>NW_028270156.1:63084764-63384764 GCF_037043375.1 Chiloscyllium plagiosum
TACAGCATGGAAACAGACCATTCAGTCCAACCAGTCCATGCTGAACATAATCCCAAACTAATCCCTCCAAACCTCTCCTATTTATGTACTTATCCAAATGTATTTTAAAACTTGTAATTGTGCCCAAATCCACTACTTCCTCAGGAAGTTCATTCCACACACAAACCACCGTCCATGTAAAGAATTTGCCCCTCGTGTCTTTTTTAAATCTCTCTCCTCTCACCTTAAAAACGTGTACCTGAGTTTTGAAATCCCCCATTCTAAGGAAAAGACAACTACCATTCGCTGGACATGGCACCATCCAGCTGACCAGGCATCCACTCTGTACGATAAATGTCCTAGAGTTTCTACATGGCCTATAGCTGGATTGAGATGCCCTCCTGTGCCTCCAGCTACTGGACTACTTAGCAGAGATAGATTTAGAGCTCATTTGGACTTGATTGTGCTTAAAATTAACTGAATGCAAAATCTTTTAGACCACTGAGTAATTATTTTAGTTTAACCCACTGTCCTTGTTTTATATAAAGATAAGCAGGTCAGGCAGCATCCAAGGAACAGGAGAATCGACGTTTCGGGCACAAGCCCTTCCTCAGGAACCTCATTCCTGAGGAAGGGCTTGTGCCCGAAACGTCGATTCTCCTGTTCCTTGGATGCTGCCTGACCTGCTGCGCTTTTCCAGCAACACATTTTCAGCTCTGATCTCCAGCATCTGCAGCCCTCACTTTCTCCTCCTTATATAAAGATAACACTAACAACATCACTTCACTAAACCACTTCATTATGCCAAAGGGCCTGTACTGCGCTGTATTCTTCTATGTTCTATCTATGTTCTACTACTGTCCTGTCAACTGCTGTGAAATTAAAGCTGCCACCAGTCCTCTTCCTGTCTTTGTTCAGCTCCATGCTATCACTCTTAAAAGGATAGATCCTACTTTCTAATATTCTATTGATTAACCAACTTTCCTTCTTTCAAGATTCTTTTCCCCACCTCTTCCATTTCAGATACAGATCCTTGCATGTAGCCTTCATGTATAAGCTTGACACATTTACTCACAAACTGATGGCTGTTGTTCCCAGACCAATGATGGCAGTTTCCGGCCTTGGGTCAGTGGTCGTACACTCTGATTCACAGATCATATGTTTAGAGATCTCAACACATAAACCGAGGTAAGCATTTCAGGTCAGACTGAGAAAGCTAGAAATGAATGAATGACAACCGGAAGCGGCAGGGACAGACCACTATAAACACCGGAGGAAACATCAAAGAAGCGCTTCGCAGGAGGCCCCCAAGCACTGATGATGTCGCCTAGCCAGGGGACGAAACGTTTGCAACAAAAACTTCCAGCTCGGCAAACAGAACCACAACAATGAATGAACAATTCAGCTAAGATTCCATCTGTCTTTTCATTTTCCTCAACATAGCTTTTGAACCGCAATAAAGGAATTCCATTGTTTTCTGACAGTATTTGCTTTTTAATCAAGAACACTAAATTCTGATTATCAATACATTATCCCATTGTTGTTTATTGAATTTTGCTGTGCACAATTTGTCTGTCACATTTCCTTCCTCACACTAGTGACTGTACTTCAGAAGCGTTCCATTGGCTGTGAGATGCACTTGGAAATCCTGCTGTATAAATCAAACCACCAACTTTGAAAATTATGCAACTTCTGGGCACTAACAACATTGTGGACACACATGAATGATTAGAGACTTAACAATTTTTCGAAGTTATGTGTTTCTGAGTCACAATATGGTACATGAACTACTGAGCTATTAGGAAGTTCCAAGCAAGGATGGAAATTTTAATTTGATTTCTACAATTCCAGAACTCCAAGCTCGTAAAAATTCTATTTTCAGTTTGTAACCTTATTTCCTTTCTGCCTTGCCTTATTAAATTTTATGTTTCATCTGGTGTATTGAAAGCAATTTGTTTCAGTGTGAAGTCTCCTTTAGGGTGGATTTGACCTACAGGTACTAAGGAAGTGCTTGCAATTATGTGGTGATTGAATGAAAATTTCAGCATGCAAGACCCAAAATTACAGCATTACACAAATGTTGATGGATGAGCTTGTGTGCACATTACTTAAATTTTTGTTGTGTTATTTGATATGTTTTTCCCTAGGGTTGCTACTTGTTCTGTACACACAGAGAGTAAGAGGCTATAACCCTAATAAAAGTATACTCCATGTTATCTATTACAGCAATTAGATATTTTTGTAAGCTTTTTATGGTCTTATCTTGGTCACTGGACATTTCAAAACAGGTCACAGTGAAATAACTTACTGAAATGTTATCATTGCTGTACTATAGGAGATGCAGAAGGCAATTTACACACAGTAACCTCTCACAAACAGCAGCAAGTTATCTTAGTGATGTTCATTGAAGTATATACATATAGGACACAAGGGATAATTCACCATCCTTCTTCAAATTAGTGCCAGAGAATGTAACACACACACTTAAAAGGGAATGAGATCTCACCTTATCAAAAGACAGACACCTCTGACAATGCAGCTCTCATTAAACACTGCACTGTAGTGTCAGCCTTGAATTTTGTGCTTAAGTCCTGGAGTGAGAATTGAACTTGCAATGCCAAGGCCAGAATGCTACCAACTGTGCCATAGCTGTCATAGGAAGTTTAATTTGAAGTTATGACTGTGATTTTAAGAAATGAAACTATTTCAAAGGAAGTCAAAATGATGGATTTATATGGCTTGCAATCTATTTTCCAATAAATGACAGTCATGCTTATTACTGCACACCAACAAGATGGTGTTCTAGGTTGATGTTGAATAATAAAGGAATAAGGGTTTGAAAGGGCTAACGCTGAAGAGTGCCTTCAGCACTACTCATGATGGTGATGCCAAATGGACTCAACATAAATGGTGTGTAGGAACAATCCTGAACCAGAGTTCAGCCAAAGAGCAAAAGGACATTGGAAACTCCCTGAATAAGGTTGAAATCCCTGGGGGAAAGGGGAAAACATTAAGAAATGGAGCAAGCTTGGAAAACTCAAAGTAAACAAAGTAGTTATAGTTCATACAGAGCGTCACCATCATAATGAATAGGCGCTGTGAGGCATGGTTAAAGTAAGGGAAATAAGCGACTTTGGAAGCAATTTAAAATGAAGTTGCAGACCCTGGAACATTGAAAATCTTGAACTAAAATGATAAGGAGGCAATTTAGAAGCCGAAGCAAAGTCTAATGAAAAAAGTAAGTTAGGAGACTATTGAGGCTGCAGAAAAGGCAGGAGATTCATTATTTACAGATGGCAAGTATTTGTTTAAGATTAAAGGAAAAGGAATGATTTAGAAAAAAGCTGATAAAGGAACGGGATTCTTCTTCTAGATTGGCAGAGGGTGGGATTCAATCAGTAAAACCCTCCAACACAGCAATCCAAAGTAGCAGCATTGCTATATCACAGAATTAAAAGCCTTCAAAGCAAAAATAAATCAATTATCATATTGGGAAGACATAACAGCAGAAATGATATTGCTCAAGAAGATTTAAATTCATACATGAGTCAAATATTGGAGAAAATAATTCTTAATTTACATATTGGCTTTCAGAGGCAAGGTAGAAGAGAGCTGAATGCCAATGTTGGTGGATTTATGTTGCAAAACAGGAAACAATTATTTTCTGAATACATCCATCATTCAATAAACTTAGTTCCTTTTAAAATAATTATTTCTGAAGGTTTTAATGGATGTAGAGGCAATGGCCAATTCCATAAAATTAATATATCAAGGGGCAAGATTATTTTTGTGCTTTTTCTTATAATATAAATAGCAAAGAGAGGAAATCTCCCACAGACTGAGTAAAACTTGCTTGGAAGAAAGGGTCGGCAGTAAGTAAATGAATGGTTTAAATATACATGTATCTATAAGCACTGTAAAGAATGTTATGTTGCTGCCTAACTTTCTTGAATACTACCTGTTGCAACAGTCTAGATCCCCTAAGTTCTGCTCTTACTGATGTTATTGCACTTTATGTGCACAGAACTACCTGACTGAACACACTACACTGACTGACTCCATAGCACTGAGAGTGTGACTGAAGGCAAGGCAGATACTGTATACCAGAATAATCACATGTTGTGATACAAATACTGTTTTAAGACGCAGACCTGTATGATCTGGAATCTGTGCAACAACCCAAATTCAAATGAGAAGAGTGAAAAATTTGTACGTCACCACTTACAGCGCCATCTTCGGTCCAATGATACCTTGGTACAATCCTTAGTTACAGAATAGAGAAATGAAGAAAACAATGCCCTCTTTCCCTTTAAAGTTTGGGATTCTCTTTCTGATACCATGTGCAACAATGAATTTGAAGCACTGTCTCTACTTACTTTGTGGATATGCAACTCAACCATGTCTAGTCATACAGTCATAGAGTCATAGAGATGTACAGCATGGAAACAGACCCTTCGGTCCAACCCATCCATGACGACCAGATATCCCAATCCAATCTAGTCCCACTTGCCAACACAGGCCCATACCCTCCAAACCCTTCCTGTTCATATACCCATCCAAATGCCTTTTAAATGTTGCAATTGTACCAGCCTCCACCACTTCCTCCAGCAGCTCATTCTATAGCGTACCACCCTCTGCGTGAAAATGTTGCCCCTTAGGTCTCTTTTATATCTTTCCCCTCTCACCCTAAACCTATGCCCTCTAGTTCTGGACTCCCCGACCCCAGGGAAAAGACTTTGCCTATTTGCCTTATCCATGCCCCTCATAATTTTGTAAACCTCTATAAGGTCACCCCTCAGCCTCCGACGCTCCAGGGAAAACAGCCCCAGCCTGTTCAGCCTCTCCCTATAGCTCAGATCCTCCAACTCTGGAAACATCCTTGTAAATCTTTTCTGAAGCCTTTGAAGTTTCACAACATCTTTCTGATAGGAAGGAGATCAGAATTGCACGTAATATTCCAACAGTGGGCTAACCAATGTCCTGTACAGCTGCAACATGACGTCCCAACTCCTGTACTCAATACTCTGACCAATAAAGGAAAGCATACCAAACACCTTCTTCACTATCCTATCTACCTGCGACTGCACTTTCAAGGAGCTATGATCCTGCACTCCAAGGTCTCTCTGTTCAGCAACACTCCCTGGGACTTTACCATTAAGTGTGTAAATCCTGCTAAGATTTGTTTTCCCAAAATGCAGCACCTCGCATTTATCTGAATTAAACTCCCTCTGTCACTTCTCAGCCCATTGGCCCATCTGATCAAAATCCTGTTGTAATCTGAGGTAACCCTCTTCGCTGTCCACTACACCTCCAATTTAGTGTCATCTGCAAACTTACTAACTGTACCTCTTATGCTCATAACCAAATCATTTATGTTAATGACAAAAAGTAGAGAACCCAGCACCGATTCTTGTAGCACTCCACTGGTCACAGGCCTCCAGTAGAGGACCCAGCTCTTCTATCGTCATTAAGACTTGGCTATGTCGCTTCACTTGTAGTTTGCTATCAGTCATAGAGTCATAGAGATGTACAGCACAGAAACAGACCCTTTGGTCCAACTCACCCATGCCATCGTGAACAAATGTGTATCACTTATTATGGATGTGTGACTATTATCCGGCAGAATTCTCTCAGTATCCAAGGCATTATCCTTTGCGATGAGTAGTTGATTATACACTTTTTCTTTTTCTTTGTTTGTGTCTGCCCAGGTGCAAGATACAGTGAAAACTCCAAGTGAAAATAACTTTATTAACATTCCACTACCGGTGCGGCCAATGACAAGCAAAGTCCAGAGCGAGCAATGCTCACGTGAAAAAGGTGAAGGGTGGGTAGGGACTAAATCAAAATAGAATTGGAGGGGGAAATAAAGCACTCCATTCCTCATGAGGGGTCAATTATATACAGTTTAGATATATCATCTATGTCTTTGCAGGCTTGACCATTTCTCATTACAACATCATATGATCTCAGGTGGGCACACATTTATGGGCACATATCTTTACATGAACCCATGTGTTTGAATGAAAACCTCAAACTCTTATGTTGTGTCATGGCTCAAGTTTGGATACTGACCATGTCTCTGGACCCATTTCGGTTGGGAGGTGGGAATGTTTGAGGGAAGAACTGAGTTGGTTTGACTTTCAAACAAGAGGACTGCCGGTGAGGTTAAGTCACTGCTTTAAGGAGCAAAACAGAAATTTGGCATAGCTACACAAAAGTCTTGGCCAGTTTCTTTTCACTTGAATATCCTGAATTTGACTGAGTAGTGGATTCTGTGAGACCATTCAACTGAGGGGAGGAAGAAAAGAGTTAAAAATGTTGAACACTCCATTCCTACATGTCTTACAAGGGTGTATTAGAATGTTGCAGACTGCTATCTGACAGTTTGTTGATGCCCATTGAATACATTTATTATGGTGATCAATGTAACAATGGTTGCACTAGGGATATCATTGATTTGTTGCACAAAAAAAATCTTAAATCAGTCAGCAGGATGAAAGCATGTCCTTGGAGATGGAAAATATCAGTGGAAATCTTGTACTGAGACTCAAAAGCACTCTCGTGTAGGAGAGGTTCCCTCTATTGTTGATGGATAAACTCCAACAATTTGGGGCGGTACAGCGGCTCCATAGTTAGCACTGCTACCTCACAGTGCCAGGGGCCTGGGTTCAATTCCAGCCTTGGGTGGCTGTTTGTGTGGGGTTTGCCCATTCTCCCCTTGTCTGCATGTGTTTCTTCCTACAAAGATGTGCAGGTTAAGTGCACTGGCTGTGCTAAATTGCCCATAGTTGGGGATCCAAGATGGTGGCACTCTGAGTGGTCTGCTATGCTTGGCTCTGTGCCATACCCCTGAGCAAGGTGAACCTTTACCCAGCTCATCAACCATTTCAGGACATAAAAGTATTAATTTAAACTTGCTAACTATTGGAGCTGCTGAAATAGTGTGGGACAGCTTTAAAGCCAGGATGAAGTTGAATAAGGAAAGGGGCCTAAAGGAGCACAGCAGACACAGCATTCCCCTACTGCATCGGGGGTGCCTGCAAACAGTGTTCAAACTCCCAAAGCGGCCCCTTTGGATCCAGCAGGACAGCAGCATTTACTCTCAGAGTTTGCCAAGCTCCGAGAGTGGATTCAAGCTGCAGTTGAGTCATTATCTGCCATGCTGAAAATGCATGAACAGTAAATCCAGCTGCTGGATCAAAGAATGGAGGCAGTGGAGGAGGAGAGGACCTTGGCATCGGAGACCGTGACGGAGGTCTTGGAAGGAAGGATCCAAGCCTTTCAGGGTCAAGTCGATGGCCTGGAAAATAAAAGGAAAAGGAAAAACTTACGGATTGTGGGTCTCCTGCAACTCGAGGAGCTCATCAGCTTTTTGCAGGGTTGGCTCCCGAAATTCCTGGGGTTGGCGTTGGAGTCGGCCCTAGCAAGCATGGAACAGGCCCACTGGATTGCAATGCGCAGGTCCGGGCTGGACCCACGCCCTCACCCAGTCCTAGTGCGGCTCCTATATTATAAAGAAAAGCAATTAATAGTTGAAACAGCAAGAAGATTGGGAAGGAATTCACAAGCTTTAATGTACAAAGGCTCAAAGATAATGTTTTCTCAGGACTTTTCAGGAGCCCTAATTAAGAAGAGAAGGACATTTGATGATTTTGAGAAAGAATTAAGGGACCTGAACATTCAGTACTCCTTGAAGTACTCAGCCGTGTTGCGTTTCGCATGGCCTCAGGTAGAGGGAGTTAAGATGGTAGTAAGGATTGGGAGGGGTGCCCCCTATGGGCAAGGGAAAAGATCTCAAGCGAATTGGGGGTTTGCTTCAGTTAAATGCAGTGTTTTTGTTAGTTGTAGTTTTTATAGGAATAGTTTTTAGCTCTCATAGAGTTAATATCTTTGTAGCTCATCACGCCTCAGATAAGCTCCCTCCTCCTGGGAAACCACGGGCTGTCCTAGTTGACCATGGCTAGTGATTTGTTCAGGTGGTGCACCTGGAATATAAAAGGGAGCCATTCTCCTACTAAAAGAAAGAAGGTGTTATCAAGCCTTCGAAAGAAAAGGGTGGACATCGCAGGAGAAGCATCTAACTGATAAGGAACATCTGAAACTGCAGCAGGGGGGTTATGACAGGGTATTTTTCTCATCCTTCAGCTCTAAGAGTAAAGGAGTGTCTATACTGATAAGAAGGAACCTCCCTTTCCAGGTAACAGAGCAGATTAAGAATGAACATGGTCAGTTTACCATTCTTAAAGCCCTAATACATGGAGATGAGTATGGCATTTTGAATGTATATTGTCCCTTGGGCGCACCCTCTTAAATTTCTAATTGATTCAGTGACTAAATTAATGAATCTTGGGGTACGCCGTATGATTATAGGGGGAGGGGGTTTAGTTGCCTCATAGATCCAGAGATTGACAGGGTGTCAAAAGGCCTGGCAGGTACACCCACGCAGTCTAAACAGTTGGTGGACATGTGCGATGAGTTGGGATTAGTGGATGTTTGGAGGTACCTCTACCCTAATGGAAGAGACTTCATGTTCTATTCCAACCCACACAAGGGCCATACGTGAATTGACATGTTTTTTATGCCAACTGACAGTTTAGACAGAACATTGGCATGCAAAATTGGGAATATAGCTGTTTCGGATCATGTGCCAGTGTATTTAGATGTTAAAATCAAGGGTACTGGAATGGATGCACGTCACTGGTGCATTTATGTTAGGGGATAGCAAATTTGTTGAGTATATTAGAAGAGAGTTCAGGGTCTTTTGGGATATTAACTCAGGTCCGGCCAGTAATCCGGCAATACTTTGGGAGGCAACTAAGGCATATTTACGAGGCCTGATCATCTCGTATTTGATGACTAGAAGGAGGCAAAGGGTGGAGTGGCAATGGATGCTGGAGGCCCGGCTGAAGGTAGCTGAGAAAACATTATAATAGGCCGTCATTGGTTAAACTGCAGCGGGTCACTACTCTCTGGGCTGCTCTTGACTAATTGCACACACAAGTGGCTAAAAAAGAGGTCTCCTTTGCCAAACAAAGATTGTTTGAATTTGGAAATAAGATTAGATTAGATTCCGTACAGTGTGGAAACAGATCCTTCGGCCCATCAAGTACACACTGACCCTCCAAAGCGTAACCCACCCAGACGCATTTCCTTCTGACTAATGCATCTAACACGATGAACAATTTAGCATGGCTAATTCACCTAACCTACACATCTTTGGACTGTGGGAGGAAACCAGAGCACCCAGAGGAAACCCACGCAGACACGGGGAAAATGTGTAAACTCCACACAGACAGTCACCCGAGGCTGGGATCAAACCTGGGACGCTGATGCTGTGAGGTAGCAGTGCTAACCACTGAGCCACCATATCACCCCTAAAAGCCATATAGATATCTGGCTTATTTGACTAGGAGGAAAGAACCTTCCCAATCTATTACGTCTGTTAGGGAGAAGGCTGATATGATTACCCGTGAATTGAAGAAGATCAATGTTAGGTTTAGGGGAATACTTTGAACAGCTATATCAGTCAGAGGGGGTTGAACACGGTATAATGGGAATGCAGTCCTTTTTTGAAAATCTGGACCTCTCCAGTATAAACACAGAACAGGCTTCTCTTTTTATTGTGGAAATGCAGGAAGCAATAAGGCATCTCTCGGGTGGCATAGCACCGGGGCCAGATGGATTCCCAACTGAATTCTAGAAGGAACGCATAAACATGTTAGTGGAGCCATGTTTGGGGATGTACAACTATTGTTATACACAGGATTGTCTGCCGCTTTCCCCTAGGGAGGCTAATATCTCCCTCATTTTAAAGAAAGGGAAAGACCCTGAAGAATGTCCTTCATATTGACTAATTTCACTGTTGAATGGAGATTTTAAAATTCTATTCAAATGCTGGCTCTAAGGTTTGAGAAGGTCCCGCCCCATACTGTGAAAGAATATCAGACGGGTTTTGTTAAGGGCCGTAGCTTCTCCAACAATATCAGGAGAGTACTGAACACAGTGCGGGTATGCCAGCAAACATTGATTTCGGGTTTAGCGGCCTCCCTAGATGCAGAAAAGGCATTTGATCGGATAGAATGGCAGTATCTATTTGAGGTCCTAGAGTGCTTTGGTCTGGGGGGATCCTTTGCCAGATGGGTAGGGTAGCAGTACTGTATAATGATCCCAAGGCGGCAGTCATTACACACAGTATTAAGTCAAATAACTTTAATATTAGAAGAAGTAGTTGACAGGGGTGTCCTTTATCACCGCTGTTATTTACCTTGGAGATTGAACCGTTAGCCAAACTATCAGAAGGGATCTTGAAATAGGAGCGCCAAAGGGGGAATGGGGATTGGGGGAGCATAAGATCACTCTATATGCTGATGACATCCTTTTATTTTTGGCCAATCTGGAGAAGACTGTTCCTCGACTGATTCAAACAATTAATTTATTTGGTGGTTTCTTGGGTTACAAGATCAATTTTACAAAATCGGAAGGATTAGTGGAAGTGCCTAATCTGAAGGATGAAGCGCAGTTTCCGTTTAGATGGTCGTCAAAAGGTTTTTTTGTATTTGGTCATTTTTATTACCTCTTCCTTCCACCAGCTGTATAAAGCTAACTATGTACAACTACTAAAGAGGATAAAACAGGATTTGCAGCGGTGGGAGGGGTTACCGTTATCATAGTTGGGCCGAATAGCCCTGATTAAAATGAATGTTCTTCCTCAACTGCTGTACCCCATAAGAATGCTCCCATTGTTGTTACCTAGACAAGTGTTACAGAGGTTGAATGGTTGGCTAGGGTCCTTTATTTGGTGCCACAGGCACCCGCTAATTAAATTCACTAAATTGCTGCTTTCATAGGATGAGGGAGGAATGGATCTTCCAGATTTGAAGAAATACCACATAAGCACCCTCTTAACATAAGTTGGTGAATGGGTACGGGGCAATTGGGAGTTGATATTGAAACCTCGTGATCAAGATATCCTTTAATTAATTTATTATTCATGGACAAGATAAAATCAGTGACCCAGCAGTGTAAAAGTCAAATTATTTTAAATACGGTGAAAGCCTGGAGAATAATTAGGCAAATCGAGGGCAATTGGTCTAAGACTTTACCATTTATCCCGTTGGTGGGAGCCCAAGGATTCGAACCTGGGGCAATGGACTCCAGCTTTAAGGAATGGGAGAATAAGGGAATCTCCTATCTGGAAAATTAGGAGGGGGGAAGGGGGAAGGTCCAGATGACATTTTAGTCATCTAAGTCAGAAACATAGATTGTCTAATAAGGACCTTTCCCCATACTTCCAGGTAAGGGACTATATACAGAGGAAAATCATGCTCTTGGTTCAGTGTTGCAAATCAGACATGGAGAAAAGAATATTCCAGTGTACTGGTACTCTTTCACTCAGTACTTTATATCATTTACAGAAAGGTCACGCCCTGGGGTATATGGAAGGACTCTGTAGGACATGGAATCGAGAGTTAGGAGAGGATTTTTCATCGGAGGTATGGGAAGACATCTGGGGGAATGTCAAGAAAATCTCAGTCTGTAACAGGCCATGCAATTGAAGATCTTACACAGGCTCATATGGTGCCAGAGAGGCGAGCTAAATTCAAGAAAGGAGTGTCATCAGGTATTCCAAATGTAACATTAATATAGCTACTCTCACACACTGCTACTGGTCATGTAAGATCCAGAGATACTGGAGTGCTATAGTAAAGGAGCTAAAGGACATCCTGGGGATTGAAATTTATGTGGATCCGGTAATTCTTTTTTTTGGGGTTGCCAAATTTGCCCTCTCTGGGGGAACACGGGAAAAGATTATGTAACATTCTTACCCATTGTGCAAGGAAGAACATTCTGCTGAATTGGACGTCAGAAAAACCACCAGGTCTTATGGGGTGGCATAGGCTGGTGATGGAGCATCTCCCCCAAGATTACCTCACAAATATGGTGCACCACAAAATGGAACAGTTTTACAAGATGTGGCGTCCCTTTTTAAATCATATTGAAGCTGACTTATCAGCAATATTAATTAGGGCCGTGGTATAGCCGTGGGAATCAGTATGGGTGCCTGTAGGGCCCCAGGAGGAGGAGACTGGGGGAGAAAGTACACTGGTACTGTAGATGGTGCTTCCAGGGATCGGAGCCTCAGTGGAGGTGTGATGAGTGAGATAGAATAAAGTAGTGAGATATTATTTAATTTAAGTTATTTGAATTTAGTTTAAATTAGTATTTATTTAATATGTTTGTAGTTTAGTTTAAGTAGATACGTTTCTTCTGGTAGAATGGTAGATCATTCATTAACAATAGTATTGTGTTATGGCTTTGTTGTACTGTCTTTTTTTCTGTTTAGATGGTGTTATTCTTTTTTTGTATATAAATGTTTAGTTGAAGATTTAAAAAGTTTTTGAATAAAAATATTTATTTTAAAAAATTGCCTAAGGTTAGATCTCATGGAATACAGGGAGAACTAGCCATTTGGACACAGAACTGGCTCAAAGGTAGAAGACAGAGGGTGGTGGTGGAGGGTTGTTTTTCAGACTGGAGGCTTGTGACCAGTGGAGTGCCACAAGGATCGGTGCTGGATTCTCTACTTTTCGTCATTTATATAAGTGATTTGGATGTGAGCATTAGAGGTATCATTAGTAAGTTTGCAGCTGACACCAAAATTGGAGGTGTAGTGGACAGCGAAGAGGGTTACCTCAGATTACAACAGGATCTGGACCAGATTGGCCAATGGGCTGAGAAGTGGCAGATGGAGTTTAATTCAGATAAATGCGAGATGCTGCATTTTGGGAAAGCAAATCTTAGTAGGACTTATACATTTAATGGTTAGGTCCTTGGGAGTGTTGTTGATCAAAAAGACCTTGGAGTGCAAGATCATTGCTCCTTGAAAGTGGAGTGGCAGGTAGATAGGATAGTGAAGAAGGCGTTTGGTATGCTTTCCTTTATTGGTCAGAGTATTGAGTACAGGAATTGGGAGGTCATGTTGCAGCTGTACAGGACATTGGTTAGGCCACTGTTGGAAATTGCATGCAATTCTGGTCTCCATCCTAACGGAAAGATGTTGTGAAACTTGAAAGGCTTCAGAAAAGATTTACAAGGATGTTGCCAGGGTTGGAGGATTTGAACTATAGGGAGAGGCTGAACAGGCTGGGGCCGTTTTCCCTGGAGCATCGGAGGCTGAGGGGTGACCTGATAGAGGTTTACAAAATTATGAGGGGCATGGATAGGATAAATAGACAAAGTCTTTTCCCTGGGGTGACGGAGTCCAGAACTACAGGGCATAGGTTTAGGGTGAGAGGGGGAAAATATAAAAGAGACCTAAGGGGCAAAGTTTTCATGCAGAGGGTGGTATGTGTATGGAATAAGCTGCCAGAAGAAGTGGTGGAGGCTGGTACAATTGCAACATTTAAAAGGCATTTGGATGGGTATATGAATAGGAAAGATTTGGAGGGATATGGGCCGGGTGCTGGCAAGTGGGACTAGATTGGGTTGGGATATCTGGTCAGCATGGACAGGTTGGACCGAAAGGTCTGTTTCCATGCTGTACATCTCTATGACTCTATGGCTCTAGTGTTCAGGGATATGTGAATTAGATGTATTAGTCAAGGGTAAATATAGGGTAGGGGGAATGGGTCTGGGTGGGTTACTCTTCGGAGAGTAGGGGTGGACTTGTTAGGCCAGTGTTAGTTCCACACTGTAGGGATTCTAAAAAGATTATTCTAAAAAAACTGAATGTAACTCTTCAATGTTGCAACTGATGGATTTGTTACCTTGCGCATGCTTGTAGACCAATACTGATAGATCCTGCTGTATCAATGGTGTAAAAGGTTTCAGGTATCAATCCTGAGGGGCTATACTTACAGGAATTGCAAGGAATACCAAATGCCTTGCAAGCTGTTCACTGGTTGTGTGGGAACGCACCACATTGCACCAGTTTCCTGAGCATATTTCTTGTAAGATGCATATAGAGATGTCACTTGCACTTTCACTAGAGTCAATCTTGAAGTTTTGTGTATGTTGTCCATTCCTTTTGGTGGATGGAGGTAAAAGAATTCTTTTTTGCCAATGGCACCTATATGGTGTGTCATTCTGGCCATACATTCTAGCTGTCTGGGGTCTGTAAATTGTGACTTTGCAGATAACTCATGGACTTTATTGACATGCTTACATACAATGGATGGAACTTGGAGACAGGTTCCTTGTACTTTCTTTGACACTTCTTCACATGTTGCAGTGAAACACAGAAACACTGTTGCATATGAATGAATGAGATGGACTTCTCCAGTCACTTACAATATTCAACTTCTTGATTCTAAGGATTAGTTATCATATTTTCTTCACAGCATATCCATACATAGTGCATCCAAGACTGCGACCTCAAAAGGAGTAAACCTGGACAGGTTTAATGTGAAGTAACAGCTCTTTAACATCAGGCTTAAGCCCTTCATGATGAAGGGCTTATGCCCAAAACATCGATTCTCCTGGTCTTCGGATGCTGCCTGACCTGCTGTGCTTTTCCAGCACTCCACTCTTGACTTTAAGATCTACTGACTCATCAAATATCCCTGCCTGCTGGACTGCGACATTTCCTGCATATCTAACCAAACTGCATTAACCCAAAAGAATATCTGGTGTAAGCATCCCTACAGTGGAGAAACCGACCATTCGGTCCATTAAGTCCACACTGACCCTCTGAAGAGCATCCCACCTAGTCCAGCCGCCCTACCCTATCCCTGCATTTCCCATGGCTTATCCATTTAGCCCACTCCTCCCTGGACACTACGGGCAATTTAACATGGCCAAATTCACCTAACCTGCACATCTTTGGACTGTGGGAAGAAACCAGATCACCCAGAGAACCCCACACAAACACAGCGAGAACATGCAAATTCCACAGAGTCACCCACAGGTGGAATTGAGTCCAGGTTTCTGGTGCTATAGGCAGCAGTGTTCACTAGTGAGCCAGCTTTCCACCCATTGTGTCCGCAATGTGTAATGTTTTCACCCCTACTTCAAAAGGCATGTTATATCATCTCTCACCTGACTGAACTATCTGGAGCTAAAATAGCTACAGAAATTGCATGAATTCTACCATGATAATTATTATCCATGAGTTCACTAAATTTCATTATTGGATAAGAATAATCCGGGTTACATCGGTTGGTTATTCTAGTTACATCTCTGAAAGTAAAAGTAGCATTACCTATCTTTGTTATGGTTCTATTTTAAAAGGCAATGTTAGACAAACTACAAGCTAATCTGTCCTACTTTTAGTCGTACTATCTTATAATTGACTACCTTTTTATACGAATCCTGCAGGAAATCAATGAATTGAATCATTATCTTGTTAGAATTTGTTCTGCAGCTCTTGAACTATGAGGATTTCCAGGGATTTCTGGTTCTGCTCCAGCAACTTCATTCTTCAAATAGATAATGCTGATCATGCTGTACTGTCAGGATCTCAGAGACTGCAGCTTTCTGATATTTATATACCCCATTACACAGGAAGAGCTGAATTGGTCAACATGGCTTGTTTTGGAAGGGAGTTTAACACAGCAACGAGGATTCGTCCAGACCAAGTGAGAGCTTTTGTCTCTGGGGCCAATATAAATTCATCACATGCTCACCAGTATATCTGTTTATTTTAAACATCTCTTTATTTTATGTATATCCCTTCTTACTCTCTCTCTCTCTTTGCCTCTCTCTCTCTCTCTGTCAACTCATGCTTTAGTTTTAGTTCAGAACATTTAATTTAAGACATTTAATGGAATAATTCAGAATACATGAAATGGAAAAAAGTGCATTCCAAAAAGAAATTTAAAAAATTCAAAGGTTCCTTCCATCCACAGCTAACTAAAAAAATTAAATATAATCTCAAAGTTAAAAGCAAAAGACACATAATTATAGAAAGCTGGGTGGCAGCTCAGAAGCTTTGACAAAATCTAAAACAGCGAAGAATGATTAAAATATTAATAAGGGGGAAACTATGGTATCAGAGAAAGCTAGCTAGAAATATACAAATAGATAGTAAGAGTTTCTATTGATGTTTTTTTAAAAAAGGAGTGATGGGTTTATAGGCAGTTGGTCTGGGGAATTAATCATGGAAAATAAGAAGATGGCAGATAGATTGATCTATTTTCCATTGGTCTTAACTTTTGAGGAAGCAAGTAAATCGCAGAAATAACTGTAACTCAGTAAATGGAAAGAAGCAAGTTATCTGAGGGAGTAACGTGTGCTATGGATAAAGGAGAACTGATGATTAATATTGCCAGAAAACATTGGGTAAGGCAACACACCAAAGATTATTATGGAAAATAAATGCTCATGATGTAAGGATGAGTGTATAGACATAGATAGGTGATTGGTTGGTTGACAGGAAGCAGACGGTCGGTATAAAGTGGTCCTTTACTGCTTGCCTTGATGTAACAAGTGGGGTTCCACAGAAATTAGTATTGGCAATCTACATGAATGACTTGGATGAAGGGCGGCACGATGGCACAGTGGTTAGCACTGCTGTCTCACAGCACCAGAGACCGGGGTTCAATTCCCGCCTCAGGCGACTCTCCGTGTGGAGTTTGCACATTCTCCCTGTGTCTGCGTGGGTTTCCTCCGGGTGCTCCGGTTTCCTCCCACAATCCAAAAATCTGCAGGTTAGGTGAATTGGCCATGCTAAATTGGCCGTAGTGTTAGGTGAAGGGCTAAATGTAGGAGAATGGGTCTGGGTGGGTTACGCTTCGGCGAATCGGTGTGGGCTTGTTGGGCCAAAGGGCCTGTTTCCACACTGTAAGTAATCTAATCTAATCTAGAAGGGTTGGAAGGTATGGATGCCAAATTTGTCAATGATACAAAGATAGGTCAGAAAATAACTTCTGAAGAGGACATAGAAGGCCATAAAATTATACAGGGAGTGTGTAAAGATCTGGAAAATGGAGTCTAATGTGGAAACATGTGAAATTGTCAATCTGGCAGGAAGAACAAGAAAGAAGCGTGTTGTCTAAGTGGTCATAGTTTGCAGACCTCTGAGATATCAAGAAAAATGGGTATCCTTGTGCATATATCAGAAAAGGCTAGCATGCAGGGACAACAAGTAATAAGCAAAGCTAATAGAATGTTCTTGTTTATTGTGATGGGAATGAACACAAAAACAGAAAGGTTATACTTCAGTTATACAGGTGCAGGTGAGACCATTCCAGAATTATTGTGTCCAGTTCTGATCACCATTATTTAGTGAATAAGTAAATGGGTTAGAAGCAATTCAGAGAACATTTACCAGACTGATACCGGGGATGTGTTGGTTTCCTATGGGGAAAAGTTGGTCAGGCTAGACTTGTGTTTCTTGACGGTTAGGAGAGTTAGAGGTGACTTGATTGAAACGTTTAAGATCCTGAAGAGTCTTGGTGGGGGTAAATGTGGAGAGAATATTTCCTCTTATGGAAGAACCTAGAACTAGAGAATACTGTTTAAGAATAAGAGTTCATCCTTTTAAGACAGAGATGAGAAGTCTTTTTTCTAAAAGGGTTGTCAAACTATGAAACTCTCTTTCTGAACAGAAGTGGATGCAGAATATTTCCATATTTTTAAGGCACAGTTGGATTGATACTTTGGAGTTGTAAGATTATCAGGAGTTGACAGGAATGTGGAGCAATCAGATCAGCCATGATCTTATTGAATGGCAGAGCATGTTCGAGGGGCTGAATGGCCTACTCCTGCTCTTAGTTTATATGTAAAGGTGGTATGGTGGCTCAGCGGTTAGCGATGCTGCCTCACTGCACCAGAGACCCAGGCTTGACAGCCTCGGGTGACTGTCGGTGTGGAGTTTGCACATTCTCCCTATGTCTTGCAAGGGTTTCCTCTGTGTGCTCCGCTTTTCTCTCACAGTCCAAAGGTGTGCCAGTTAGGTAGATTGACCATGCTAAATTGCCTATAGTGTCCAGGGATGTGCAGGCTAGGTGGGTTAGTCGTGGGAAATGCAGGGTTACAGGGATAGGATGGATCTGGGTGGGATGCTATTGAGAGGGTTGATGTGGACTCAGTGGCATGCTTCCACACTGTGTGGATTCTATATGTGTGTATGTACATAAATCAGGTGTTAAATGGCAGTATGGTAGTGAGAAATAGTGCACTGTCAAACTTTCAGATGAAATATTAAATTGATGCCCTCTCTATTGTCTGCAACGTAAAGGATTTCATGGCAATAGTTCAATTGAGTGCAGTGGTGATGTACTGCCAATATTTACTCCTTAAGCAACATATCAAATGTACAGGTTATCTGACTGTTACCATACATTATCTAGTACTGTAATTATCACATTCCTATATATGTGGGCAATTACTGTATTGGCTACCATGTTTCCTACATTACAATAGTGATTACACTTCAAAAGTACCTCAATGGATGTAAAGTGCTAGGAGACATCCAGTAGTCAGGCAAAATGTTGTGTAAATATAAACTTGTGCTTCTTCTTTACATTAATCTCACTCTGATCTTATTTTAATTAAATTGTTTCCAGCCCACCATTCACCCTGTATGTGGTTTTCCCCAGTCGCATTTAGTAATTTAGATGGATCAGACTGATGCTGTGGAGAAATGGTTCTAATCCCACTGTGACATCTGGTGGAATCTAAATTCAATTTATAAGTCTGGAATAGAGCAATACAGGCGACTAGAACAACTATCATTTATTTTCCGTAAAAGGCCATCTGCTTTACTAATGAACTTCCTGGGAAGAATCTGCTATCCTAACAGAGCCTGGCCTACATGTGACTCCAGACCCTCAGTGGTTGACTGTTAACTGCCCTCCAAAATGGCCTAGCAAGCCACTCAATTCAAGGGCAATTAGGAATAGGCAACAAACACTGGCCTTGCCAAGGCTGCCCACATCCCATGCGAGAAGAAATAAAAACCAACACCAAGTCAGAGTAACTTGCAATTCAAACTCAGAAATTGCTGGAAAATCTCAGCAGGTCTGGCAGCTTCTGCAGAGAGAAATCAGAGTTAACGTTTCAAGTCCAGTGACCCTGCTACAGAACTGATAGTAGTTCAGAAAAGTCAGAAAATATGCTGAAGACAGGGGAAGAGCAAACAGGTGGATAGGAGAAGATGGAGCATACAGAGAGAGAATGACACTTAGGCAGACAAAGGGATACATAATGGTAAACCAGGGAGGAAGAAAAGCTGATAATGGGGACCGTGAGTAGGTGAGAATGGGTTGGCTGTGTAGGAAGCAACCATATGATGACAGGCTGGGGTAAAGCACATGGAAGAGGTTCTAAAGTGATTGAACTGAGTTTTTTGCTTGTAGCATCCTATCCATAATCAGAAAGACATAAATCAGGAATGTGGAGAAACATTGCCTACTTGCCTGGAAGAGTTCAACTCCAAAAACACTCTAGAAGCTTTGTAACATCCAGAACAAAGCAGCCAGCTTAACTGGGGTCTTATCCAGCACCAGAAATATTCACTACTCCAGATGTATGTAAAGTATTAATTTCATTTCTATGAATATAACATTTGTTTTATTGGTGCCATACAAAACTTATACAAAAATTATAACAAATTCCTTCACTCAACACGCAAATTCTTCCTCAACCTCTATACTTCACCCACACTGCATCATCTCAGTTTACCCTGGAACGGAATAATCTCTGACTCACGAGAAATTCCATGAGGATCTGTGGTATATGTTCTTAAAGTGTTTGTGAATTGGAAATATTTATTCACATTTTTTTCTTAGTCACTTTATGAAAGGGCAAAATGATTTCAGAAAACTGTAAAGATGTGAAATTCTTCATGAATATTTAAATCCTATCAGGAAAGCTATGAGCTAAATTAATATTTATGGCCTGTACAAAACAAAGGGCAACACGGAAGAAGAAAAGACCAGCACAGCCATCAAACCTTTTTTTTGTGAACTCTGTTCCTATTGTATATCATAAATTATTGAGATAATTTTCACTGAAAAATCTTAAAAATTGAAATTCCAGGGGTACATCAGCAGCCCATATCTTAACTGTTTAATCTCAGGCACATCATGTTGAGGTTGTGCAGGACGTTAGTGAGTCCTCTTCTGGAGTACTGAGTGCAGTTCTTGTTGCCCAGTTATAGGAAGGATGTTATTAAACTGGTGAGGGTTTCAGAAAAGAGTCACCAAGATTGCGGGGAATGGAGAGTTTCAGATATAAAAATGGACCGGAAAGCCTGGAACATTTTTCACTGGAGCAATAAAGGTTGAGGGGTGACTTATTGAGGTTTATGAAATCATGAGGGACACAGATGAGGTGAATAACAAGGATCATTTCCCAAGGGTGGGGTTTTCAAAACAAGGGGCGGAAGATTTTAAGGTGAGAGGAGAAAGATTTAAAAAGGACATGACGGGCAACCTTTTTACACAGAGAGTGGTTCATGTGTGGAATGAATTGCCAGAGGAAGTAGTGGACGCAGATACAGTTACAATGTTTATACGATGTTGTATAAGTTCATAAATAGGAAAGGTTTGGAGGAATATATGGGCCAAATGTAGGCAGGTGGGACTAGTTTAGTTTGGGAATATGTTTGGCATGGACTGGTTGGACTGAAGGGTCTATTTCCATGCTGTATGACTCAGCATGTGTGCTTTTTGTAAAAGAACCATTAAGCATCTTAATCGTAAGCATGTTCCCATCAACCAATGTATCCAGCCCTCCACTCCTATACCCTGCACCTGAATCCAAAAACCTATCCTGTGGTAGAAGTACCCAGACTGAAGCAACTGGGCTTGTATACCCTTGAGTTTCGAAGATTGAGAGGGGATCTGATTGAGACGTATAAGATTATGAAAGGATTGGACACTCTGGCAGTAGGAAACATATTTCCACTGATGGGTGAGTGCCGAACCAGAGGACACAGCTTAAAAATACGGGGTAGACCATTTAGGACAGAGCTCAGGAGAAACTTCTTCACCCAGAGAGTGGTGGCTGTGTGGAATGCTCTGCCCCAGAGGGCAGTGAAGGCCCACTCTCTGGATTCATTTAAGAAGGAGTTGGATAGAGCTCTCAAAGATAGTGGAATCAAGGGTTATGGATATAAGGCAGGAACAGGATACTGATTAGGAATGATCAGCCATGATTATATTGAATGGCGGTGCAGGCTCGAAGGGCTGAATGGCCTACTCCTGCACCTATTATCTATTGTCTATTGTCTATTGTCTACCATTGTGTTTTCTGGGATATTAAGTCACCTTTTTCAATTCTATTCCCAAAAGCAAATGTTTTCAAACAATGGAACTCTTACTACTTTTGTTGAGAAGCCATTCATCTTAACTACTGCTATTTTAAAATTTCTAACAGTGTTTTATTATTTTTTACCTGTTGGCCTTCAACCTGTATCCACCAGAAAGTCTGTTCGCTGGGCTATGATGAGTGGACTAACCTCAGCAGGGGCAACAATTAACCTGGAGGGGAAGGGGTTTTGAGGGAAACATTCAAAATGATCACTCTTGATGGACATCCAATAGTCTGGAAATGAAGTAAGTTAACTTTGAGTGAGAACAGACTTGAGTGTGATGCGCACAGGGGTTAAATAGCTTCTCACGCTCTAAGGTCTTGTGTGAAGGCTATGATGATGGTACGTGATATTCTATTATTTGGAAACTTGGGTTCTAACATGGATAGAGCCACTTGTAGCTTTAAGCTCCAAAGACAGTCCAGACTGGGGAGAGATTCCCGAATTGCTTGGAAAGAAATTACAGAACGTGAAAACTGCCACAAGGTAGGTGCATGAAAAGCCCATGCATTTGCTCTGACATCTTTTAGAAATCAGTAAGAACAATGCTGCAGGAATCGGGGTGGCATGGTGGTTCAGTGGTTAGCACTGCTGCCTCACAGCACCAGGGACCCGGGTTTTATTTCAGTGAAACTAATGATCTGTTTTAGGAGTTTGTTGAGAAACATCAGTTGGCACACGGGAAGAACTCTCCAGCCCTTCTTCAACTAATTGCATTGGATCTTTTAGATCCATCTGAGAAGGCAGTCAATGTTTAGCATTTCATTTGAAGTGCAACATTCCGTCAGGAATCACCCAAGTTCCATAATCAATTATCTGGAGAGGGTTTTGAACCTGAAATCTCCTGCAGTGGTCTTAGTCAACGATGGCATCCTTTACGTTTCACATTTGAATGGTGTGGCCATGTGTAGGGTCAATGTCTCTGAGCCACAAGCTGGGGATTCAAACCCAACAACAGAAATTCTCAGCCAAGGAAAGTGTATTCAAATCTCAGCCAAACAGGTTGAGCACTCACTTGTAAATGCTTCCAATATACATCACTGGAAATCAGTAAGGGGTGGAGGGAGATTCCAAATCAGACACCTCAGTTTCCCACTTGATTGGATGGATGATGTGGCTGATGCCAACAGCACGGGGTTTGATCCTCATTTCAACAGGAGAGCAAACTGTCACTCGCCCTACCCCTGGTGGAGGTTGTGGTGACGTGGGTTGAACCTGCCTTTTAGCAGTGAACAGAAGATAATTCTGATTCACATTGCCTTGCCTACATTAAAATTCACTTACTATTCCACAGCCCATGGTGTGAATTGATCCAAATCCTTTGCACACTATTAGCATTGCTTATATTTAACATCTACTGACCTAGCATTACCAACTTTGCAATCCCTAAAGGATTTCCAACAGTATTACTGAGAGTAAATTCAAGCTGCTTTGTAATGCAGGTCAATGCAGGCTGATCTCAACACTATCATGTATATCTGAGGTGAGCACTATTAAGGAACTGCGGATATCTCTCATCCAGTAATAGCATAATTATGAATATCCTGACATTGCTAGTGTAAGATATAAGGCGTGAGCATTATCTAGCTGATATTGTCTCCATTCCCAACAAAGCAATTTGTAGGTGAGAAATCACAGCAAAGGAAAATAGCACACAGATTTCAACTTGCTGCCTGAGTGGTTGAGCTGGAATGGAAAGAAAAGAAACTGTGTCTGATGCTCTGGCATTGTCTCATGGAATAAAACAGAAATTACTGGAGAAGCTCAGCAGGTGGGGAGAGATAAACTGAGTTAATGTTTTGAGTCCAGTGATCCTTTTTCAAAACTGACAGCACCCGGAAAAAAAGTGGGATTTAACTTGATGACAGAGGGTTGGGGAGAAAGGAGTGATAGGTGGAGACACAGCCCAGTAAGAGAGAGAAAGGGGAAATGTTAGACCTACAAAGGGATTCAGATAATAAGCCAGGAAAGAAAAAATTCTAGACAGGGGATAATGGGGACTATGAGAGGGTGGTCATGGGTTGGCTGTGCTGAAAGGACCTATGTCAAAAGTGTGGCACTGGAAAAGCACAGCAGGTCAGGCAGCATCCGAGGAGCAGAAGAATCGACATTTCAGGCATAAGCCTTTCATCAGGCTAATGACCGAAATGTAGATTCTCCTGCACCTCGGATGATGCCTGATCTGCTATGCTTTTCCAGCGCCACTCTTTTTGACTCTGATCTTCAGCATCTGCAGTCCTCAATTTCTCCTGAAAACATCCATGTCATGACCAGTCCCTAGGTGAGTAATAGATATGGAAGGAGGTGTTTGGGCTCTACAATATTGACAGGAGGATGCTCATAGAGCGTGCCCCAAGATGTTGATGACTGGACTCCAAGATGGAGGGCTATCAGAGCAAGTGGTGAGCTGAATCCATTCGCTGCTTGCTCTGGTTCTTTTGTTGAGCTTTCCCGGCATCTAACTGGTTTGGTAAGGTGAGAGGCTCAAAGTTAACGAGGTTTCATGCAGGTAAGAAGGCATCAAATGAGTATTAATCACCGTCATAGAGTCATACAGCATGGAGACAACCTCTCTGTCCAACCAGTCCAGCCAAACATAATCCCAAACTAAACTAGTCCCACCTGCCTGCTTCTAGCCCATATCTCTCCAAACCTTTTCTATTCATGTACTTATCCAAATATCTTTCAAACATTGTAATTGTACCCACATCCACCAGTTCCCCAGGACGTTCATTTCACATGCGAACCACCCTCAATGTGAAAAAATTGCCCCATGCCTTTTTAAAATCTTTCTCCCCTCACCTTAAAAATGTGCCCTCTCATCTTAAAATAGGGAAAAGACACCTACATCAACTCTATCTGTGCCCCTCATATTTTATAAACTTCAATAAGGTCATCTCTCAATGTCCTACGCTCTGGTGGGAAAAGTCCCAGCCTGTCCAGTCTTTCTTTACAACTCAAACCCTCCACACTCGGCGAGATCCTGGGAAATATCTTCTGAACCCTCTCCAGCTTAATAATATCCTTGCTAATAATGGGCAACCAGATTTCCCCTCACTGCTAAGCAAGGCATTCGCCATTCTGCTAGTGAAACGCACAACCAAGATCTACTGTTGCCCTGTGTGACCTCCAACTGTGCCGACCAGGAACATCCATGAAACAAATCCAGATATCCCACTCAACCTGGAGAATTCCAGTAATGTTATAAGCTGTGCCTGCTCAGAGGAGAGACGTCTTATTGAAGTGGAGTTTAGTTGGGGGACAGAGGGAGTGAGGGAGTGGTTGAGTGAGGACAGGAATGAGGATAGGGTGGTGGGGGGAAGGGTGGAATTGAACCTGTTTAAATGCGCATGCACTGGTTCCTGTAAATACTCATGTGAATTTAAGCAGTGTATTGTGCGCACGTGCGGGTGGTATCAATGTGTGATGACACTGTGTCTTTCAGAGGTTATTTGCCCTTTTTTGTTTGAAGAGAGATTGTAAGGCAGAGGCACTGAGCAGTCTATCAAAATCACTCGTTAAATCACTTGGGTCTATGTTTAACATCATCAACGGGTGTGCCCAGCTCTCTCAGATCCAGATTTCTGGATTAGGTTTTTCAGCAGCACCAGAAGCTACTGGGGTCTCAACTGGGGTCCCCCCACCACCCTATCCTCATTCCTGTCCTCACTCAACCACTCCCTCACTCCCTCTGTCCCCCAACTAAACTCCACTTCAATAAGACGTCTCTCCTCTGAGCAGGCACAGCTTATAACATTACTGGAATTCTCCAGGTTGAGTGGGATATCTGGATTTGTTTCATGGATGTTCCTGAAGAAGGGCCTGTGCCCGAAACGTCGAATCTCCTGTTCCCTGGATGCTGCCTGACCTGCTGTGCTGTTCCAGCAATAAAGTTTCAACTCTCAACAGATTTGGAAGCATCAGTAAATGTCTCCCACCTGCTACTCTGTCTGAATTTTCTCTTGATGACTCTTCCTCCTGAATTGAAGAACTGCATGTGAGAATCTATGTTTGAATTTGCCTTTTTTGCCAAGAGGTGCATTTATGGGATGTTACTGTATTGGAACAATTAATTAGTAATAGTACTGTATCTACTATTCTTTTGATTTTCCAACAGAGTTAAGTTATTCTAAGTTCTTGCTTTTGCTTGTATTTTAACTGTAGTTAAAAATCACACAACACCAGATTATAGTCCAACAAGTTTACTTGGAAGCACTAGCTTTTGGAGTGCTGCTCCTTCATCAGGTGGTTATCAAATTTTAACTATAGCTGGCTCAAATTTTAACTATAGGATTTACATAAATGGTAATTTTGCTTACCGTTGACTGGTTTGACCAGTTACATTGCATCTGGAACACAGCACTTCACATCTGCCTTCAAAAATACGAAAAGGTTAGGGTCTAGGTTACCTTCTTAAAATAGTTTGAGGGGTTACAGTCCGGTCCATGACACAAGAGACATGGTCAACAGCATGTTGTCTCTGAAGTTGATATGGTCCTCACTGGACTTCTCATCAGACTCTGCCATGACTATTGCCCTCTAGAAGATTCTTGTCTATTCAAATGCCAGCAACAGGGAGAGACTTTGGGGGAGAATAAATGAAACAAATGTAAGTCTTCATTACTCCCAAACAACCTCTCTCGCAATTTAAGAGTGTTGTATATCATACCTTCAGATTTCATTTATCATTGCAAATTTACAAAAATAAATATTAAAACCGTAAATGTATAAAATTTGTGAAAAAGAAAACATACTGTTGAAGCTTTTTATCTTGCATTCATTCAGGAAGGTGCAAGTATGTCAACATATGTTTCTATTGTAAAATGAGAGAGTGGACTAGGCAACTAGCAAGTCAGGGAACTATTTTCCTCCAAACTTTTGTTTAAGTCAAAAAGTCACAATTCTTTTGTCCCGTGGAAAACTAGTCCCTCTTTGTGAATATATATAAATATTAGTAAATGCAAGTGAGTCACTTTGCAAATCTGACTAATAATCTTAAATTGATTGTTAGTGTCATCTTTTCACACTCGCAAGTTTGGATAGCACTTGCTGAACAATCACACTATATTCTACCAGCAGGGCTGTAAGTGCACCTACACCAGATGGACTTCAATGATTCAAGGAGGTGATGAGATGAGCTACAAATTCTGGAAATTCCATAGAAAAATATAAAGAAAAATCAACACAGCCACAGAAGATATTAAAGAAATAAATAGATTTCCGAAGGCTAAATTGAGGGATTTGGGAGAGAGAGTGAGAGCATGGTGTTGATGGACAGAGTCATATAGCCTGGAAACAGACCCTTCAGTCCAACCAGTCCATTGCCAAACATAATCCCAAACTAAACTAGCCTCACCTGTTTATGTTGAATGGTGAATGGCTTGATGGGCCAAATTGCCTTCTACTGCCTTTTTAAAAAATATTTCAATGTTTCATTGCATAGATACGTTTATAAACATGAAATACTTTGGCAAGCAGAAGCTGATGGATCATTTATTGTAATAAATATTTGGATTTTGCAGCTTGTAGTTTCTCTAATTCTGGAAATTACACAACAAATGGGCACTGGAACAACATAAATCATGATAGATTATACTATTATTGAGATAGATATTCCAACATTCACTGTAATAGGAGTTCCAATTATCTTACCGACTCTCCATCTATCTTATGACTGCTAGAAAACTGTACTGGTAAGAAAAGATTGTCATTGTGATCTTCAGTTGTAATAGATATCCATTAGACAGTGCCTAGTAAATTGATCTCTCTGTTTGTTGTCTGATATACACATTACAGAGGATCAGCTATCTGATTGTGAAACTATTTCAGGCCAACAATAAGCATCTCTCCTCTCACCCGATTTGCTTTCCTTCAACTCATGAAGACTCCTCTCATCACATACCATTACCTGGGTCAAACATAAAGCCAAAGAAGCTGTTCCTCATCTTCTGTTTTCTTGGTCTGCTCATGTAAGATACCCAAGAGTAGGCAATGAGCTGAAAATGTGTTGCTGGAAAAGCGCAGCAGGTCAGGCAGCATCCAGGGAACAGGAGAATCGACGTTTCGGGCATAAGCCCTTCTTCAGGAAGAAGAAGGGATTTGGGAGAGAGAGTGAGAGCATAGTGTTGATGGACAGAATCATATAGCCTGGAAACAGACCCTTCAGTCCAACCAGTCCATTGCCAAACATAATCCCAAACTAAACTAGTCTCACCTGTTTATGTTGAATGGTGAATGGCTTGATGGGCCAAATTGCCTACTACTGCCTTTTTAAAAAGTATTTCAATGTTTCATTGCATAGATCCCTGAAGAAGGGCTTATGCCCGAAACGTCGATTCTCCTGTTCCCTGGATGCTGCCTGACCTGCTGCGCTTTTCCAGCAACATTTTCAGCTCTGATCTCCAGCATCTGCAGACCTCACTTTCTCCTCAAAGAGTAGGCAATGCTAATTTGTATTGATTTCATGTCCCTCTCTTTGCGAATGGAAGCATTCTGATCCATTCTGCATCTCTTATACCATATCTGGGTCTGGGACCCTATTCGTGGTGAGTAAAGTAGGTGAACGTTAATATATGGAGCTGTTAGTACAATAACACAGTGTGTGACAAGTAGGTCAGAGGTTAGGAAGACTGCAGTGAGTAACTCCCCTCTTGACTCCCCAGAGCCTGTCCACCATCTACAAGGCACAAGTCACAAGTCCACCATCTACAAGGCACAAGTCACAAGTCCACTTGCTTGGATGGGTGTAGTGCCAACAACTCTCAAGAAGCTTAACACTATCCAGGACAAAGCAGCCTGCTTGACTGGCACTGCATCCATACACATCCACTCCCTCTATCATAGTCGGTCAGTAGTAGCAGTTTGTATTATTTAAAAGATGCATTGCAGAAATTCACCAAAGATCTACAGACAGCACCTTCCAAACCCATGGCTACTTCCACCTAGAAGGAACAAGGGCAACAGATATATGGAAACACCACCATCTTTAAGTTCCTTCCAAGCCACTCACCATCCTGACTTGGAAATATATCGCCATTCCCTCACTGTCTCTGGGTCAAAATCATGGAATTCCCTCCCTAATGGCATTGTGGGCCAAGCCACAGCAAGTGGACTGCAGTGGTTTGAGAAGGCAGCTCACCACCACCTTCTCAAGGGCAACTAGAGATGGGCAGTAAATGCTGGTGAGCCAGTGATGTCCACATCCTATAAATGAATGAATTTAAAAAGAAAATCAATTTATTCACCACTTTGTGTAGAGGATATGTGACTGAATATGGATAGAAAAATATGAATATTAAAATTGTTCCAAACTTGACACAAGTATAACGTGTACATGCAACAATCATGCACAGAACTTTGGGTAGGCAACAAGTTGAATCTTTTTCACGGTCAATAATCTTTCAAAAAATGTACTTCAGTGCCATACCTTTCAAGAATATTTTCTCTGCAAGACTGAATGTAACAGAGAAGTGGATGATAAAAAGAAAACTTTTCTGATAGTTTCCTAAATATCTGAGTGGGGTTCTCTCCGTGACTCTTTAGAGAGTCTAATGTGATTTTTTTCTAATCCCTCTCCATGGCTGACACATCCAGTTTACATTTGGGAATGGCACTATTTTATACTTTTCACCCTCTCCAATGCACACAGCTGTCATTTCTAAATACTTCAAGTGTGGTCTGTTCAGTATAATGCAAATCTTAGCCTAATCTCTGTGCACTTAAACATTGAATGGATTGACATTCTTTAACCTCAGTGTTACTGAGCAGTAATTTCAGCACTGCCATGTAAAGCACATTTCTTGCAAATCACCAAACTCCTGTTCGGGAAAGAAGATATGCCATACAAGATGAAACTGCATGTTCAAGTAAATTAATCTCATTGTTTCTGTCATGATAACCAGTAAACAGATAAGTGCACAGACAGTGTGTTTTCAGTCTCGTATCCAATTGATATTTAGAACATAAGAACTAAACAATTCAGCCTTCCCCTCCCTGGGTGTGCTCTGTCATTCAATACAATCATGGTTGATCTCATCTCCTGCCTGCTCTCCTTAACCCTTCAATCCCACTACTAACTAAACATTTGTCTATCTCCTTCTTTACTCAATGTCCTTGCATCCACCACATTCTGGGTTAGTAAATTCCACACATTCACAAACCTTTGAGAGATGTTTTAAATTTGCAGCCCCTTGTTCTAAAACCATGAACTCTCATTCTACATTGTCCTACATGGGACAACATCCATTTTACATCTACTTTGTCAATCCCCTTTAGCATCTTTGAAAACTCAATTAGATTGTTGTGGGGAAAATCACCAGCC
Source organism: Chiloscyllium plagiosum (assembly GCF_037043375.1). NCBI lineage: Eukaryota > Metazoa > Chordata > Chondrichthyes > Orectolobiformes > Hemiscylliidae > Chiloscyllium > Chiloscyllium plagiosum. Next base: position 63,114,320 of record NW_028270156.1, read on the forward strand.
TCAGAGTCAGAGTTGGGTTCAATGATAGAGTTTATTGTACAAGGAAATACTGGAGCTCCGGGGAGAGAAAGACACCAACAGCACAGAAGTCAGCTGCGAGTCTTCTCTTGGCCCGGAGCACATGTCGAGAAATTTTTGTACATCTTGTGATACAATAGGTCAGTGATGAGATTATTGTCATTGTACATGGTTTGTTTATAGTAATTGTTACAGAATCATTGATAGTTTCGATGCAGTCTTTGTCAGTCCCAGGGTAGCCTTTGTTAATTTCCGTGCGGTCATTGTCAGTTCCAGTGTAAACAATGTCAGGTTCAATGCCTGCATGGAAATCCATTGCTGTAGTAGTGGGCGCTAATCGCTCTTCCTGAGGAGGATAATTACTGCAGACCTGACTATTACTGTTTCGTATTGAGTCTGTATCAAATTGTTGGCGTTTCTGTAAAAGGTGCTGGCTGAACACAGACACTTCGGCGGGCAATGTTCGTTACTCACGTATATTCTCTCCCCCACCCGCCTTAAACTAATCAAGTGCATTGTGCTGGTGTTCTGGTGGCCTCAGGCTGTGTCTGTATCTGCTCTGCTGTTTCACTCCATGTTGTGATCTGACGGCCATCTTATGTGTCAAGTTGGCCAACTGATGGCTCAGCGGCCATCTTGTGTGTCTGTGGGCCTAGTGTCACCCTGCCCCATGCCATCTCCCTCTTCAAGATCTCCTCTCATTGTTCTAAACTCTGGATGGTATAGGCCTAAACTGCTCAATCTCTCTCAATAAGGCAAAGTCCTCATCTCTGGAATCAAATTTTTGAACCACCTCCAATGCAACTATATCCATCTCAAGAAAGAGGACCAAAACTGTGTGCTATACTCCAGGTATGGTCTCACTAATACCTTGTACAGTTGCAACAGCATTTCCCTATTTTTACACACTATTCCGTTTGCAATAAATGCTTAAATTTCATTTGCCTTCTTTATTTTCTGCTGTCCCTGCGTGCTAATTTTCTGCAATTCATTCACCCAGATCTCTCTGCACCAAAGTGCTCTGACATTTCTCTGTATTTAGATAATAAGATGACAATAATGTTCCAGAGGCAGCTATAATTGTCTGTTAACTGAAAGATGTACTGCTGATTCTTGAAATGTTAGTATGTGTGTCACCGGATTCAATACTCTGCTAGCATTGCAATTGGCTGAGATGACCAGCAAGTGGAGATGTGTTAGCAAGTCTCACAAATACGCTCTCAGTTTTCATGTATCTGGCTCCTGCTACCACTGGGGCCTCTTACATTATCAGCTGGTTTGCTGTACACAGATATACCATCCTGCATTATTCAGCAGCAGAGGCAAAAGTTTCATATTCGCCACTGACAATAGGCAGCAAAATTCTACAGTCTACTTGATTTAACAGAGTCCAAATAATCATTGACTGCTTTCATATTATTATTATTCAATCCATTTGCTAAATCCTACAGGACCTGAAAAGGATTTTATTCCCTAGACCCAGGTGATATGCCAGTAATAAAGAGAAAGCAAAAGGCTTGCTTTTATCTCGGATTTTTCAAGTCCTCAGGACATCCTAAAGCACTCTTCAGCCAATGTGCAGTTTTAAAGTGGAGTAAATATTGTAATGTAGGAAATATAGCAGCCAATCTGCACACGGTAAGTTCCCACAAACTTAAGATAATAATAATCGGTTTTCGATATCGATTAAAGATAAATATCGAACATGTGAGGAGACAATGGTCTGGTGATATTATTGCTGTAAATTTAATTCAGAGACCCAAGCAGTTTTCTGGGGACCCAGGTTTGACGGATTTGACAGATGGTAGCACTTGAATCCATTAAAAATCTGGAATTAAGAGTCTAATGATGACCATGGTCGATCGTCAGAGAAAACTGTCTGGTTTACTAATGTCCTTTAGGAAAGGAAACTGTCATTCTTACCCAGTCTGGCCTACATGTGACCCCAGACCCATAGCAATGTGGTTAAAATCTTTACTGCCTTCTGGGTAATTAAGGATGGGTAATAAATGCTGGCCTAGCCAGTGACACTCTCATCTTGTAAATGAATAAAGAAAATTGAACTGCACCAGCTTTTCTGCAGAATAGTACCATGGATAATGTCATGTGACAATACATAGACCCCAAAGGAACAGCAACGGTTCAAGAAGGCAACTCATCCCCGCTTTCTCAAGGGCAATTGGGGATGGGCAATAAATGCTGGCTTCGCCACTGCCAACCTCATCTTGTAAAAGAAGATGCAATCGAACGACAGCACATAAGACATTGCAGCACTTTCTAAAACTGTACTGCACTAAATGTCAGCATGCTCAGCTTCCTGGAGTACCAGTTTGAACAAATGCAAGAAAATGGCAATAATGTATTGACTTCAAAGTCACCTTTTATGAGAAGGAGATGTGGGAGAATGTCTGCTGGAAGATGACTTCGATTCCACCTACAGCCAATGTCTCATGTCATCTGCATACCAGCCGTAGACAAAGGCAGAAGAAAAATGTGACAAAGTTCGCATTAAAGCTATAATGATCATCAAATGCATCATTGGAAGCTGGAGTCAGTTTTTCCAATGAGTACATTCACATTTCTTCAAGCTGAAATCGACATCTGCAAAGTAACTGTGCCCAAATTGACTTCTCCTTGCTTTCCTAACCAGTTCCTCAAAGACCATCTGTTCCTGTCATTTGTCGGTTTCTTTCTTCGTTCCAACCAATGAAAGCGTGAAGTTCAAATTGAGCACAGTATACTTGCTGCATCCAATGCACGGGGTGTGAATGTTGTGAGCCTAATTTGTTATAGTGCTTCCTCTTCCTGCTGGTGCTTTGTATCAATGTGTGAAACATAACTTACCATCTCTCCTGAGCAATCCTCTTGTTGATTGATTAAATGTATTGCCTGGCTGCAAGAGTTTGCTGGAAACCTGGTTGCATCAGAAGACCCTGGATAATTTTCTAATGTCCATTGTGAGGATGCTGCATGTGAGTGGTCCATGCAGTTATGTTTGGACCTACTTTTTTATTTAAGCATGCCTTCTTGTCGCTAACACAAATGAACTGCCCATGACACAATTGCTTCTGTCCTGGGAGTTTCCATGCACTCTGTGATAGCCTACAGTGTAAAGAACGATTCACCATGATGGCTCAGAGGTTGTTAGTTCTCCAACATTGCCTTGTATTTAGCATGGGCACAAAGAACTCAAGTAGATGACCATTTGTGAGAATGGTCCTTTTGAGGACGTATCTTTTACATCCTGTATCAGAGATGTGATCCAACAATAATGGGGGTGATTTTTTTTTGCTCTCACTGCAACCTTCTGTCCTTCATCTTAGTGCTGGGACAATAGTTTTATTTTAGTTACAGATAAATGATTTGGGTCTTCAGACCATAGAGTAAAGTTTCGAAACTTGCCAATGACACCAGGAGTGGCAAATAACAAAGATGAAACAAATCACATGCAACAGAACCCAGATAGGATAGCAGAATGGGCAGGCAAGTGGTTGATGGAATTTAAAACAATGAGGAGTGAGGTGAAACTTGAGAAACACGACAATCTACCGCCCTCCAAGTGAAAAATGACCAGCTACCACAACTTGCTTTTTTAGGCCTCAATTCTATCATTCAATTCTTATATATTTGAGTTGATCTTTCTCTGTACCTTCTCTGTAGCTGTAACCATGGGCGGCACGGTGGCACAGTGGTTAGCACTGCTGCCTCAGAGACCCAGGTTCAATTCCCGCCTCAGGCGACTGTCTGTGTGGAATTTGCACATTCTCACCGTGTCTGCGTGGGTTTCCTCCGGGTGCTCCGGTTTCCTCCCACAATCCAAAAAAAAAATGTGCAGGTTAGGTGAATTGACCATGCTAAATTGCCCGTAGTGTTAGGTGAAGGGGTAAATATAGGGGAATTGGTCTGGGTAGTTGGCGGGTCAGTGTGGACTTGTTGGGCCGAAGGGCCTGTTTCCACACTGCAAGTAATCTAATCTAAACACTATATTCTGCATTCTGTTCTATTACCTTGATGTACTTTCGTACGCTAAGATTTGTTTCGTTAGCACGCAACACTTTTCTCAAGGCATGTGGCAATAATAAATCAAATCAAATCAATTGAACACTGACCCTCTTCTACCCTTCAACAGCTTTTTCTGTTACGCCATCAAACAATTCACTCGATCAGTTAAACATGATCTTGCCTTTTGTGAAATCCACGCTCGCTCTCCTTAATGAACTCGAACGTCTTCAAATATCTGTGGATATTTTTCTCTGATAGCAAAGTTCTACCCAGGACAGACATTAAACCAATTTCGTTGTGTTTGTTGGGATGTCTTTACACCCTTTCTTGAATAATAATGTTACTTATGGCATTTTGCCTATGTCAATGGAAGGCTGAAAGATTATGCCAAATCTTTCTCCTAATGCTGCCCCCACTTCCCTTAGCAACCTGGAATTCAAGCCATTTGGAACAGTGAACTCACTACCAGAATATCACTGTTTCTTCAGTGTCACTTGGGCAAAATCCTAGATATCTCATCCTAACAGCACTTTTGATGTCCCTGCACCCCAAAAACTGCAGTGATCAAGAACTCACTCTCTGTGGGACAATTAGAGTTGGACAGTAAATGCTGTCTCAGCCAATGACATACACACCATCTCATGAATGAATTAAAATATAATCAGAACAGGTCGTTGGATATTCTCTACCTTTCCATACAAGGGGAGTTCTGGAAATTCTCAAATGACTGTGTATTATGCTGATTCATAATATTTGCAGCTCCTGTCAAGTATTAATTTTTCAACCTGGCTTTAGCTGCCCATCCTGGCCTAACAGGAGTGGTGTGGGGAGAACCAAGCTAGGATGCCGCACACTTGAGAATGCCTCGGAGTGAGTGTACTCAGAGGAGCGTCCTTCAGGAGGGCCCAGGTATGTATGTTGGGGTGGGACAAGGGGAAAGACCAGTGTTTGAGCTGAAAAAGGAGGAGGCAATGATTCAGCAGTGGTAGCTTGAAGGAGTTGCTATCTGATCACAGTTCCAGTGGGTACCAGAGGCTCAAGACTTTGTTTCCCCCAGATAGACTTACCTGCTCATAACCATGCTGCTGGGATTTCATGATGTCAAGGTCTCCCTGAATATATCCAGCCGGAGCTGCCAACTTGGGTGTTCACCAGGTCATGCCTTTTACTATTCAGACCTACAAACTTGACATCTTATCCATTGTCAACACTGCTTATTTCCATCTTTACAGTACTGCACTCGCCTGCCCCAATCATGTCCTAACTCCTCCACTGACACCCTTTCATTCTTTAAACGTGTTCAAACAAGATTATTGCAAAGTTGGCATCTCACATTCCACCATTTACAAATGTCAACTTGCCCAAAATGCAGCTGTTTGTGTTCACTCGCTCCCAGACTAAATCTTTCTACCCACCAGTGTCTATGCTCATCAACTGTGACTGGCTTCCTGTACCTCACCACATCAAATTTATAATTCTCATTCTCCTATTCAAGGCTTAGCTTCACCCTATCTCTGTCATCTTCTCTGATTTAGCCCTGTGACTCGATCTGGCCCACTGTGTGGTCTACTCGATACCATTTCTCTGACATGATAGAATCTTCAGTAACGTTGACACCACTGTCTAACATTACCTTTCTCTCACAACCAAAATGCTTTCACCTCTTGACTCTTTCCACCCTTAAAATGCTTCTCATAACACATCTGTCCAACCAAATGTTTGGTCCCTCTTTTCTGTTATGTCCCCCAATGGCTTGCCATCTTTTTCCCTACTCATTTCCATTTGTGACACTTTTAAATTCAAGGAATCAAGTAAATGCAATTATTGCAGCAAGAGGGAGAGGAGATAGGAAGTACTTTCCAAACTGTTTTGCTGATCTGTAAAATCTGTGTATGATTCATGATTAAAATGGACCTTTCTGTTCTATAACTGGGCACAACAGATGAATCAATCCCCTCTGGCTTGGATTGAATGCTAGACCCTAGAAAGATTTGTCATCTTGTCATCTACTCCAACCAGAAAGTAAAGGGCCAGTGCAAATGAAGGAGAATCCCAGTGCAAACAGGTTTTGTTTTAATTCATTAGTGGGATATGGGCACTGGCTGGGTCAGTATTTATTACCCGTCCCTAGTTGCCCCCTTGAGAAGGTGGTGGTGATCTGCGTTCTTGAACTGCTATGTCTAATTGCTGTAGGTTGACCCACAATACCAATAGGGAGGAAATTCAAGAAATTTGACCCAGCGGCCGTGAAGGAACAGCAATATATTTCCAAATCAGGATAGTGCATGGATTAGAGAGGGAAGTGCAAGTGATGGTGTACCCATGTATCGCATGACCTTGTCCTTGTGGATGGAAGTGGTCATGGGTTTGAAAGACGCTGTCTAAGGATCTTTGGTGAAATTCTGCAGGGCATCTGGTAAATGTCAGACAATATTGGTACTGAGTATCAGTGTTGGAGGGAGTGGATGCTTGTGGATGTGATGCCAATAATTTGGGTTGCTTTGTCCTGGATGGTGTCAAGTTTCTTCAGGACTGTTGGAACTGCAACCATCCAGGCACTGGGGATTATTACATCACCATCCTGACTTGTGCCTTGCAGATGATGGACAGACTTTGGGAAGTCAGGAGATGAATTACTCGCTGAAGAATTCCTAGGCTCTGACCCGGTTTTGTAGCTAGTGCTTATCTGCTGAGTCCGCTTGAGTTTTTGATCAATGGTAACCCCCGGAGTTTGACAGTAGAGCATTCAGTGATGGTAACATCATTGAATGTCAAGGGACTGTGGTTAGATTATCTTTTATTGGTGATGGCCTTAGCTAGGGAATTTGTGTGGCGCATTATTCCATCCCAATTCCTGGATCTGGATATACAGAATTGAGACATTCTCTCTTGTTCCTGGAATTTGGGGCAATGGCTCGACTGTCAGTGCAAATATGGTCAATCATTCAATGCAAACAGTGAAACTGAAGCCTACCTGGAGAGAAAAGAATATAAGACACAAGAAGCAATTGGTTTCCTAAATAACAGTCTCTCTGCATCAGTTTAAAATGTTCACATTAAGGATTTGTGCATGTTTGTCTAATGAAATATTCTGCCTTGCTGTATTTACATTGCTTTTTTAGATTGCATATGCAGTAGGCATAGTATTAAAGTTGACACTCTGTATATTAAATGTAAATTAATGGGGACAGTGAAATTTGTACAGGAGAAGTAGATTATCCAAGATTGTGTATAAATAAATATCTGGCATCCAATCAAACTATGGTACTATTACCTACTTAATCACTGGCACAATGTAACCCACTCTCAAATGCATGCTCCTTTGCATTGTACTATTAAAATGAACATAAATAAGAAGCACAAAGTTTTACAGCATCTAACAACCCTTGCTCTTCTGTTTTGGTAGAGGCATACAAGGTTCTATACGTGGGGGACTGGGTCAAGGCCAGGCAAGCAATCTGGACCCCCTGAGAAAATTGCAATATACTTGTGAAATTTCAAAAGGAACAAGATTGTGGTTAAGACAGCAGCCCTCCCTCCAGCCAACATCCCACTGCCATGACTCCCACCCCTACTACCCGCATGCTCCTGGTGCAGGTGGATGCTACCTTTCAGCTGAATGAAGCAGGCAGGCGTTGGAGATACACCCATTGTGGTGTTTGGACATAACTGCCCTATGAAAATCAGTTGCCCTCCTACTGAACCCATGAGCCCCAGCATATCAACATTTGAAGGAACCAGCAGGGCTCTAGGACCTTGAGGAACAGTATCCATTTGGCTAGCTATGTTTCTTTATGCGTGAGGATGTAGGAAGTCAAAATACAGATAGAAATTGCAGAGTGAAATCAGATGTTAAAAGATCTTTGATCTAACAACACCACCATTGTAGTCTTCAATATAAAAGAGCAACATTCCAATGAGATGGAGGCCCTTTCCCTGTCATTGTATGTACAACAAATTTGTTTTAATACCACCATCTTTCAGAAATCTACACAGCACCTGCTGAAGGTTTCAGAACAAAAGTCACTCATGGAAAACAATGACTTTGAAAATTAACCTTATATGCACAAGCATGCATGTGCAAGGTTGTAAGTCAATCCAGCCACTACAGAAACAAGTGTGATAGAAATTGGTGTATTCAATAGCACTGGGACTGATGATCAATATTGGAATCATATCTCTAATGCCTGTGGGTTTGATGGTGGCTTGGTGGTAATATTATTGGATAAATAATCTATAGGGCCAAGCTAAAGAAAGGGGCAGCACGGTTCCTCAGTGGTTAGCACTGCTGCCTCACAGCGCCAGGGACACCCTTGGGCAATTGTCTGTGTGGAGTTTGCATATTCTCTCCATGTCTGCACAGGTTTCCTCTGGATGCTCTGGTTTCCTCTCACAGTCCAAAGATGTGCAGGTTAGTTGAATTGGTCATGCTAAATTGCCTGTAGTGTTCAGGGATGTTTAGGTTAGATACATTAGTGAGGGGAAATGTACAGTCATAGGGTAGGGGAATAGGTCTGGGTGGGTTACTCTTCAGAGAGTTGGTGTGGACTTGTTGCCAAATGGCCTGTTTTCACACTGAAGGGATTCTATGATCTGGAGATGAGGCTGCAAATCCTACCATAGCAGCTGATGGAATTGAAATTTGAGTCAGAAATTTGGAATATAAAGATAGTTTCAGTATTATTTTTGCTTATTAATTAATTTGTGGGATGTGGACATTGTATGGCTGGGTTAACATTTATTGCAAATCCCTAATTGTCTTTGATAAGGGAGTTTGTGAGTCATTTTCTTGAATGGCTACAGACAATTTGATACAGGCTCTACACCATCAGAGGAGAGTTCCAGGATTTTGACCCAGCCCATTGTCCAGACCTTGTTGTATTTGGACATGGACTGGTTGACCACCTGAGGAGTCACGAATTGTGCTGAACATTATGCAATGATTGGCGAAGATCCCCACTTCTGACCTTATGATGGAGAGAAGGTCATTGATGAAACAGCTGAAGATGGTTGGGCTGAGGACACTACCCTGAGGAACTCCTGCTGGGGTATCTGGGAGCTGAGATGACTGACCTCCAACAACCATAACCATCTCCCTTGGCTCAGATATTACTCCAACCAGCAGGGTTTTTTTTCCCAATTCCCATTGACTCCAATTTTGCTCGGGCTTCTTGATGCTACACCCAATCAGGTGAAGCCTTGACATTAAGGGCGGTTACTATCACCCGACCTCTGGAATTCAGCTCTTTTATCCATGCTTGATGCAAGGTCATAATGAGGTCAGGAGCTAAGTGGCACTGATGGAACTCAAATTGAGCATTAACGAGCAGGTTATTGTGAAGCAAATGCTGCTTGAAAGCATCATTATAACACCTTCTCCCATTGGTTTGGTGACCACCATCAATCAGTGTAAAGTTCTACTTAATTCATAGTCTTTAGGGAAGGTAATCAGTTATCCTTACCAGTCGGGCCTACATGTGACTTCACAATATCTTTGACTCTTAACTGCTCTCTGAAATAGCCTGGCACATTACTCAGTTGAAGGGGAATTAAGAATGAACAATAACTGCTAGTCTTGCCAGTGACACTCACATTTCATTATGATGATAATGTTCCCTAATTTGTTGTAGTGATGGGAAGTGGGAACCCTGAATTGATAAGTTCCCAGTGAGGACAGGGAAACTGGCTTGCTTTGGTCATTCACCCTCCTATTCACAAGATTATTTTAAAAAGGATCTCTTCCCTTGTGGATACATTTCTCCCAGTCAAAATGAACTTAAGTTTTAAAAAGAAACCAATGTGTCCAGAATTTCTTGAACTAACAAAAGGAGTATTTTAATGATTACTAAAAATGAGAACACACAAAAGTGGATATAAGAGATGAGTCCTAACAGATAAATGTTAAGAAAAGATATATGAATGAATCTCCAAATAGTTTGTGAAGGTGAGGTTGTGGTCATTATGGAATAGCATTGGTAGCCTTGATACTGGCAGCTAAGCAATTGATTTTGAGATTCTTGATTTTTCCGGTGTCAGAAATGCTGTTGTTTTGATTCCTTTTGAACGTAACTGAATTCCAGCATTCAGAGTGAGAGAAAGCTCCTTTCCTGTTATTTTACCTGCAGTGCAGAATTGCTTAAAATGGCTCTGCAGCACCTCACAGTTCTCTAATTTACTCAGTAGAATGTCCAGCCAATAACACATACAGACTAGTATTGCAGTTAGCTTTTTACCCCTTTCTTTCAAATACTTGGGCGGCATGGTGGCTCAGTGGTTAACACTGCTGCTTCACAGCACCAGGCACCTGGAATTAATTCCAGCCTTGGGCGACTGTCTGTGTGGAGTTTGCACATTCTTCCCGTGTCTGTGTGGATTTCCTCCCACAGTCCAAAGATTGGCAGCTTAGGTGAACTGGCCATGCTAAATTGCCCATAGAGTTCAGGGAGGTGTAGGTTAGGTGCATTAATCAGAGGCAAATGTGGGATACTGGGTAGGGGAATGGGTCTGGGTGGGGTACTCTCTGGAGGGTCAGTGTGGACTTGTTGGGCTGAAGGGCCTGTTTCCACATTGTAGGGATTCTATGAATTTGTGGAGGTTAAAGCAGAAACATCTACAAAAGCTGGCTTTCTGCTAAGGGGGTGGTGTGGAAGGATTGTCAGCCCTCTCAATATCCCTTTTGTTAAGACTATCTCTGCTTGAAGTTTGCCTGGCCCTGTACAGGTGCAATTTTCCATGGATTTCACACAAGACCTTGCCAGTGAAGACACTGAATTTACATCTGTGGTTTTCCTTGTTTGCATAGTGGTCCTTAAAACACATTTGGAATTAAAAGTAAAAAATGTCTATGAATGCTTTGAGATTTTGATCTATTGTTATAACATCATAAATGAATTTTTAAAAAAAACGCTGCATCATGGTAATCTTCTTTAGATACACAACAACAAATGATGACTGCTTCTGAAACAATCAGGAAAAGAGCTTGCAAGTGATATTAGCTGAAGAAATCCAAAAAAGGAGTTTTGTCTGAATGTCTTTCAATAGTTGCAAATAACACCGGTTAAGGTGAGCAGATAAAGCATCAGTTATTCCTGTCTCGGGACAATAATATACATGCATCATTCTTTGTGTCTTGTACTGGGTACTCATCGCAGTTGGCTAGATTCTACATTTATACAAAAACCTAAAAGATCAAAACAAAGACATGGGACCAGTTCTTAATATTTACGTAACTAAAATCATCTCCTTTATCCTTACTGCTGACTGAAATTTGGTGTGGGTCTGCACTGCGTCCACGGTAGATGGAGAAATATCAGTGCGGACCAGGTGGACCAAAATGACCCATTTTTTTGCACTGTGGATCCTGATTTATTTAATAATTTGTTCAATAATTGCATGTCAGATAGAACAATATGGCCCATACTTTGAACACAGTCTGTGCAATTGTCAAATATCAACTGGAGCTCTGCCATGGGAATCAGTGGAGGAGCACTACAGGAGGGATCCCTGTGTCAAACACTAAGGTAGCAAGTGTGTTCACATGGAGAAGATGAGGTCAGGCTGAGGTATGATGCCCTCCACTGTCCACAATCACCGTTTCAGTGTCACACATGGAGGAAAACAACTTGAGATGCCTTTTGCCCATACTCCAGGCAAGACATGATCTCTTCAAGGGAGAAGGAGTAAAATCTTTCAGTGCCCCATATCTCAACTGCCAAATTCTGGATGTGCCTTCCCAACTCTCAATGTATTGTGTCGGAACGGTAAATTATTATAGTCTGGCCCCTCAGTTGTATCTAAACATAATGAGAAGAACAGGAACTGACTTGAGTAGACTGCCTCAGAAATGCTCCACAGGCTCCTTCAGTGTTTGCAATATCTCCCTCAGTGGAGATTAGCTGTTGCCAAGCTTTTTGTTTGCATCATGCAACCAGAACAATCCTTTGGTATACAATGCGGGGGGAAGGGGGTGCACTGGGAAGAGTGCGGAACTGCAGCTTTGAAGGTTCATGTTGTGCTGTAACACATGAGCAGTTCACTAATGGGAGCATAAAATGACATCTCAGCAGTTGGACTGGAAAATTCCGTCTCCTGAGGTTTGCAACACCCAGGCATTCTCAACCACGATCCTTTTAGCAAACTTATTATATTTAGCATGCTGAAGAATAGCAAGATTGCCTTTCTCAGTATCAGAGTCCAGATTTGTGATGGACAGTTAAAGAGTGCAGTCACATCACCATTCAAAGGACAAGCCCTCAGAGGAACTTTCTTTGCTTTATTATTCATGTCACAATCCTTTTGTTTACTGCTGGCTAAACAGGACACCACCTCTAAGCAAGTAGAACCTTATAGTGCTTTTCTGTTTTTCTTAGACAGTGTACTGTGACATTTCCATTTGGGGACAAAAGGTCCTTTCCCTGCTTAATGGCAGGCTGCTCAACTTCACATCAACATTTCATTCTCAATTCTACTGTAGGAATGTTTTATTTAAGCACTCTGATGTGGTGTTACTCCCTGTCTGTATGTGTGTCTTCCATCGCTGAAAAATTGGATTCTTTGACTTTCATCTCATTTTCTGTTTATGGGATCTTGCTGCGCAAAAATTAGCTCCCCAAGTTTCCTTCAGTTACCACAGTTGCTACACTTCAGAAGAACCTCACTGATAGTAAACAGTTCTGGGACATTTTGAGGTTGTGAAAGTAACTACAAGAACATAGACTCTTCACGTTTTTGACTTTCCTGTCACAGTGACACCATCCTGTAAGCAGCTGCCAACATTGCCCACTGTACGTCTTTCTAAGTTCCACCATCTGCTCTCCTGAATGTGAGATTTACATGATGATATGGGCCAACAGTTGTCAGTCACCTTTCCCAAATGATTACTTGTAGATTTAAACAGAAGAGTGGGAACATCTCGTCAATTGTGTGGGCTGACAACTGCATACAGGAGCAGGAAGCTTGGCAATTTCCCATGTTGCCTGGACTAGAATTATTTTAATTCCTCCCACAACGCCCCACATCTCCTTCTGATACTAAAGTTAGAGCAACAGAAATAACAAAAACAGCTGGGAGCCTGACCTGATCAACTGATGCGGTGGCACAGTGGTTAGCATTGCTGCCTTGTAGCACCAGGGATCTTGGTTTGATCCCAGTCTTGGGTGACTAGACAGTGGAGTTGGCACATTCTCCCTGTGTCTACATGGGTTTTCTCCAGGAGCTCTGGTTTCCTCCCACAGTCCAAAGATGTTCAGGTTAGGTGGATTAGCCATGCTAAATTGCCCATACTGTCCATGGGTTAGCCATAGGAAATGGAGGGTTACAGGGATAGGGTGGATTTGGGTAAGATGCTCTTTGGAGGGTCAGTGTGGACTTGTTGGGGTGAATGGCCTGCGTCCACATTATCAAGATTCTAAGATCAGCTGCCTGTTTTACACCTTGTCTGACTGTCTTCTCCACGGGTTTTCAATAGGCACCCTCTGTTATTAAACAAATAAATAATCATGGCAGGTATACCCTACATCACTGACATATGTTTCTCATCTATTCCGCACCACTCCCAACACAGCACATGTGCAAACCACAGCACAGACACGAATACTGCACATTTGCAAATACATACCACACAATGTACACACATTACAGATACACACACACACATGCAACTACACACACAAACTAAGATATCGATTCCAAACGTTTTGTTATATAAATTACAAAGGTCAGGGATTTCACATGATGATTTGATAACTTCACTTCTCCATATCCTGTCTGAACTGCTGAGTCTTTCCTTTCTGCTCTTTGCTTTTCAGATTTCCACTGTATTTGCAGCAATAGCTCCAAAGTCAATAGATATATACAGACTCTTAATCGAACCAGCATAATAAAATTCTTTCATACTATCGCATTTCTCACTGCAAAGGTCAATAAATAATTTATGTCATTTTGCCATCCCTTTGTCTCACTCAATCCCCTTAAGTGTTGTTCGTATGAAGTAATGGCTAATTCTTTATTTAACTGTTAGCTAATTTGAGGATATCAACCTTTTTATTCATTCATGAAATGGATGTCACTGGCTAGTCCAGCATTTCTTGCCCATACCTAATTGCTCTTGAGAAGGTGGTGGTGGTCTTCTGGAACAGCTTTGTCCATTTCATATGGATAGACCTACAATGCTGTTTTAGGTAGGGAATTCCAGGATTTTGACCCAGTGACAGTGAAGGAACGGCGATATATTTCCAAGTCAGGATGGTGAGTGACTTGGAGGGGGAGGTGCAGCTGGTGGTGTTCCCATGTATCTGTTGCCCTTGTACTTCTAGATGGAAGTGGTCAGATATTTGGAAGGTGCTGTCTCAGGATTTTACGTGACTTTCTACAGTGCATCTTGTAGGTGTTACACACTGGTACTACTGAGTGTCAGTATTGGAGGCAGTGGATACTTGTGGATGTGGCGCCAATAAAGTGGGCTGCTTTATCCTGGATGGTGTCAAGTTTCTCAAGTATTGTTTAAACTGCACCAATCCAGTCAAGTGGAGAATATTCCATCACGTTCCTGACGTGTGCCTGATAGATGGTTGACAGGCACTAGGGAGTCAGTTACTTGTTATAAAATCCCTCAACTCAGACCTACTCTTGTAGCCAGAGTATGCATCTGGTTAGACCGTATAAATTTGTGGTTGATGGTAATCCCTGGGATGTTGATAGTGGGGGATTCAAGGGGTAATGGATAGATTCTGTCTTGTTGGAAATGGTCATTGACTGGCTTGAATGTTTCTTGTCACCTGTCAGCCCAAATTTAAATATAGTCTAGGTCTTGCTGATTCTGGATATGGACTTTCCTGTTTCAGTATGTGAGGAGTCATGAATGGTGATGAACATTGTGCAGTCATTGGCAAACATCCTACTTCTGACCTTATGATGGAGGGAGGGTCATTGATGAAGCAGCTGAAGATGGTTGGGCCTCGGACATTATCCTGAGGAACTCCTGCAGAGATGTCCTGGACCTGAGATGACTGACTTTCAACAATCACAACCATCTTCCTATGTGTCAGGTGTGATTCTAACCAGTAGGGGTTTACCCCATGAATCTCATTGACTCTGGATTTGCTAGGGGCTCTTTGATGCCACACTGAGTTGAAGGAGGATTTGATGTTAAGGGCTGTTAGTCTCAACTCATCTGTGCAATTCAGCTTTTTTCCCAGGTTTGGACCAGGTTATAATGAAGTCTTGAGCTGGGTGGCTCTGACAGAATTCAAACTGGTTATCACTGAGCAGCTTATTGCTGAGCAAATGCTGCCGGATAGCACTGTTGGTGGCACCTTCCATCCCTTTACTGATGCTCAAGAATAAATTGATGGGACACTATTTGGCCAGGTTGGGTTTCCATACAAACATAACTGGGCAATTTTTCATGCTGTTAGGTAGATGCCAGTGTTGTCGCTTGTGCTGAAACTGTATCTTTAAAAGATGTTCTCTCCTGTTTCTCTTGAAGAAGGGTGTTGACAATATGGTGATGACATGTCTGTTTCAGAAACAATTAGTAAACAGCTTTGAGCTCCCTAAGAGTTTTCTTGAGGTGAGACAAAAGAAGCATGAGTGAGTGAAGTCAGGTTCACACAGACCCAGGGTTTTAGTTTTGCTTTCATTTAAGGTTTGGCATTGGCTGTTGAAGCTGATAGATATATATCTCTCTCTGCTCCAGCAAAATGCTTGAGCTCTCTCTCTGCTGTGAGATTGTTTCTTTCAGTGTTTCCTTCTCCTGGACTGGAAGGGAGATAGCGCGTGAGGAAAATCTGTTTTGCTGAATTTGCCTTTGTCTAGGATAGGTTTATGGGATGCTGCTATATTGGAATAGTTGATGATTAATAGTTAAATAATATATTATTGTATTAAGCATTTCAACAGAGTTAAAGTTATGGTAATTCTTCTCTTTTTTAATTTATATTTTAACTGTTAGACTAAGTTAGGTTCCCTACAGTTTGGAAACAGACCCTTTGTCCCAACAAGTCCACATCGACCCTCTGAAGAGTAACTCACTCAGACCCATTTCCCTCTGACTAACGTATTGAACACTACGGGCAATTTAGCATGGCCAATTCACCTGACCTGGTCATCTTTGGATTGTGGGTGGAAACCGGAGCACCCGGAGGAAACCAGCGCAGACACAGGGAGAATGTGCAAACACCACACAGACAGTCACCCAAGGCTGGAATCAAACACAGGTTCTTGGCACTGTGAGGCAGCAGTGCTAACCACTGAGCAACTGTGCCACCCCGTGTTGCTTAATGCCAAGTAGTGGATTAATCAAATCTCATCTGGAACTCAGCATTTGACCCTTCCTTTAAATAAAATAAAAAGTTACAGTCAAGGCTATCTCCTTGATACATGTTGAGGGGGTTTGGTCCAGTCCATAACACGTACTGCAAGAGCTTAGCTAGGGGAGCAGCAAGTTCTGGAGCACAACGCTTTAGTACTATTGTCAGAGTCCGTAAACGTTACTGTATCCAGTGACTCTGACCATTTCTTGATATTACACGGAGTGAATCAAATTGACTGAAGATTGGCAAGTGGATCATCAGCTCAGTATTTCTGGCTGAAGATTGTTGCAAGTCCTTCAGCCTTACGTTTTTGTACTGATATGGTATGGTCTCCTATCATGGGGATATCAATGGAGTCCCATGCTTCAGTGAATCATTTAATTGTCCAATGGCCCTATCAAAGAAAAAGACAACGACCCATCAAAGCAAAAAGAAGGCACTGAGTTCCTGTCAATGTGAACATTGAATCAGGGAGTGATATCAGCAGAAACACAGATCTGTAAATAACTCCTCGGATAGTGAAGCAGTCTGTGTTCATGTGCAGCAAGACCTTGGCAACATTCAGGCTTGGGCTTACAAGCAATAAGTAATTCACACCACAAGCGTACCATCTCAAACAGGAGAATCAATCTATCCCTCCTTGGCATTCAATGGCATTACCAATACTGAATCCCTCACTATCATAGAATCCCTGTAGTGTGAAATCAGATCAATTCGCCCATCAAGTCCACTCTGATCATCCAAAGAGCATCGCACCCAGACCCAAAACCTTCCAATCTTAACCCTCTAACCTCACATTTACCATGCTAATGCACGTAACCTACAAATCCCTGGACACTATCCACCAAACCTGCACATCTTTAGACTGTGGGACGAAGCCAGAGCATCTGGAGGAAACCCAAGCAGATATGGGGCGAACGTGCAAACTCTACAGTGACCCAAGGGTGGAATTGATTAGATTAGATTAGATTCCCTACAGTGTGGAAGCAGGCCCTTCAGCCCAACCAGTCCACACTGACCCTCCGAAGAGTAACCCACCCAGACCCATTTCCCTCTGACTAATGCACCTAACTCTATGGGGCAATTTAGTATGGCTAATTCACCTAACCTGCACATCTTTGGATTGTGGGAGGAAACCAGTGCACCCAGAGGAAACCCACACAGACACGGGGAGAATGTGCAAACTCCACACAGACAGTCATCCGCAGCTAGAATCGAACCCAGGTCCCTGGCGATGTGAGGCAGCAGTGCTAATCACTGAGCCACCATGCTGCCCCAAACATCCTATAAGCTACTACTGCCCAGAAACTGTACTGGACAAGCATCATTTATACACTGTGTCTACAAGAGCAGGCCAGAATTTGTGAATTTGGAAGCAAATAAGTCACCTTCTGTCTCCCTAATGCTTGTTCACCATCTACAAGGCACAAATAAGGAGTAAGAGGAAATACTCGCTATTTGTTTGTAACTCCAACAGTACTCAAAAATATCAGCACCCTCCAGGCCAAAGCAGCCTCCTTGAACGACACCTCATCCACCACTTTCAATATTCACTCCCTCATTACCAATGCACACTGGCATATTCCTGATGAAGGGCTTTTGCCCGAAATGTTGATTTTACTGCTCCTTGGATGCTGCCTGAACTGCTGTGCTCTTCCAGCACCACTAATCCAGAAATAAGTATATATCATTTACAGGGTGCAACACAGCACCATTACTCATCAAGGGTTCTTCAACAACATCTTCCTATATTACCTACTGTAGTGGAAGCATGTAGAAGTAAACCACTACCTGCAAGTTTCCCTATAAACCACACACCATCCACAGTTGGAATTGTATCCTTGTTCCTTCAATGTTTCTCTGTCAACATCTTGTAGCTCGTTCCCAAATAGCACTGTGGGTGTCCCTACATCTTATGGTCTGTAACAGTTCAAGAAGGCTGCTCACTATCGACAGTGAGGGATGGGCAATAAACATCAAACTTGATAGCATTGCCCACATTCCCATGAAAGAATTTTTAAAATGAACTGTACAAAAGCAAAATACTGTGGATGCTGTCAATCTGAAATAAAACCAAAGTAGTAACCTGATGTTTTTTTCACATTACATTCTGTCAACTGTGTTCTTTCACAATCATTAAGGCTGTCCAAATCCTTCTGAAAATGTTTAATATCTTTTCCCACATAAGCATTCCTGTTTAGCTTTGTATTGGCTGCAAATTTGGAAATATTGCATTGGTCCAAGTCAATGATATATATTGTGAACAGCTAGGTCCCAAGTACTAATCACTGCAGTGACCCACTAGTCTACCAACACAAAATGACTCATTTATTCCTACTCTGTTGTCTGTCTTTTAGCCAATTTCTATGTATGCCAGTATATCACCTCATGTACCATGAGCTGTGGGTAACCTTATCAAAAGCCTTCTGAAAATCCAAATATATGCATCCACCAATTCCTTATCAATTTTGTTGATAATATACGCAAAAGAACTTTAACAGATTCATCAGACATGGTTTCCCATTCACAAATCCATGCTGATTATGCCCAATCGGATCATTGGTATGAAAATGTTCATTTATCAGGTTCCTTATGGTAGCTTCTAGCATTTTCCCGACTATTGGAGTAAAACATATTTTGCTTTCTTTTCCACTGTGACTTTCTTAATCATGGGATGATGTGCTTCCAATCTGCAGGAATCATTCTAGACTCTGTGGAATTTTGGACGATGTTGACTAATGCATTGATTAGCTCGATAGCCACCTCATTCAACACTCAGAGATGTAGACAAGCAAGTGTAGGGACTTAATCAACCATCAGACCTGTTGGATAAGGATGAAGATGAGAAGTCTGATAAGATGCTTTTGTGACTGGAATTACACTGAGTCATTCAGGTCTGCAAAGAGTTAAAATTGCAGGAAATCAGTGACTGCTGTCTCTACCAAATAAGGCATCCATTTGGACAAAACATCCCGAATCGTCCATGCTTACAGATAATTCTAAATAAGTCATATACTTGGCATAGAGACCTCTTGATTTTTCAGCAGAACTTCGAAGATTAACACTGCCAGAGGTACCCTACGTCAGGAGGCATGGTGAAGACATAGGGAAGAGGTTCAGCTTAGCCAGCTACCAGCTTTCTCGGGTAATAATGTTTGGATTTAGTTACAGAAATCAGGGTAGTGAAAGACTGTGATTGAGATATCTCTAATAGTTAAAAGTGTATGTTATTCATTTAAGTACTTAATAAATTAATTGAGTTTTAGAGAGCTCTAAGTATCTCCGCTGTATCTTCGTCTATGTATGTACTGTTATCTCTCAGAGATGGGCAACAGACACATTAATTTCTACAGTACAACCTTCTGACTAATAGTAACTTCCTTCAACTCCTAATTCTTCTGAGTCAATTGGATCTCTATTTTTGGGAGAGCTCTGATACTTTCTTCATGGAAACACACACAAAGCAATCATTTAACTTCTCTGTCGTTTCTCTATTCACCATTATAAACTCTCCTGGCTCTACTTTAAGTGGGCCTTTATTTGTCTTGGCCAAACATTTTCTTTATTTGTGCCTTTCAAAGGTTTCACAGTCCAGTCTTTATGTTTTTCCTTGATTACTGCATCATTTGTGTTCTGTTCTTTTCTGATCAGTTTCTTCTTTGCTGATTCTAAACCACCCTCCCCTCCCCCCACCACCCCCAATCATCAGATTTATCAGGGCACTTTATAAGCCTTTTCAAAACCTTGTACAACCCTTAACCTCTTTTCTCCCCCACAGTTGACTGACCTTGGTTCAGTTTTCACAGAGGAAGGACTGTTTAGTTATTGTAAGTGATGTAATAGTTCTTGAAAGACTGTTAATTGCCTACATACAGTCATGCCTTTTAATATATTTTCCCATTCCACTTTAGGCAGCCTCTGCCTTACGCTTTCAGGATTTTCCTTCATCAAATCTAACACCCTTGCTTCAAATTGAACTATCTCATTTTCAAACAATGTCAAACTCTATCATATTGTGGTCACTCATCCATAAAGGTTGCTTCATAGTAAGATTATTAATCAGCCCTTTCTCATTACACACAGATCCAAAATAACCCAGCCTCTGGTTGGGTCCTCAATATGCTGCTCTAGAAAACCATCCCTAAGACACTCCGGAAACCTGTCCTCCACAGGTTTAATTTTCATTTGTGTTATCCAATCTACATGCAGATTGAAGTCACCCATGATTAGTGTGGCGTGCAAGCTACAAGCTTCTCTCATCTATTGATTTGCACCATGCACCACACCATTACTGCTATTTACAGGACCATAAATAACTCCAACCTTCTTCTTCAGATCCCTATTTGTTCCTTGAAAATAGCCACTGGCTATTCAGGTCAGCTCTGAACTTGATGGCCATTGGAAATGGGGTTCGATGAAGAAGAGGTCACGATAAGATAATTGTAGGGTCTGAGGCAAAAGGGGAGAAATGACAGGAAATGAATCAGACTCTTATAAAACATGGCAAACAGTAGAGAGTAGGGCCAAGAGCAAAATATATCCACATGTGGATAGAGTAGATGCAGTTTTGACAGTATACTCACATAACTGCAGTAGAAGAGAAATCAACATGTTCACAAAGTTCAGAGGCCATGAAGCAAATACAGTTGCTCACATAGTATCACCCTGCCCAAAGAATTCAGGTCAGCGATAGTGCAAACTGGATACCTGCATCATACTCCTACTCATCGGCTACAGCTCTGCCTTCAACACCACTACCCTCTCCAGACAGTTCTTAAAACTCCAAGGCCTGGGTTGCAGCTCTACCCTCTACAACTGGATCATCAGCTTCCTGACCCACAGTTCACAATCAATGAAAGTAGACCTCCTCCCTGATAACCCTCAACACCGGAGCCACCAAAGATGTGTTCTCAGGCCCCAATTGTACTCCCTGTAGACCCATGACTGTTTAACCAAATTCTGGACAAACAGCATCTACAGGTTTGCTGACAACACCACCATGGTAGGATGGATATCTAACAACGATGAGTCAGAATACAGAAAGGAGATAGAGGGCTTGGTGCAATGATAACAATCTCTCTTAATGTCGGCAAAACAAAAGGACTGATCATTGACTCCAGGAAGAAAGGAGGAGGAACACCCCCCCCCCCCCCCCCCATTCATATCACGAAGTGGAGTTTGACAGGGTTAAGAGCGTCACTTTCGTAGGAGTGACGATAACCAACAATCTGTCCTGGACTTCCCACGTAGATACAACAGTCGAGAAGCACAACAATGCCTCTTCTTCCTCAGGAGGCTCAGGAAATTCAGCATGTCCATAAGCATCCTCACCAACGTTGACAGAAGCATCACAGAAAGCATACTGTCTGGGTGCATAATGGCCTAGTACGGCAACTGCTCTGCCCAGAGCTGTAAGAAATTACAGAAGGTGGTGTGCACAGCCCAGACCATCATGAAAGCCAACCTCCCATCCATGGATCCATTTACACGGCTCACTCCTGCAGAAAGGCTGCTAACATCATCAAAGACCTATCGCACCCTGGTAATGCTCTCCTACAACCTCTTCCATCAGACAGAGGATACAGAAGCTTGAACACACGGACTAACAGGTTCAAGAACAGTGTCTTCCCTGCCATTATTAGACTGATGAATGGACCCTCTAACTTCAAATAATGTTGCTCTTGTTAGCATTGATCTTGCTTTGTGTCCGAGAAGTTGGCTCAATAAATTAGAGATCACAAAGCACAGTTCGAAATGAAATTGACAAAGTTTATTAGTACGGTGATATCGCGAAAGAGAAATTAACAGCACAGACAATCTGTCCAGGTAGCTGAGAATGCTGTTCCTCGAGCTAAGGATGAAGCCAGGTTTTATAGGAATCTTATACAATAAGGTTAATTAAAATGGGGAAAGATACAATGTATTTGGGAATTAAGTAATCCAGTTACAATGATGATAATTGAAAAACAGTTATCAGAAGAATGTCCTGATTGTCGATACAATGTAATATCCTGACAGTATCAATGAGCTTTTGATAGGATCAGGAGATTCCAGCTCTCTTTGCAGGTAGGTTAGAATGTCTCTTTTGAAATATGATTTGGAGATGCCGGTGTTGGACTGGGTTGTACAAAGTTAAAAATCACACAACACCAGGTTATAGTCCAACGGGTTTAATTGGAAGCACTAGCTTTCAGAGCGCTGCTCCTTCATCAGGTGGTTGATGAAGGAGCGTCGCTCCAAAAGCTAGTGCTTCCAATTAAACCTGTTGGACTTTAACCTGGTGTTGTGTGACTTTTTTTCTTTTGAAACAGTAAGGTGCTTCTATTTTTCCTGTCCTGGGAGCGAGATCCTCTGGTGCCTCTCAGTCTGACCTGTCCTTTGTGTGGCTTTGGTGTTGCTGCATCATGAGGTTGCCCTCGGGGCTTTGGGACAGCTGTATTGACCGGTGTTGTTAGCGTGTTTTGGGAAGTGTATTCCCTTGTCTGTGAGTGACTATAGTTCTGTCTGGTTTCACTTGTCATCCTGTTTGGTCACTGCTGAGGCATTCTGGGTGTTTCTGGTATAGTTTGGCCAAGTTTGCTTTCCTATGTTCTGTGTGGGCCTAATATGGGTAAGCAGGGTGGCAGATCTTTTCCCATACATTGTGTACCTCCTGTGCAGTGTAGCCTAGTACACCCCACTCTGTCTAAGCACCCTATGATCTCTATGTCCTTGCTTGCTATGGCTCATACGTGACTGCAATAAATCATATCAAATCAGATAACCATGTAAGAAGCACACAAAAGCAAGAGGTTCAGACAAAATTGTAAGGGGTTTGCAAGAGCCACACGGATTGTGACATCCAAGACTTGCAATAATAGTTGACAGGAGATGGGGGGCGGGGGGGGTGACAGGGAGGAATGACTCAATGGGCCGATTGGCCTCGACCCTGCAGTGTAGGGATTCTACAATTCTATACTGTTATGGTGGGACTGTGGCTTTGCTGATGCCAACTTGAGTGTATAACCTGCGGAGGAGGATGTTTGGCCACGCAGCATTCAGGGACATCTGAAGGAAGCACTTGGCTGTTAGTCAGGACAAGCAGTCAGTCAGCTACAGCCCCCTTGTTCCTGCTCTAATTTGCACAATTTGTGCAGTCCAGTTCCTTGATGGAGGAGAGCAGAATTGGAAACGACGTATCTATGGAACATAGGACATAGAATTACGACACTAAGGTCGATGGAGTGCGACACTAAGGTTGGTGGAGTACGACACTAAGGTCGGTGGAGTTGTGGATAGTGACGAAGGATGTAGTAGGTTACAGAGAGACATAGATAGGATGCAGAGCTGAGCTGAGAGGTGGCAAATGAAGTTTAATGTGGACAAGTGCGAGGTGATACACTTTGGATGGAGTAATAGGAATGCAAAGTACCAGGCTAATGGTAAGATTCTTGGGAGTGCAGATTAACAGAGAGATCTCGGTGTCCATGTACACAGATCCCTGAAAGTCGCCACCCAGATTGACAGGGTTGTTCAGAAGGCATACAGTGTTTTGGCCTTTATTAATAGAGGGATTGAGTTCTGGAACCAGGAGGTTACGCTGCAGCTGTACAAAGCTCTGGTATGGCCACACTTGGAGTATTGTGTACAGTTCTGGTCACCGCATTATAAGAAGGATGTGGAAGCTTTGGAAATGGTGCAGAGGAGATTTACTAGGATGTTGCCTGGTATGGAAGGAATGTCTTACAAGGAAAGGCTGAGGACCTTGAGGCTGTTCTCGTTAGAGAGATGAAGGTTGAGAGGTGACTTAATAGAGACATACAAGATAATCAGAGGGTTAGATAGGGTGGACAGGGAGAGCTTTTTTCCAAGTATGGGAATGGCAAACATGAGGGGACATAACTTTAAAGTGAGGGGAAATAGATATAAGACAGATGTCAGAGGTAGTTTCTTTACTCAGAGAGTAGTAAGGGTATGGAATGCTTTGCCTGCAACGGTAGTAGATTCGCCAAGTTTAAGTGCATTTAAGTCGTCATTGGACAGGCATATGGACGTACATGGAATAGTGTAGGTGTGATGGGCTTCAGATTAGTATGACAGGGCGGCGCAACATCGAGAGCCGAAGGGCCTGTACTGAGCTGTAATGTTCTATGTTCTGTGTTCTATAGGAAGAGCTGGGGGGTTTTACGGAGATGCAAATGCATGGAAATAAGGGAGTCAATGGATAGTAGTTTCAGGGAGGTGGAGACACTGCAGATAGACGGGAGCGGAATAGACTCAGGTAGATAGTAGACACTGCAGATAGAGTCAGGTAGATAGTTGGCCACTAGGATTGCTAGGAGAGGTAGCCAGGTAGTGCAGGAGTCTCCTGTTTAGGATACTGTGGAGGGAATGGCTCTCAGGGGAATAGAGCACTGACAACAAGACTTCTGGAATGGTGACTGGCTCTACAGTAATGAGAGATATGTCAGGTTCCAAACAATCGACTGCAATAGGGGACTTTGTAGTCAGAGGCACAGACAGATGTTTCTGTGGTCGTCAGCATGACATCAGAATGGTGTGTTACCTCCCTGCTTCCAAGATCAAGGATGTCTTGGAAAGGGTGTATGGAATCCAGGGGGAGTTAGCCTATTGTATAAAAACATTGGCTTGAAGGTAAGAGACAGAGGGTGGTAGTGGAGTGTTGCTTTTTGGACTGAAGGCCTGTAACCAGTGGTGTGCCACAAGATCGGGGATGGATCTATTGCTTTTTGTCATTTATGTAAATTATTTGGATGTGAACATAGGAGGTATGGTGAGTAAGTTTGCAGATGACATCAAAATAGGTGGTGCAGTGGACAGCGCAGATTATCTCAGAGTACAACCTGATCAGTTGGGCCGATGGGCCAAGGAATGGCATATGGAATTTGATTTAGATAAATGTGAGTTGCTGCATTTTGGTAAGGCAAACCAGGAGAGGACTTATGTAATTAATATAAATGGACCTGGGGAGTGTTGCAAAACAAAGAGACCTAAGGTTGCAGGTGCATCATTCTCTGAAAGTGGAGTCACATGTAGACAGGGGGGGTGAAGAAGGCATTTGACACACTTGCCTTCATTAGTCGGAACATTGAGAAAAGGAGCTGGGGTATCATGTTGCGGCTGTAACATTGGTCATTGGACATTGGTGAGGCCGTATTTAGAATACTGTATACAATTCTGGTCATCCTTCTGTAGGTAGGATGTTGTTAAATTTGAGACGGTGCAGAAAAGGTTTACAAGGACATTGCCAGGATCGGAGGGTTTGAGTTATAGGGAGAGGCTGTACAGGCTGGGGCTTTTTCCCCTGGAGTATTGGAAGCTGAGGGGTGACTTTATAAATGTTTATAAAATCATGAGGGACCTGAATAGGATGAATAGCCAAAGTCTTTTTCCTAAGTTGGAGGAGTCCAAAGCTATAGGGCATAGGTTTAATTGCGAGGGGAAAGATTTTAAAAGGACCTGAGGGGTAACATTTTCACAGAGGGTGGTGCATGCATGGAATGAGCTGCCAGAGGAAGTAGTGGAGGTTGGTACAATGACAACATTTAAAAGGCAGCTGGATGGATATATGAATAGGAAGGGTTCCGAGGGATATAGGCCAAATGCTGGCAAATGGGACTAGGTCACATTGGGATGTCTGGTCAGCATGGTTGAATTGGATTGAAGGGTCTGTTTGTATATTGCATGATTCTATGAGTCACTAGTCAAGGGTGAAATTTTGAAGCTTAAGTCTTGAGGAGAAAATAGTGAGCATTTTTCTCAATGTTGAGAATCTTAATGCTTTTTCATTTTCATTGTATTTCTGACCTTTCTTCTTGTTAGTCTCACTGTATCGAACTGTATTTTCCTCTCTCTTTCCTGCATGTCACTGATAGGTCCATGATTGTGTACATTAGTGCTGTGATTAATTAGTTCCTCCTCATCTACCTCTGATCGCAGAATATCTAATTTCCATTGAGCCATAACAATTTAAGAATGATTAGTGAGGCCATTAATTCACAGGCAGTCTTTAGTTGTCGGGGGTTCCAATGAATCATTCAGCTATCCATTTAACATTGCCTCATGAGATGATTTATTGAAATACAGAAATTTCCTGAAGTCTGAGTGCTCATACTTTCTGAGGCAGCAATCCAAGATCCCACAGCCGAATGAATCATGCAAAGGAGGGGATAGCATCAATTTGCCGCCTGACAGCTCTTGTGAGACAGTTACATTAACACTGACTGGCATCCACAGCTATCACTGTAAACTACTAACATGTGGCTTTCGCAACTGACTGAGACTGTGCTTTTCTTGAACTGGAGCCACTGAGAAAGCAGGGTCGCTTTTGCAGTAGCAGTCGGCCTTCCTATTAGTACTGGGGCAATGTTTATTTCACAACAAAGCCAAGCTTAAATGTCGAGCAGGAGTGAACAGTCAACAGGTATCAGAGATGGAGAGGGAGGGAATGAGCGGGCAGGAGTGCTTCACTCCAGAATTACACTGCACTTTCTAAAATAGCTTTGCCTCTGTTTAATAAAAGAAGGGCATTTCAAACAGGGCCAAACCCCTTACTGTAAGCATCACCATTCGGAGAAGTTGCCACATACACAGGTTAAAGGTCGATGAGTCATAGAGTCATAGAGATGTACAACATGGAAACAGACCCTTCGGTCCAACCCGTCCATGCCAACCAGATATCCCAATCCAATCTAGTCCCACCTGCCAGCACCTGGCCCCTTTCTCTCTTTTTCTCTCTCTTTTTCTCTTTTTCTCTCTGTCTCTCTTTTTCTCTCTCTTTTTCCCTTTTTCTCGTTCTCTCTTTTACTCACTATTTTTCACTTTTTCTCTTTCCCTCTATTTCTCTCTGGTTTTCTCTCTATTTTTCTCTTTTTTTCTCACTTTTTCTCTTTTTCTCTCTCTTTTTCTCTTTTTCTCACTTTTTCTCTCTTTTTCTCTCTCTTTCTCTCTTTTTCTCTCTTTCTCACTTTTTCTCTCTCTTTTTCTCTTTTTCTCTCTTTATCTCTTTCTCTCTCGGTTTTCTGTCTTTTTCTCTCTCTTCTCTTTTTCTCTCTGCTTTTCTCTCTCTCTTTCTGTTTTTTCTCTCTTTGTCTCTTTTTCGCTCTCTTTTTCTCTCTCTTTTCCTCTTTGTCACTCACTTTTTTTGTTTTTCTCTTTTTCTCAATTTTTCTCTCTTTTTCTCTCTTTTTCTCTCCCTTATTCTTTTTCTCTCTCGATTTCTTTCTGTTTTTCTCTTAGTTTCTTTTTCTCTCTCTTTTTCTCTCTGATTTTCCCTTTTTCTCTCAATTTTTCTCTTTTTCTCTTTTTCTCTCTTTCTCTCTTTTTCGCTCTCTTTTTCGCTCTCTTTTTCTCTGTGTTTTTCTCTTTTTTTCTCTTTTTCGCTTTTTTTCTCTTTGACTCTCTCTTTTTCACTTTCTCTCTTTTTCTCTCTCCTTTTCTCTTTCTCACTTTTTCTATCTCTTTTTCTCTCTCTTTTTCTCTTTCTCTCTTTTTCACTCTCTTTTTCTCTCTCTTTTTCTCTTTTTCTCCCACGTTTTCTCTTTTTCTCCTTTTCTCTCTTTTTATCTCTCTTTTTCTCTTTTTCTCTCTCGTTTTCTCTCTCTTTTTCTCTTTTTCTCTCTTTCTCTCTCTTTTTCTCTCTTTTTCACTCTTTTTCTCTCTCTTTTTCTTTCTCTCTTTCTCTCTTTTTCTCTCTCTTTTCTCTCTGTTTTTCTCTCTCTTTTTCTCTCTATTTTTCTCTTTCTCACTTTTACTCTCTCTTTTTGTCTTTTTCTCTCTTTTTCTCTCTTTTTCTCTCTGTATTTCTCTCAATTGTTCTCTCTCTTTATCTCTCTTTCTCTCTTTTACTCTCTCTGTTTCTCTTTTTCAATTTCTCTCTTTTTCTGTCTCTTTTTCTCTTTTTCTCTTTCACACTTTTTCTCTATCTTTTTCTCTCTCTTTTTCTCATTTTCTCTTTCTGCCTTTTTCTCTCTCTCTTTCTCTTTTTTCTTTCTCACTTTTTCTCTTTTTCTCACTCTTTTTCTCTTTTTCTCTTTCTATCTTTTCACTTCTTTCTCTCCCTTTTCCTCTTTTTCTCATTCTCTCTTTTTCTCTTTTTTCTCGCTCTCTTTTTCTCTCTCTTTTTCTCTCTCTTATTCTCTTTCTCTCTTCTTTCTTTTTCTCTCTCTTTTTCTCTCTGGTTTTCTCTCTCTTTTTCTCTTTTTCTCTCACTTTTTCTCGTTTTCTCTTTTTCTCTTTTTCTTTCTCTTTTTCTTTCTCTTTCTCTCTTTTTCTCTCTTTCTCACTTTTTCTCTCTCTTTTTGTCTTTTTCTCTCTTTATTTCTTTCTCTCTCTGTTTTTCTGTATTTTTCTCTCTCTCTTCTCTTTTTCTCTCTGTTTTTCTCTCTCTCTTTCTGTTTTTTCTCTCTTTGTCTCTTTTTCTCTCTCTTTTTATCTCTCTTTTTCTCTTTTTCTCTCTCTCTTTTTCTTTCTCTCTCTTTTTTACCATTTTCTCTCTCTTTCTCTCTTTTTCTCTCTCTTTTCCTCTCTCTTTTTCTCTTTGTCACTCACTTTTTCTGTTTTTCTCTTTTTCTCATTTTTTCTCTCTCGTTTTCTCTTTTTCTCTCTTTTTCTCTCCCTTATTCTTTTTCTCTCTCGATTTCTTTCCGTTTCTCTCTTAGTCTCTTTTCTCTCTCTTTTTCTCTCTCTTTTTTCCTTTTCCTCTCAATTTTTCTCTTTTTCTCTCTTTTTCTCTCTCTTTTTCTCTTTTTATCTCATGTTTTCTCTTTTTCTCCTTTTCTCTCTTTTTCTCTCTCTTTTTCTCTTTTTCTCTCTTTTCTCTCTCTTTTTCTCTTTTTTCTCACTTCTTGCTCTCTTTTTCTCTTTTTCTCTCTTTTTTTTTTCTTTTTCTCTCTTTTTCTCTCTCTTTTTCTTTCTCTCTCTTTCTCTGTATTTCTCTCTCTTTTTCTCTCTGTTTTCTCTCTGTTTTTCTCTCTCTTTTTCTCTCTTTCTCTCTTTTACTCTCTCTGTTTCTCTTTTTCTCTCTCTCTCTTTTTCTGTCTCTATTTCTCTTTTTCTCTTTCTCTCTTTTTCTATCTCTTTTTCTCTCTCTTTTTCTCATTTTCTCTTTCTGTCTTTTTCTCTCTCTTTTTCTCTTTTTTCTTTCTCGCTTTTTCTCTTTTTCTCACTCTTTTTCTCTCTCTTTTTCTCTTTCTATCTTTTTCTCTTCTTTCTCTCCCTTTTCCTCTTTATCTCTTTCTCTCTTTTTCTCTCTTTTCTCTTTTTTCTCGTTCTCTTTTTCTCTCTCTTTTTATCTGTCTTTTTCTCTTTCTTGCCTTTTACTCTCTCTTTTTTCTCTCTTTTTCTCTCTTTTCTCTTTTTTCTCGTTCTATTTTTCTCTCTCTTTTTCTCTCTCTTTTTCTCTTTCCCGCCTTTTTCTCTCTCTTTTTCTCTCCGTTTCTCTCTCTTTTTCTCTGTTTCTGTCTCTTTCTCTCTTTTTTTCTCTTTTCTCTCTCTTCTCTCTCTCTTTTTGTCTTTTTCTCTCTCTTTTGTCTCTCTTTTTCTC
Organism: Chiloscyllium plagiosum; assembly: GCF_037043375.1. Lineage (NCBI taxonomy): Eukaryota > Metazoa > Chordata > Chondrichthyes > Orectolobiformes > Hemiscylliidae > Chiloscyllium > Chiloscyllium plagiosum. The sequence goes on from NW_028270156.1 coordinate 63,144,194, forward strand.
CCCCTTTTTCTCTCTCTTTTTCTCTTTCTCGCTTTTACTCTCTTTTTCTCTCTTTCGCCCCTTTTCACTCTCCTTTCTCTTGCTTTTTCTCTTTTTCTCTTAGTGTCTTTTTCTCTCACTTTTTCTGCTTTTCTCATTTTCTCTCTTTTTCTCTTTCTCTCTTTTTCTCTCTTTTTTCACTTTTTCTCTTTCTCTCTTTTACTCTCTCTTTTTCTCTTTTTTTTCTCTTTTTCTCTCTCTTTTTCTCTCTCTTATTCTCTTTCTCTTTTTTCTTTTTCTCTCTCTTTTGTCTCTCTTTTTCTCCCCCTTTTTCTCTCTCTTTTTCTCTTTCTCGCTTTTACTCTCTTTTTCTCTCTTTCGCCCCTTTTCACTCTCCTTTCTCTTGCTTTTTCTCTTTTTCTCTTAGTGTCTTTTTCTCTCACTTTTTCTGCTTTTCTCATTTTCTCTCTTTTTCTCTTTCTCTCTTTTTCTCTCTTTTTTCACTTTTTCTCTTTCTCTCTTTTACTCTCTCTTTTTCTCTTTCTCTCTCTCTTTTTCTCTCTCTTATTCTCTTTCTCTTTTTTCTTTTTCTCTCTCTTTTTCTCTCAGTTTTTCTCTTTTTCTCCTCTCTTTTTCTCTCAGTTTTTCTCTTTTTCTCTCTTTTTCTTTCTTTTTCTCTCTTTTTCTCTCTCTTTTTCTCTCTCTTTTTCTCTTTCTCTCTTTTTCTCTCTTTTTTCACTTTTTCTCTTTTTCTCTTTTACTCTCTCTTTTTCTCTTTTTTCTCTTTTTCTCTCTCATTTTCTCTCTCTTTTTCTCTCTTTATCTCATTTTCTCATTTCTCGCTCTCATTTTCTCTTTTTCTCTTTTTCTCTCTCTTTTTCTCTCTTTTTCTCTCTCTTTTTCTCTCTGTTTTTCTCTCTCTTTTTCTCTCTCTTTTTCTCTCTTTCTCTCTTTTACTCTCTCTGTTTCTCGTTCTCTCTTTTACTCTCTCTGTTTCTCTTTTTCTCGTTCTCTCTTTTTCTGTCTCTTTTTCTCTTTTTATCTTTCTCTCTTTTTCTCTCTCTTTTTCTCATTTTCTCTTTCTCTCTTTTACTCTCTCTGTTTCTCATTTTCTCTTTCTCTCTTTTTCTCTCTGTTTTTCTCTATCTTTTTCTCTCTTTCTCTCTTTTACTCTCTGTTTCTCGTTCTCTCTTTTACTCTCTCTGTTTCTCTTTTTCTCGTTCTCTCTTTTTCTGTCTCTTTTTCTCTTTTTATCTTTCTCTCTTTTTCTCTCTCTTTTTCTCATTTTCTCTTTCTCTCTTTTACTCTCTCTGTTTCTCTTTTTCTCGTTCTCTCTTTTTCTGTCTCTTTTTCTCTTTTTATCTTTCTCTCTTTTTCTCTCTCTTTTTCTCATTTTCTCTTTCTCTCTTTTTCTCTGTTTTTCTTTCTCTTTTTCACTGTCTTTTTCTCTCTTTCTCTCTTTTACTCTCTCTGTTTCTCTTTTTCTCTCTCTCTCTTTTTCTCTCTCTTATTCTCTTTCTCTTTTTTCTTTTTCTCTCTCTTTTTCTCTCAGTTTTTCTCTTTTTCTCCTCTCTTTTTCTCTCAGTTTTTCTCTTTTTCTCTCTTTTTCTTTCTTTTTCTCTCTTTTTCTCTCTCTTTTTCTCTCTCTTTTTCTCTTTCTCTCTTTTTTCACTTTTTCTCTTTTTCTCTTTTACTCTCTCTTTTTCTCTTTTTTCTCTTTTTCTCTCTCATTTTCTCTCTCTTTTTCTCTCTTTATCTCATTTTCTCATTTCTCGCTCTCATTTTCTCTTTTTCTCTTTTTCTCTCTCTTTTTCTCTCTTTTTCTCTCTCTTTTTCTCTCTGTTTTTCTCTCTCTTTTTCTCTCTCTTTTTCTCTCTTTCTCTCTTTTACTCTCTCTGTTTCTCGTTCTCTCTTTTACTCTCTCTGTTTCTCTTTTTCTCGTTCTCTCTTTTTCTGTCTCTTTTTCTCTTTTTATCTTTCTCTCTTTTTCTCTCTCTTTTTCTCATTTTCTCTTTCTCTCTTTTACTCTCTCTGTTTCTCATTTTCTCTTTCTCTCTTTTTCTCTCTGTTTTTCTCTATCTTTTTCTCTCTTTCTCTCTTTTACTCTCTGTTTCTCGTTCTCTCTTTTACTCTCTCTGTTTCTCTTTTTCTCGTTCTCTCTTTTTCTGTCTCTTTTTCTCTTTTTATCTTTCTCTCTTTTTCTCTCTCTTTTTCTCATTTTCTCTTTCTCTCTTTTACTCTCTCTGTTTCTCTTTTTCTCGTTCTCTCTTTTTCTGTCTCTTTTTCTCTTTTTATCTTTCTCTCTTTTTCTCTCTCTTTTTCTCATTTTCTCTTTCTCTCTTTTTCTCTGTTTTTCTTTCTCTTTTTCACTGTCTTTTTCTCTCTTTCTCTCTTTTACTCTCTCTGTTTCTCTTTTTCTCTCTCTCTCTTTTTCTCTCTCTTATTCTCTTTCTCTTTTTTCTTTTTCTCTCTCTTTTTCTCTCAGTTTTTCTCTTTTTCTCCTCTCTTTTTCTCTCAGTTTTTCTCTTTTTCTCTCTTTTTCTTTCTTTTTCTCTCTTTTTCTCTCTCTTTTTCTCTCTCTTTTTCTCTTTCTCTCTTTTTCTCTCTTTTTTCACTTTTTCTCTTTTTCTCTTTTACTCTCTCTTTTTCTCTTTTTTCTCTTTTTCTCTCTCATTTTCTCTCTCTTTTTCTCTCTTTATCTCATTTTCTCATTTCTCGCTCTCATTTTCTCTTTTTCTCTTTTTCTCTCTCTTTTTCTCTCTTTTTCTCTCTCTTTTTCTCTCTGTTTTTCTCTCTCTTTTTCTCTCTCTTTTTCTCTCTTTCTCTCTTTTACTCTCTCTGTTTCTCGTTCTCTCTTTTACTCTCTCTGTTTCTCTTTTTCTCGTTCTCTCTTTTTCTGTCTCTTTTTCTCTTTTTATCTTTCTCTCTTTTTCTCTCTCTTTTTCTCATTTTCTCTTTCTCTCTTTTACTCTCTCTGTTTCTCTTTTTCTCGTTCTCTCTTTTTCTGTCTCTTTTTCTCTATCTTTTTCTCTCTTTCTCTCTTTTACTCTCTGTTTCTCGTTCTCTCTTTTACTCTCTCTGTTTCTCTTTTTCTCGTTCTCTCTTTTTCTGTCTCTTTTTCTCTTTTTATCTTTCTCTCTTTTTCTCTCTCTTTTTCTCATTTTCTCTTTCTCTCTTTTACTCTCTCTGTTTCTCTTTTTCTCGTTCTCTCTTTTTCTGTCTCTTTTTCTCTTTTTATCTTTCTCTCTTTTTCTCTCTCTTTTTCTCATTTTCTCTTTCTCTCTTTTTCTCTCTGTTTTTCTCTCTCTTTTTCACTGTCTTTTTCTCTCTTTCTCTCTTTTACTCTCTCTGTTTCTCTTTTTCTCTCTCTCTCTTTTTCTGTCTCTTTGTCTCTTTTTCTATTTCTCTCTTTTTCTATCTCTTTTTCTCTTTTTCTCTTTCTGTCTTTTTCTCTTTTTTCTTTCTCACTTTTTCTCATTTTCTCACTCTTTTTCTCTCTCTTTTTCTCTTTTTCTCTTTCTATCTTTTTCTCTTCTTTCTCTCCCTTTTCCTCTTTTTCTCTTTCTCTCTTTTTCTCTCTTTTATCTTTTTTCTCGTTCTCTTTTTCTCTCTCTTTTTATCCGTCTTTTTCTCTTTCCCGCCTGTTTCTCTCTCTTTTTCACTTTTTCTCTTTTTTTCTCTCTCTTTTTCTCTCTCTTTTTCAGTTTTCTCTTTCTCTCTTTTTCTCTCTATTTTTCTCTTTTTCTCTTTCTCATTTTCTCTCTCATTTTCTCTCTCTTTTACTTTTTCTCTCTCTTTTTTCTTTTTCTCTCTGTTCTCTCTTTTTCTCTCTGTTTTTCTCTGTTTCTGTCTCTTTCACTCTTTTTGTCTCCTTTTCTCTCTCTTTTTCTCTTTCTCACTTTTACTCTCTTTTTCTCTCTTTCTCCCTTTTCACTCTCCTTTCTCTCACTTTTTCTCTTTTTCTCTCAGTGTCTTTTTCTCTCACTTTTTCTGCTTTTCTCATTTTCTCTCTTTTTCTCTCTCTTTTTCTCTCTCTTTTTCTCTCTCTTATTCTCTTTCTCTTTTTCTTTTTCTCTCTCTTTTTCTCTCTCTTTTTCTCTTTTTCTCCTCTCTTTTTCTCTCTCTTTTTCTCCTTTACTCTCTTTTTCTTTCTTTTTCTCTTTTTCTCTTTTTTCTCTCTTTTTCTCTCTCTTTTTCTCTCTCTTTTTCTCTCTCATTTTCCCTTTTTCTCATTCTCTCTTTTACACTCTATTTTTCACTTTTTCTCTTTCCCTCTATTTCTCTCTCTTATTCTCTCTCGTTTTGTCTCTCTTATTCTCTTTCTCTCTTCTTTCGTTTTCACTCTCTTTTTCTCGCTTGATTTCTCTCTCTTTTTCTCTTTTTCTCTTAGTCTCATTTTCTCTCTCTTTTTCTCTTTTCCTCCTATTCTCTATTTCTTCTCTCTTTTTCTCTCTGTTTTTCTCTCTCTTATTCTCTCTTTTTCTTTTTTTCTCTTTCTATCTTTTTCTCTCTCTTTTTCTCTATTTCTCTCTCTTTTTCTCATTTTCTCTCTTTCTCACTTTTTCTCTTTCTTTTCCACTTTTTCTCTCTCGCTTCTCTTTTTCTCTCTCTTTTTCTCTGCCTTTTTCTCTTTTTCTCTCTTTGTCTCATTTTCTCTCTCTTTTTCTCTCTAGCTTTTTCTTTCTCTCTCTCTTTTTCCATTTTTCCCTCTCTTCTCTCTTTTTCTCTCTCCTTTTCTCTTTTTCTCTCGTTTTCTCTTTTTCTCCCAGTCTCTTTTTTCTCACTTTTCTCTCTCTTTTTCTCTTTTCCTCTTTGTCTCTCTTTCTCCCTTTTTCTCTCTCTTTTTCTCTCTCTCTCTTTCTCTCTCTATTTCTCTCTGATTTTCTCTCTCTTTTTCTCTCTCTTTTTCTCTTTATATCTTTTACTCTCTCTTTTTCTCTCTCTTTTCTTAGTTTTTCAATCTCTTTTTATCTCTCTTTTTCTTTTTCTCTCTCTTTTTCTCTCACTTTTTCACTTTTTCTCTCCTTTTCTCTCTCTTTTTCTCTCACTTTTTCTTTTTTCTCACTTTTCTCTCTTTTTCTTTTTCTCTTTTTCTCTCTTCCTCTCTCTCTTTTTCTCTCTTTATCTCTCTCTATTTTCTCTCTATTTCTTTTTATCTCATTCTCTCTTTTATTCTCTCTTTTTCTCTTTTTCTCTCTGTGTTCACTCACTTTTTCTCTCTCATTTTCTCTTTTTTTCTCTTTTTCTCTCTCTTTTACTCTCCTTTTCTCTCTCTCTTTCTCTCTCTTTTCTCACTCTCTTTCTCTCTCTTTTCTCTCGCCTTTTCTCTCTCTTTTTCTCCTATGCTCTATTTTTTCTCTCTTTTTCTCTCTGTTTTTCTCTCTTTATTCTCTCTCTTTTTCTTTTTTCTCTTTCTCTCTTTTTCTCTCTCTTTTTCTCATTTTCTCCCTTTCTCACTTTTTCTCTTTCTTTTCCTCTTTTTCTCTCTTTCTCTATTTTCTCTCTTTTTCTCTCTGTCTTTTTCACTTTTTCTCGCTGTCTCTTTTTCTCTCTCTTTTTCTCGCTTTCTCTCTCTCTTTTCCCATTTTTCTCTCTCTTCTCTCTTTTCCTCTCTCCTTTTCTCTCTCCTTTTCTCTCTCTTTTTGTCTCGGCTTTTCGCTCTTTTCCTCTCTTTCTCTCTTTTCTCACTTTTCTCTCTCTTTTTCTCTTTTCCTCTTTTCTCTCTTACTCCCTTTTTCTCTCTCTTTTTCTTTCTCTCTCTTTCTCTTTTTTATCACTTTTCTCTCTCTTTTTCTCTTTTTCTCTCATTTTCTCTCTCTCTTTCTTACTTTTCTCTCTCTTTTTTCTTTTTCTCTTTTTCTCTCTTTTTCTCCTCTCTTTTTCTCTCTTTATCTCTCTCTTTTTTCTCTCTATCTCTTTCTCTCTTTTTCTCTTTTTCTCTATTTTTCTCTATCTCTTTCTATCTCTTTTTCTCTCTTTCTCCTTTTTTTTTAGATTAGATTAGATTACTTACAGTATGGAAACAGGCCCTTCGGCCCAACAAGTCCACACCGCCCCGCCAAAGCGTAACCCACCCATACCCCTACATTTACCCCTTACCTAACACTATGGACAATTTAGCATGACCAATTCAACTGACCTGCACATCTTTGGAGTGTGGGAGGAAACCGGAGCACCCGGAGGAAACCCACGCAGACACGGGGAGAACGTGCAAACTCCACACAGTCAGTCGCCTGAGGTGGGAATTGAACCCGGGTCTCTGGCGCTGTGAGGTAGCAGTGCTAACCACTGTGCCACCGTGCCGCCCACTTTTCTCTCTCTTTTTCTCTCTCTTTTTCTCTTTTTCTCCTATTCTCTATTTTTTTCTCTCTTTTTCTCTCTGTTTTCTCTCTCTGATTCTCTCTCTTTTTCTTTTTTTCTCTTTCTCTCTTTTTCTCTCTTTTTCTCTCTCTTTTTCTCGTTTTCTCCCTTTCTCACTTTTTCTCTGTCTTTTCCACTTTTTCTCTCTTTCTCTCTTTTTCTCTCTCATTTTCTGTCTTTTTCTCTCTCTCTTCTCTTTTTCTCTCTCTTTTTCACTTTTTCTCTCTTTGTCTCTTTCTCTCTCGTTTTCTCTCTCGCTTTTTCTTTCTCTCTCTCTTTTCCCATTTTTCTCTCTCTTCTCTCTTTTCCTCTCTCTTTTTGCCTCTCCTTTTCTCTTTTTCTCTCTTTGTCTCTTTTGCTCTCTCTTTTGCTCTCTCTTTTTCTCTCTGTTCCTCTTTTTCTCTCTTTCTCTTTTTTCTCTCTTTTCTCGCTCTTTTTCTCTTTTCCTCTTTTTCTCTCTTTCACCCTTTTTCTCTCTCTTTTTCTCTCTTTTTCTCTTTCTTTTTCTTTCTCTCTCTTTCTCTCTCTTTTTCTCTCTGTTTTTCTCTCTCTTTTTCTCTTTCTGTCTTTTTCTCTCTCTTTTTCTCTCATTCTTTTTTCTCTCTTTCTCTTTTTTATCACTTTTCTCTCTCTTTTTCTCTCATTTTCTCCCTCTTTTCTCTCTCTTTTTTCTCTCTATTTCTCTCTTTTTCTCTCTTTTTTCTCTCTCTTTTTCTCTTTATCTCTTTCTTTTATTCTCTCTTTTTCTCTTTACTCTCTTTTACTCTCTTTTTCTCTGTTTTCTCTCTAATTCTCTCTCTTTTTCTCTTTTTCTCTCTCTTTTTCTCTTTTTCTCTCACTTTTTCTCACTTTTCTCTCTTTTTCACTTTTTCTCTCTTTTTCTTTTTCTCTTTCTCTCTCTTTTCTCTCTCTTTTTCTCCTTTTCTCTCTTTCTCAGTTTTTCTCTCTCCTTTTCTCTCTCTTTTTCTCTTCATCTCTTTTTCTCTCACTTTTTCTGCTTTTCTCTTTTTCTCTTTTCCTCTTTTTCTCTCTCTTTTTCTCTCTCTTTTTCACTCTTTCTCTTTCTCTCTTTTACTCTCTCTTGTTCTCTTTTTCTCTCTTTTTCTCTCTTTTTCCTCTGTTTTTCTCTCTGTTTTTCTCTCTCTTTTTCTCATTTTCTCTGTCTTTTTCTCTCACATTTTCGCTTTTTCCCTCTTTTTCTCTCTTTCTCTCTTTTACTGTCTCTGTTTCTATTTTTCTTTTTTTCTCTCTTTTCCTCTCTTTTTCTCTCTCTTTATCTCTTTTCCTCTTTTTCTCTCTTTCACCCTTTTTCTCTCTCTTTTTCTTTCTCTCTTTTTCTCTCTCTTTTCCTCTCTGTTTTTCTCTCTCTTTTGCTCTTTTCTCTTTCTGCCTTTTACTCTCGTTTTCTCTCTTTCTCACTTTTTCTCTGTCTTTTCCACTTTTTCTCTCTTTCTCACTTTTTCTCTCTCATTTTCTGTCTTTTTCTCTCTCCCTTCTCTTTTTCTCTCTCTTTTTCACTTTTTCTCTCTTTGTCTCTTTCTCTCTCTCTTTTTCTCTCTTTCTCTCTCTCTTTTTCTCTCTCGCTTTTTCTTTTTCTCTCTCTTTTCCCATTTTTCTCTCTCTTCTCTCTTTTCCTCTCTCTTTTTCTCTCTCCTTTTCTCTTTTTCTCTCTTTCTCTCTTTTGCTCTCTCTTTTGCTCTCTCTTTTTCTCTCTTTTCCTCTTTTTCTTTCTTTCTCTTTTTTTCTCACTTTTCTCTCTCTTTTTCTCTTTTCCTCTTTTTCTCTCTTTCTCACTTTTACTCTCTCTTTTTCCGTTTTTTTCTCTCTCTATTTCTTTCTCTCTCTTTCTCTCTCTTTTTCTCTCTGTTTTTCTCTCTCTATTTCTCTCTCTTTTTCTCTTTTTCTCTTTCTGTCTTTTTTTCTCACTTTTTCTCGCTCTTTTTCTTTTTTCTCTCTTTCTCTTTTTTGTCACTTTTCTCTCCCTTTTTCTCTTTTTCTCTCATTTTCTCTCTCTTTTTCTCTCTTTTTCTCTCCCTTTTTTCTCTCTATTTCTCTCTTTTTCTCTCTTTTTTCTCTCTCTTTTTCTCTTTATCTCTTTCTTTTATTCTCTCTTTTTCTCTTTTCCTCTCTTTTACTCTCTCTTTTTCTCTCTGTTTTCTCTCTAATTCTCTCTCTTTTTCTCTTTTTCTCTTACTTTTTCTCTAACTTTTTCTCACTTTTCTCTCTTTTTCGCTTTTTCTCTCTTTTTCTCTTTCTCTTTCTCTCTCTTTTCTCTCTCTTTTTCTCTTTTTCTCTCTTTCTCAGTTTTTCTCTCTCCTTTTCTCTCTCTCTTTCTCTTTTTCTCTTTTTCTCTTCGTCTCTATTTCTCTCATTTTTCTGCTTTTCTCTTTTTCTCTTTTACTCTCTTTTTCTCTCACTTTTTCTCTCTCTTTTTCACTCTTTCTCTTTCTCTCTTTTACTCTCTCTATTTCTCTTTTTCTCTCTTTTTCGTCTGTTTTTCTCTCTGTTTTTCTCTCTCTTTTTCTCATTTTCTCTGTCTTTTTCTCTCACATTTTCTCTTTTACTCTCTTTTTCTCTCTTTCTCTCTTTTACTCTCTCAGTTTCTATTTTTCTTTTTCTCTCTTTTCCTCTCTCTTTTTCTCTCTTTTTCTCTCTCTTTTTCTCTTTTCCTCTTTTTCTCTCTTTCTCCCTTTTTCTCTCTCTTTTTCTCTCTTTCTCTCTCTCTTTTTCTTTCTCTCTGTTTCTCTCTCTTTTCCTCTCTGTTTTTTCTCTCTGTTTTTCTCTCTCTTTTTCTCTTTTCTCTTTCTGTCTTTTACTCTTTCTTTTTCTCTCAGTTTTTTTCTCTCTTTTTATCTCTCTTTTTCTTTTTCTCTCTCTTTTTCTCTCAATTTTTCTCTTTTTCTCTTTTTCTCTCTCTTTTTCTCTTTTTTCTCTCTTTATCTCTCTGTTTCCCTTTTTTCTCTTTCTCACTTTTTCTCTCTTTATCTCTCTCTTTTTCTGTCTTTTTTTCTCTCTTGTCTTTTTCACTCTCTTTTTCTCTCTCTCTTTCTCTTTTACTCTCTTTGTCTCTTTTTCTCTCTCTTTTCTGTTTTTCTCTCTTTTTCTCTCTCTTTTTCTCTCTCTTTTTCTCTCTTTTTCTCTCTCTTTTTCTCTTTTTTCTCTCTTTTTCTCTCTGTTTCTCTTTTTCTCTTTCTCACTTTTTCTCTCTTTTTCTCTCTCTTTTTCTGTCTTTTTTTCTCTCTCTTCTCTTTTTCTCTCTCTTTTTCTCTCTCTCTTTCTCTTTTACTCTCTTTGTCTCTTTTTCTCTCTCTTTTCTGTTTTTCTCTCTTTTTCTCTTTCTTTTTCTCTTTTTCTCTCACTTTTTCTCTTTTTCTCTCTTTTTCTCTCTCTTTTTCTCTTTTTCTCTATTTCTCTCTTTCTCTCTCTTTTCTCTCTCTTTTTCTCTCTTTAACTCTCTCTTTTTCTCTCTGTTTTCTCTCTTTTTCTCTCTCATTTTCTCTTTTTCTCACTTTTCTCTCTCTTTTTCTCTCTCTCTTTCTCTCTCTTTTCTCACTCTTTTTCTCTCTTTCTCCGTTTTTCTCTCTCCTTTTCTCTCTCTTTTTCTCTTTTTCTCCTATTCTCTATTTTTTCTCTCTTTTTCTCTCTGTTTTCTCTCTCTGATTCTCTCTCTTTTTCTTTTTTCTCTTTCTCTCTTTTTATCTCTCGTTTTCTGTCTTTTTCTCTCTCCCTTCTCTTTTTCTCTCTCCTTTTCTCTTTTTCTCTCTTTCTCTCTTTTGCTCTCTCTTTTGCTCTCTCTTTTCCTCGCTTTTCCTCTTTTTCTCTCTTTCTCTTTTTTTCTCACTTTTCTCTCTCTTTTTCTCTTTTCCTCTTTTTCTCTCTTTCTCCCTTTTACTCTCTCTTTTTCCGTCTTTTTCTCTCTCTATTTCTTTCTCTCTCTTTCTCTCTCTTTTTCTCTCTGTTTTTCTCTCTCTTTTTCTCTCTCTTTTTCACTTTTTCTCTTTCTGTCTTTTTCTCTCTCTTTTTCTCGCTCTTTTTCTTTTTTCTCTCTTTCTCATTTTTGTCACTTTTCTCTTTTTCTCTCATTTTCTCTCTCTTTTTCTCTCTCTTTTTTCTCTCTATTTCTCTCTTTTTCTCTCTTTTTTCTCTCTCTTTTTCTCTTTATCTCTTTCTTTTATTCTCTCTTTTTCTCTTTTCTCCCTTTTACTCTCTCTTTTTCTCTGTTTTCTCTCTAATTCTCTCTCTTTTTCCCTTTTTCTCTCTCTTTTTCTCTTTTTCTCACACTTTTTCTCACTTTTCTCTCTTTTTCACTTTTTCTCTCTTTTTCTCTTTCTCTTTCTCTCTCTTTTCTCTCTCTTTTTCTCTTTTTCTCTCTTTCTCAGTTTTTCTTTCTCCTTTTCTCTCTCTTTTTCTCTTCATCTCTTTTTCTCTCACTTTTTCTACTTATCTCTTTTTCTCTTTTACTCTCTCTTTTTCTCTCTCTTTTTCACTCTTTCTCTTTCTCACTTTTACTCTCTCTTGTTCTCTTTTTCTCTCTTTTGCTCTCTTTTTCCTCTGTTTTTCTCTCTGTTTTTCTCCTCTCTTTTTCTCTCTCTTTTTCTCTTTTACTCTCTTTTTCTTTCTTTTTCTCTTTTTCTCTTTTCTCTCTCTTTTTCTCTCTCTTTTTCTCTCTCTTTTTCTCTTTCTCTCTTTTGTCTCTCTTTTTCACTTTTTCTCTTTCTCTCTTTTACTCTCTCCTTTTCTCTTTTTTCTCTCTTTTTCTCTCTTTTTCTCTCTCTTTTTCATTTTTCTCTTTCTCTCTCTATTTTTCTCTTTTTCTCTTTCTCATTTTCTCTCTCTTTTTCTCTCTCTTTTTCTTTTTCTCTCTCTTTTCTTTTTCTCTCTGTTCTCTCTCTTTATCTCTCTTTTTCTCTGTTTCTGTCTCTTTCACTCTTTTTTTCTCTTTTTCTCTCTCTTTTGTCTCTCTTTTTGTCTTTTTCTCTCTCTTTTTCTCTTTCTCACTTTTACTCTTTTTTTCACTTTCTCCCTTTTCACTCTCCTTTCTCTCGCTTTTTCTCTTAGTGTATTTTTCTCTCACTTTTTCTGCGTTTCTCATTTTCTCTCTTTTTTCTCTCTTTTTCTCCTTTTCTCTCTTTTTCTCTCTCTTTTTCTCTCTCTTATTCTCTTTCTCTTTTTTCTTTTTCTCTCTCTTTTTCTCTCTTTTTCTCTTTTTCTCCTCTCTTTTTCTCTCTCTTTTTCTCTTTTTCTCTTTCTATCTTTTTCTCTTCTTTCTCTCTCTTTTCCTCTTTTTCTCTTTCTCTCTTTTTCTCTTCTTTCTCTCTCTTTTCCTCTTTTTCTCTTTCTCTCTTTTTCTCTCTTTTCTCTCTCTTTTTCTTTTTCTCTCTCTTTTTTTCTTTTTCTCTCTGTTCTCTCTTTTTCTCTCTCTTTTTCTCTGTTTCTGTCTCTTTCACTCTTTTTTGTTTTTCTCTCACTTTTTCTCTCTCTTTTGCTCTCTCATTTTCTCTTTTTCTCCTCTCTTTTTCTCTCTCTTTTTCTCTTTTTCTCTCTTTTTCTTTCTTTTTCTCTTTTTCTCTTTCTCTCTCTTTTTCTCTCTCTTTTTCTCTTTCTCTCTTTTTCTCTCTCTTTTTCACTTTTTCTCTTCCTCTCTTTTACTCTCTCCATTTCTCTTTTTTCTCTCTTTTTCTCTCTCTTTTTCATTTTTGTCTTTCTCTCTTTTTCTCTCTATTTTTCTCTTTTTCTATTTCTCATTTTCTCTCTCTTTTTCTCTCTCTTTTTCTTTTTCTCTCACTTTTTCTCTCTTTCTCTCTCTCTTTTTCTTTCTCTCTGTTTCTCTCTCTTTTCCTCTCTGTTTTTTCTCTCTGTTTTTCTCTCTCTTTTTCTCTTTTCTCTTTCTGTCTTTTACTCTTTCTTTTTCTCTCAGTTTTTTCTCTCTTTTTATCTCTCTTTTTCTTTTTCTCTCTCTTTTTCTCTCACTTTTTCTCTTTTTCTCTTTTTCTCTCTCTTTTTCTCTTTTTTCTCTCTTTATCTCTCTGTTTCCCTTTTTTCTCTTTCTCACTTGTTCTCTCTTTATCTCTCTCTTTTTCTCTCTTTTTTTCTCTCTCTTGTCTTTTTCTCTCTCTTTTTCTCTCTCTCTTTCGCTTTTACTCTCTTTGTCTCTTTTTCTCTCTCTTTTCTGTTTTTCTCTCTTTTTCTCTCTCTTTTTCTCTCTCTTTTTCTCTCTTTTTCTCTCTCTTTTTCTCTTTTTTCTCTCTTTTTCTCTCTTTTCTCTTTTTTCTCGTTCTCTCTTTTTCTCTTTTTCTCTCTTTTCTCTCTCTTTTTCTTTTTCTCTCTCTCTTTTTTCTTTTTCTCTCTGTTCTCTCTTTTTCTCTCTCTTTTTCTCTGTTTCTGTCTCTTTCACTCTTTTTTGTATTTCTCTCACATTTTCTCTCTCTATTGCTCTCTCTTTTTCTCTTTTTCTCCTCTCTTTTTCTCTCTCTTTTTCTCTTTTACTCTCTTTTTCTTTCTTTTTCTCTTTTTCTCTTTTTCTCTTTCTTTTTCTCTCACTTTTTCTCTTTTTCTCTCTCTTTTTCTCTTTTTCTCTATTTCTCTGTTTTTTCTCTCTGTTTTTCTCTCTCTTTTTCTCTTTTCTCTTTCTGTCTTTTACTCTTTCTTTTTCTCTCAGTTTTTTCTCTCTTTTTATCTCTCTTTTTCTTTTTCTCTCTCTTTTTCTCTCACTTTTTCTCTTTTTCTCTTTTTCTCTCTCTTTTTCTCTTTTTTCTCCCTTTATCTCTCTGTTTCCCTTTTTTCTCTTTCTCACTTGTTCTCTCTTTATCTCTCTCTTTTTCTGTCTTTTTTTCTCACTCTTGTCTTTTTCTCTCTCTTTTTCTCTCTCTCTTTCTCTTTTACTCTCTTTGTCTCTTTTTCTCTCTCTTTTCTGTTTTTCTCTCTTTTTCTCTCTCTTTTTCTCTCTCTTTTTCTCTCTTTTTCTCTCTCTTTTTCTCTTTTTTCTCTCTTTTTCTCTCTTTTCTCTTTTTTCTCGTTCTCTCTTTTCTCTCTCTTTTTCTTTTTCTCTCTCTTTTTTCTTTTTCTCTCTGTTCTCTCTTTTTCTCTCTCTTTTTCTCTGTTTCTGTCTCTTTCACTCTATTTTGTATTTCTCTCACATTTTCTCTCTCTTTTGCTCTCTGTTTTTCTCTTTTTCTCCTCTCTTTTTCTCTCTCTTTTTCTCTTTTACTCTCTTTTTCTTTCTTTTTCTCTTTTTCTCTTTTTCTCTTTCTTTTTCTCTCACTTTTTCTCTTTTTCTCTCTCTTTTTCTCTTTTTCTCTATTTCTCTCTTTCTCTCTCTTTTCTCTCTCTTTTTCTCTTTTTCTCTCTTTTACTCTCTCTTTTTCTCTCTGTTTTCTCTCTTTTTCTCTCTCATTTTCTCTTTTTCTCACTTTTCTCTCTCTTTTTCTCTCTCTCTTTCTCTCTCTTTTCTCACTCTTTTTCTCTCTTTCTCCGTTTTTCTCTCTCCTTTTCTCTCTCTTTTTCTCTTTTTCTCCTATTCTCTATTTTTTCTCTCTTTTTCTCTCTGTTTTCTCTCTCTGATTCTCTCTCTTTTTCTTTTTTCTCTTTCTCTCTTTTTATCTCTCATTTTCTGTCTTTTTCTCTCTCCCTTCTCTTTTTCTCTCTCTTTTTCACTCTCCTTTTCTCTTTTTCTCTCTTTCTCTCTTTTGCTCTCTCTTTTGCTCTCTCTTTTTCTCGCTTTTCCTCTTTTTCTCTCTTTCTCTTTTTTCTCACTTTTCTCTCTCTTTTTCTCTTTTCCTCTTTTTCTCTCTTTCTCCCTTTTACTCTCTCTTTTTCCGTCTTTTTCTCTCTCTATTTCTTTCTCTCTCTTTCTCTCTCTTTTTCTCTCTGTTTTTCTCTCTCTTTTTCTCTCTCTTTTTCACTTTTTCTCTTTCTGTCTTTTTCTCTCTCTTTTTCTCTTTTTCTCTCACTTTTTCTCACTTTTCTCTCTTTTTCACTTTTTCTCTCTTTTTCTCTTTCTCTTTCTCTCTCTTTTTCTCTTTTTCTCTCTTTCTCAGTTTTTCTTTCTCCTTTTCTCTCTCTTTTTCTCTTCATCTCTTTTTCTCTCACTTTTTCTGCTTTTCTCTTTTTCTCTTTTACTCTCTTTTTCTCTCTCTTTTTCTCTCTCTTTTTCACTCTTTCTCTTTCTCACTTTTACTCTCTCTTGTTCTCTTTTTCTCTCTTTTGCTCTCTTTTTCCTCTGTTTTTCTCTCTGTTTTTCTCCTCTCTTTTTCTCTCTCTTTTTCTCTTTTGTCTCTCTTTTTCTTTCTTTTTCTCTTTTTCTCTTTTCTCTCTCTTTTTCTCTCTCTTTTTCTCTCTCTTTTTCTCTTTCTCTCTTTTGTCTCTCTTTTTCACTTTTTCTCTTTCTCTCTTTTACTCTCTCCTTTTCTCCTTTTTCTCTCTTTTTCTCTTTTTCTCTCTTTTTCTCTCTCTTTTTCATTTTTCTCTTTCTCTCTTTTTCTCTCTATTTTTCTCTTTTTCTCTTTCTCATTTTCTCTCTCTTTTTCTCTCTCTTTTTCTTTTTCTCTCTCTTTTCTTTTTCTCTCTGTTCTCTCTTTTTATCTCTCTTTTTCTCTGTTTCTGTCTCTTTCACTCTTTTTTTCTCTTTTTCTCTCTCTTTTGTCTCTCTTTTTGTCTTTTTCTCTCTTTTTCTCTCTCTTTTTCTCTTTCTCACTTTTACTCTCTTTTTTTCTCTTTCTCCCTTTTCACTCTCCTTTCTCTCGCTTTTTCTCTTTTTCTCTTTTACTCTCTTTTTCTCTCACTTTTTCTCTCTCTTTTTCACTCTTTCTCTTTCTCTCTTGTACTCTCTCTATTTCTCTTTTTCTCTCTTTTTCGTCTGTTTTTCTCTCTGTTTTTCTCTCTCTTTTTCTCATTTTCTCTGTCTTTTTCTCTCACATTTTCTCTTTTACTCTCTTTTTCTCTCTTTCTCTCTTTTACTCTCTCAGTTTCTATTTTTCTTTTTCTCTCTTTTCCTCTCTCTTTTTCTCTCTTTTTCTCTCTCTTTTTCTCTTTTCCTCTTTTTCTCTCTTTCTCCCTTTTTCTCTCTCTTTTTCTCTCTTTCTCTCTCTCTTTTTCTTTCTCTCTGTTTCTCTCTCTTTTCCTCTCTGTTTTTCTCTCTGTTTTTCTCTCTCTTTTTCTCTTTTCTCTTTCTGTCTTTTACTCTTTCTTTTTCTCTCAGTTTTTTTCTCTCTTTTTATCTCTCTTTTTCTTTTTCTCTCTCTTTTTCTCTCAATTTTTCCCTTTTTCTCTTTTCCTCTCTCTTTTTCTCTTTTTTCTCTCTTTATCTCTCTGTTTCCCTTTTTTCTCTTTCTCACTTTTTCTCTCTTTATCTCTCTCTTTTTCTGTCTTTTTTTCTCTCTTGTCTTTTTCTCTCTCTTTTTCTCTCTCTCTTTCTCTTTTACTCTCTTTGTCTCTTTTTCTCTCTCTTTTCTGTTTTTCTCTCTTTTTCTCTCTCTTTTTCTCTCTCTTTTTCTCTCTCTTTTTCTCTTTTTTCTCTCTTTTTCTCTCTGTTTCTCTTTTTTCTCTTTCTCACTTTTTCTCTCTTTTTCTCTCTCTTTTTCTGTCTTTTTTTCTCTCTCTTCTCTTTTTCTCTCTCTTTTTCTCTCTCTCTTTCTCTTTTACTCTCTTTGTCTCTTTTTCTCTCTCTTTTCTGTTTTTCTCTCTTTTTCTCTTTCTTTTTCTCTCACTTTTTCTCTTTTTCTCTCTCTTTTTCTCTTTTTCTCTATTTCTCTCTTTCTCTCTCTTTTCTCTCTCTTTTTCTCTTTTTCTCTCTTTTACTCTCTCTTTTTCTCTCTGTTTTCTCTCTTTTTCTCTCTCATTTTCTCTTTTTCTCACTTTTCTCTCTCTTTTTCTCTCTCTCTTTCTCTCTCTATTTTGTTTTTCTCTCACTTTTTCTCTCTCTTTTGCTCTCTCTTTTTCTCTTTTTCTCCTCTCTTTTTCTCTCTCTTTTTCTCTTTTACTCTCTTTTTCTTTCTTTTTCTCTTTTTCTCTTTCTCTCTCTTTTTCTCTTTCTCTCTTTTTCTCTCTCTTTTTCACTTTTTCTCTTCCTCTCTTTTACTCTCTCCATTTCTCTTTTTTCTCTCTTTTTCTCTCTCTTTTTCATTTTTGTCTTTCTCTCTTTTTCTCTCTATTTTTCTCTTTTTCTATTTCTCATTTTCTCTCTCTTTTTCTCTCTCTTTTTCTTTTTCTCTCTCTTTTTCTCTCTTTCTCTCTCTCTTTTTCTTTCTCTCTGTTTCTCTCTCTTTTCCTCTCTGTTTTTTCTCTCTGTTTTTCTCTCTCTTTTTCTCTTTTCTCTTTCTGTCTTTTACTCTTTCTTTTTCTCTCAGTTTTTTCTCTCTTTTTATCTCTCTTTTTCTTTTTCTCTCTCTTTTTCTCTCACTTTTTCTCTTTTTCTCTTTTTCTCTCTCTTTTTCTCTTTTTTCTCTCTTTATCTCTCTGTTTCCCTTTTTTCTCTTTCTCACTTGTTCTCTCTTTATCTCTCTCTTTTTCTGTCTTTTTTTCTCTCTCTTGTCTTTTTCTCTCTCTTTTTCTCTCTCTCTTTCTCTTTTACTCTCTTTGTCTCTTTTTCTCTCTCTTTTCTGTTTTTCTCTCTTTTTCTCTCTCTTTTTCTCTCTCTTTTTCTCTCTCTTTTTCTCTTTTTTCTCTCTTTTTCTCTCTTTTCTCTTTTTTCTCGTTCTCTCTTTTTCTCTTTTTCTCTCTTTTCTCTCTCTTTTTCTTTTTCTCTCTCTTTTTTATTTTTCTCTCTGTTCTCTCTTTTTCTCTCTCTTTTTCTCTGTTTCTGTCTCTTTCACTCTTTTTTGTATTTCTCTCACTTTTTCTCTCTCTTTTGCTCTCTCTTTTTCTCCTCTCTTTTTCTCTCTCTTTTTCTCTTTTACTCTCTTTTTCTTTCTTTTTCTCTTTTTCTCTTTCTCTCTCTTTTTCTCTCTCTTCTTCTCTTTCTCTCTTTTTCTCTCTCTTTTTCACTTTTTCTCTTCCTCTCTTTTACTCTCTCCATTTCTCCTTTTTCTCTCTTTTTCTCTCTCTTTTTCATTTTTGTCTTTCTCTCTTTTTCTCTCTATTTTTCTCTTTTTCTATTTCTCATTTTCTCTCTCTTTTTCTCTCTCTTTTTCTTTTTCTCTCTCTTTTTCTCTCTTTCTCTCTCTCTTTTTCTTTCTCTCTGTTTCTCTCTCTTTTCCTCTCTGTTTTTTCTCTCTGTTTTTCTCTCTCTTTTTCTTTTTTCTCTTTCTGTCTTTTACTCTTTCTTTTTCTCTCAGTTTTTTCTCTCTTTTTATCTCTCTTTTTCTTTTTCTCTCTCTTTTTCTCTCACTTTTTCTCTTTTTCTCTTTTTCTCTCTCTTTTTCTCTTTTTTCTCTCTTTTTCTCTCTGTTTCTCTTTTTTCTCTTTCTCACTTTTTCTCTCTTTTTCTCTCTCTTTTTCTGTCTTTTTTTCTCTCTCTTCTCTTTTTCTCTCTCTTTTTCTCTCTCTCTTTCTCTTTTACTCTCTTTGTCTCTTTTTCTCTCTCTTTTCTGTTTTTCTCTCTTTTTCTCTTTCTTTTTCTCTTTTTCTCTCACTTTTTCTCTTTTTCTCTCTCTTTTTCTCTTTTCTCTATTTCTCTCTTTCTCTCTCTTTTCTCTCTCTTTTTCTCTTTTTCTCTCTTTTACTCTCTCTTTTTCTCTCTGTTTTCTCTCTTTTTCTCTCTCATTTTCTCTTTTTCTCACTTTTCTCTCTCTTTTTCTCTCTCTCTTTCTCTCTCTTTTCTCACTCTTTTTCTCTCTTTCTCCGTTTTTCTCTCTCCTTTTCTCTCTCTTTTTCTCTTTTTCTCCTATTCTCTATTTTTTCTCTCTTTTTCTCTCTGTTTTCTCTCTCTGATTCTCTCTCTTTTTCTTTTTTCTCTTTCTCTCTTTTTATCTCTCGTTTTCTGTCTTTTTCTCTCTCCCTTCTCTTTTTCTCTCTCTTTTTCACTCTCCTTTTCTCTTTTTCTCTCTTTCTCTCTTTTGCTCTCTCTTTTGCTCTCTGTTTTTTCTCTCTGTTTTTCTCTCTCTTTTTCTCTTTTCTCTTTCTGTCTTTTACTCTTTCTTTTTCTCTCAGTTTTTTCTCTCTTTTTATCTCTCTTTTTCTTTTTCTCTCTCTTTTTCTCTCACTTTTCTCTTTTTCTCTTTTTCTCTCTCTTTTTCTCTTTTTTCTCTGTTTTTCTCTCTGTTTCTCTTTTTTCTCTTTCTCACTTTTTCTCTCTTTTTCTCTCTCTTTTTCTGTCTTTTTTTCTCTCTCTTTTCTTTTACTCTCTCTTTTTCTCTCTCTCTTTCTCTTTTACTCTCTTTGTCTCTTTTTCTCTCTCTTTTCTGTTTTTCTCTCTTTTTCTCTTTCTTTTTCTCTTTTTCTCTCACTTTTTCTCTTTTTCTCTCTCTTTTTCTCTTTTTCTCTACTTCTCTCTTTCTCTCTCTTTTCTCTCTTTTTCTCTCTTTTACTCTCTCTTTTTCTCTCTGTTTTCTCTCTCATTTTCTCTTTTTCTCACTTTTCTCTCTCTTTTTCTCTCTCTCTTTCTCTCTCTTTTCTCACTCTTTTTCTCTCTTTCTCCGTTTTTCTCTCTCCTTTTCTCTCTCTTTTTCTCTTTTTCTCCTATTCTCTATTTTTTCTCTCTTTTTCTCTCTGTTTTCTCTCTCTGATTCTCTCTCTTTTTCTTTTTTCTCTTTCTCTCTTTTTATCTCTCGTTTTCTGTCTTTTTCTCTCTCCCTTCTCTTTTTCTCTCTCCTTTTCTCTTTTTCTCTCTTTCTCTCTTTTGCTCTCTCTTTTGCTCTCTCTTTTCCTCGCTTTTCCTCTTTTTCTCTCTTTCTCTTTTTTTCTCACTTTTCTCTCTCTTTTTCTCTTTTCCTCTTTTTCTCTCTTTCTCCCTTTTACTCTCTCTTTTTCCGTCTTTTTCTCTCTCTATTTCTTTCTCTCTCTTTCTCTCTCTTTTTCTCTCTGTTTTTCTCTCTCTTTTTCTCTCTCTTTTTCACTTTTTCTCTTTCTGTCTTTTTCTCTCTCTTTTTCTCGCTCTTTTTCTTTTTTCTCTCTTTCTCATTTTTGTCACTTTTCTCTTTTTCTCTCTTTTTCTCTCTCTTTTTCTCTTTTTTCTCTCTTTTTCTCTCTGTTTCTCTTTTTCTCTTTCTCACTTTTTCTCTCTTTTTCTCTCTCTTTTTCTGTCTTTTTTTCTCTCTCTTCTCTTTTTCTCTCTCTTTTTCTCTCTCTCTTTCTCTTTTACTCTCTTTGTCTCTTTTTCTCTCTCTTTTCTGTTTTTCTCTCTTTTTCTCTTTCTTTTTCTCTTTTTCTCTCACTTTTTCTCTTTTTCTCTCTTTTTCTCTCTCTTTTTCTCTTTTTCTCTATTTCTCTCTTTCTCTCTCTTTTCTCTCTCTTTTTCTCTCTTTAACTCTCTCTTTTTCTCTCTGTTTTCTCTCTTTTTCTCTCTCATTTTCTCTTTTTCTCACTTTTCTCTCTCTTTTTCTCTCTCTCTTTCTCTCTCTTTTCTCACTCTTTTTCTCTCTTTCTCCGTTTTTCTCTCTCCTTTTCTCTCTCTTTTTCTCTTTTTCTCCTATTCTCTATTTTTTCTCTCTTTTTCTCTCTGTTTTCTCTCTCTGATTCTCTCTCTTTTTCTTTTTTCTCTTTCTCTCTTTTTATCTCTCGTTTTCTGTCTTTTTCTCTCTCCCTTCTCTTTTTCTCTCTCTTTTTCACTCTCCTTTTCTCTTTTTCTCTCTTTCTCTCTTTTGCTCTCTCTTTTGCTCTCTGTTTTTTCTCTCTGTTTTTCTCTCTCTTTTTCTCTTTTCTCTTTCTGTCTTTTACTCTTTCTTTTTCTCTCAGTTTTTTCTCTCTTTTTATCTCTCTTTTTCTTTTTCTCTCTCTTTTTCTCTCACTTTTTCTCTTTTTCTCTTTTTCTCTCTCTTTTTCTCTTTTTTCTCTCTTTATCTCTCTGTTTCCCTTTTTTCTCTTTCTCACTTGTTCTCTCTTTATCTCTCTCTTTTTCTGTCTTTTTTTCTCTCTCTTGTCTTTTTCTCTCTCTTTTTCTCTCTCTCTTTCTCTTTTACTCTCTTTGTCTCTTTTTCTCTCTCTTTTCTGTTTTTCTCTCTTTTTCTCTCTCTTTTTCTCTCTCTTTTTCTCTCTCTTTTTCTCTTTTTTCTCTCTTTTTCTCTCTTTTCTCTTTTTTCTCGTTCTCTCTTTTTCTCTTTTTCTCTCTTTTCTCTCTCTTTTTCTTTTTCTCTCTCTTTTTTATTTTTCTCTCTGTTCTCTCTTTTTCTCTCTCTTTTTCTCTGTTTCTGTCTCTTTCACTCTTTTTTGTATTTCTCTCACTTTTTCTCTCTCTTTTGCTCTCTCTTTTTCTCCTCTCTTTTTCTCTCTCTTTTTCTCTTTTACTCTCTTTTTCTTTCTTTTTCTCTTTTTCTCTTTCTCTCTCTTTTTCTCTCTCTTTTTCTCTTTCTCTCTTTTTCTCTCTCTTTTTCACTTTTTCTCTTCCTCTCTTTTACTCTCTCCATTTCTCCTTTTTCTCTCTTTTTCTCTCTCTTTTTCATTTTTGTCTTTCTCTCTTTTTCTCTCTATTTTTCTCTTTTTCTATTTCTCATTTTCTCTCTCTTTTTCTCTCTCTTTTTCTTTCTCTCTCTCTTTTTCTTTCTCTCTGTTTCTCTCTCTTTTCCTCTCTGTTTTTTCTCTCTGTTTTTCTCTCTCTTTTTCTTTTTTCTCTTTCTGTCTTTTACTCTTTCTTTTTCTCTCAGTTTTTTCTCTCTTTTTATCTCTCTTTTTCTTTTTCTCTCTCTTTTTCTCTCACTTTTTCTCTTTTTCTCTTTTTCTCTCTCTTTTTCTCTTTTTTCTCTCTTTTTCTCTCTGTTTCTCTTTTTTCTCTTTCTCACTTTTTCTCTCTTTTTCTCTCTCTTTTTCTGTCTTTTTTTCTCTCTCTTCTCTTTTTCTCTCTCTTTTTCTCTCTCTCTTTCTCTTTTACTCTCTTTGTCTCTTTTTCTCTCTCTTTTCTGTTTTTCTCTCTTTTTCTCTTTCTTTTTCTCTTTTTCTCTCACTTTTTCTCTTTTTCTCTCTCTTTTTCTCTTTTTCTCTATTTCTCTCTTTCTCTCTCTTTTCTCTCTCTTTTTCTCTTTTTCTCTCTTTTACTCTCTCTTTTTCTCTCTGTTTTCTCGCTTTTTCTCTCTCATTTTCTCTTTTTCTCACTTTCTCTCTCTTTTTCTCTCTCCCTTCTCTTTTTCTCTCTCTTTTTCACTCTCCTTTTCTCTTTTTCTCTCTTTCTCTCTTTTGCTCTCTCTTTTGCTCTCTCTTTTTCTCGCTTTTCCTCTTTTTCTCTCTTTCTCTTTTTTCTCACTTTTCTCTCTCTTTTTCTCTTTTCCTCTTTTTCTCTCTTTCTCCCTTTTACTCTCTCTTTTTCCGTTTTTTTCTCTCTCTATTTCTTTCTCTCTCTTTCTCTCTCTTTTTCTCTCTCTTTTTTCTCTCTATTTCTCTCTTTTTCTCTCTTTTTTCTCTCTCTTTTTCTCTTTATCTCTTTCTTTTATTCTCTCTTTTTCTCTTTTCTCCCTTTTACTCTCTCTTTTTCTCTGTTTTCTCTCTAATTCTCTCTCTTTTTCTCTTTTTCTCTCTCTTTTTCTCTTTTTCTCTCACTTTTTCTCACTTTTCTCTCTTTTTCACTTTTTCTCTCTTTTTCTCTTTCTCTTTCTCTCTCTTTTCTCTCTCTTTTTCTCTTTTTCTCTCTTTCTCAGTTTTTCTTTCTCCTTTTCTCTCTCTTTTTCTCTTCATCTCTTTTTCTCTCACTTTTTCTGCTTTTCTCTTTTTCTCTTTTACTCTCTTTTTCTCTCTCTTTTTCTCTCTTTCTCTCTCTCTTTTTCTTTCTCTCTGTTTCTCTCTCTTTTCCTCTCTGTTTTTTCTCTCTGTTTTTCTCTCTCTTTTTCTCTTTTCTCTTTCTGTCTTTTACTCTTTCTTTTTCTCTCAGTTTTTTCTCTCTTTTTATCTCTCTTTTTCTTTTTCTCTCTCTTTTTCTCTCACTTTTTCTCTTTTACTCTTTTTCTCTCTCTTTTTCTCTTTTTTCTCTCTTTATCTCTCTGTTTCCCTTTTTTCTCTTTCTCACTTGTTCTCTCTTTATCTCTCTCTTTTTCTGTCTTTTTTTCTCTCTCTTGTCTTTTTCTCTCTCTTTTTCTCTCTCTCTTTCTCTTTTACTCTCTTTGTCTCTTTTTCTCTCTCTTTTCTGTTTTTCTCTCTTTTTCTCTCTCTTTTTCTCTCTCTTTTTCTCTCTTTTTCTCTCTCTTTTTCTCTTTTTCTCTATTTCTCTCTTTCTCTCTCTTTTTCTCTTTTTCTCTCTTTTACTCTCTCTTTTTCTCTCTGTTTTCTCTCTTTTTCTCTCTCATTTTCTCTTTTTCTCACTTTTCTCTCTCTTTTTCTCTCTCTCTTTCTCTCTCTTTTCTCACTCTTTTTCTCTCTTTCTCCGTTTTTCTCTCTCCTTTTCTCTCTCTTTTTCTCTTTTTCTCCTATTCTCTATTTTTTCTCTCTTTTTCTCTCTGTTTTCTCTCTCTTTTGTCTCTCTTTTTGTCTTTTTCTCTCTTTTTCTCTCTCTTTTTCTCTTTCTCACTTTTACTCTCTTTTTTTCTCTTTCTCCCTTTTCACTCTCCCTTCTCTCGCTTTTTCTCTTTTTCTCTTAGTGTCTTTTTCTCTCACTTTTTCTGCGTTTCTCATTTTCTCTCTTTTTTCTCTCTTTTTCTCCTTTTCTCTCTTTTTCTCTCTCTTTTTCTCTCTCTTATTCTCTTTCTCTTTTTTCTTTTTCTCTCTCTTTTTCTCTCTTTTTCTCTTTTTCTCCTCTCTTTTTCTCTTTCTATCTTTTTCTCTTCTTTCTCTCTCTTTTCCTCTTTTTCTCTTTCTCTCTTTTTCTCTCTTTTCTCTTTTTTCTCGTTCTCTTTTTCTCTCTCTTTTTATCTGTCTTTTTCTCTTTCTCGCCTTTTTCTCTCTCTTTTTCTCTTTTTTCTCTCTTTTTCTCTTTTTCTCTCTTTTCTCTCTCTTTTTCTTTTTCTCTCTCTTTTTTCTTTTTCTCTCTGTTCTCTCTTTTTCTCTCTCTTTTTCTCTGTTTCTGTCTCTTTCACTCTTTTTTGTTTTTCTCTCACTTTTGCTCTCTCTTTTTCTCTTTTTCTCCTCTCTTTTTCTCTCTCTTTTTCTCTTTTACTCTCTTTTTCTTTCTTTTTCTCTTTTTCTCTTTCTCTCTCTTTTTCTCTCTCTTTTTCACTTTTTCTCTTTTTCTCCATTTCTCTTTTTTCTCTCTTTTTCTCTCTCTTTTTCATTTTTGTCTTTCTCTCTTTTTCTCTCTATTTTTCTCTTTTTCTATTTCTCATTTTCTCTCTCTTTTTCTCTCTCTTTTTCTTTTTCTCTCTCTTTTTCTCTCTTTCTCTCTCTCTTTTTCTTTCTCTCTGTTTCTCTCTCTTTTCCTCTCTGTTTTTTTTTCTCTGTTTTTCTCTCTCTTTTTCTCTTTTCTCTTTCTGTCTTTTACTCTTTCTTTTTCTCTCAGTTTTTTCTCTCTTTTTATCTCTCTTTTTCTTTTTCTCTCTCTTTTTCTCTCACTTTTTCTCTTTTTCACTTTTTCTCTCTCTTTTTCTCTTTTTTCTCTCTTTATCTCTCTGTTTCCCTTTTTTCTCTTTCTCACTTGTTCTCTCTTTATCTCTCTCTTTTTCTGTCTTTTTTTTTCTCTCTCTTGGCTTTTTCTCTCTCTTTTTCTCTCTCTCTTTCTCTTTTACTCTCTTTGTCTCTTTTTCTCTCTCTTTTCTGTTTTTCTCTCTTTTTCTCTCTCTTTTTCTCTCTCTTTTTCTCTCTTTTTCTCTCTCTTTTTCTCTTTTTTCTCTCTTTTTCTCTCTGTTTCTCTTTTTTCTCTTTCTCACTTTTTCTCTCTCTTTTTCTGTCTTTTTTTCTCTCTCTTCTCTTTTTCTCTCTCTTTTTCTCTCTCTCTTTCTCTTTTACTCTCTTTGTCTCTTTTTCTCTCTCTTTTCTGTTTTTCTCTCTTTTTCTCTTTCTTTTTCTCTCACTTTTTCTCTTTTTCTCTCTCTTTTTCTCTTTTTCTCTATTTCTCTCTTTCTCTCTCTTTTCTCTCTTTTTCTCTTTTTCTCTCTTTTACTCTTTCTTTTTCTCTCTGTTTTCTCTCTTTTTCTCTCTCATTTTCTCTTTTTCTCACTTTTCTCTCTCTTTTTCTCTCTCTCTTTCTCTCTCTTTTCTCACTCTTTTTCTCTTTTTCTCCGTTTTTCTCTCTCCTTTTCTCTCTCTTTTTCTCTTTTTCTCCTATTCTCTATTTTTTCTCTCTTTTTCTCTCTGTTTTCTCTCTCTGATTCTCTCTCTTTTTCTTTTTTCTCTTTCTCTCTTTTTATCTCTCGTTTTCTGTCTTTTTCTCTCTCCCTTCTCTTTTTCTCTCTCTTTTTCACTTTTTCTCTCTTTGTCTTTTTCTCTCTCTCTTTTTCTCTCTCCTTTTCTCTTTTTCTCTCTTTCTCTCTTTTGCTCTCTCTTTTGCTCTCTCTTTTTCTCGCTTTTCCTCTTTTTCTCTCTTTCTCTTTTTTTCTCACTTTTCTCTCTCTTTTTCTCTTTTCCTCTTTTTCTCTCTTTCTCCCTTTTACTCTCTCTTTTTCCGTCTTTTTCTCTCTCTATTTCTTTCTCTCTCTTTCTCTCTCTGTTTTTCTCTCTCTTTTTCTCGCTCTTTTTCTTTTTTCTCTCTTTCTCTTTTTTGTCACTTTTCTCTTTTTCTCTCATTTTCTCTCTCTTTTTCTCTCTCTTTTTTCTCTCTATTTCTCTCTTTTTCTCTCTTTTTTCTCTCTCTTTTTCTCTTTATCTCTTTCTTTTATTCTCTCTTTTTCTCTTTTCTCCCTTTT
Source organism: Chiloscyllium plagiosum (assembly GCF_037043375.1). NCBI lineage: Eukaryota > Metazoa > Chordata > Chondrichthyes > Orectolobiformes > Hemiscylliidae > Chiloscyllium > Chiloscyllium plagiosum. Next base: position 63,169,378 of record NW_028270156.1, read on the forward strand.
ATCTCTCTTTTTCTCTGTTTTCTCTCTAATTCTCTCTCTTTTTCTCTTTTTCTCTCTCTTTTTCTCTTTTTCTCTCACTTTTTCTCACTTTTCTCTCTTTTTCACTTTTTCTCTCTTTTTCTCTTTCTCTTTCTCTCTTTTTTCTCTCTCTTTTTCTCTTTTTCTCTCTTTCTCAGTTTTTCTTTCTCCTTTTCTCTCTCTTTTTCTCTTCATCTCTTTTTCTCTCACTTTTTCTGCTTTTCTCTTTTTCTCTTTTACTCTCTTTTTCTCTCTCTTTTTCTCTCTCTTTTTCACTCTTTCTCTTTCTCACTTTTACTCTCTCTTGTTCTCTTTTTCTTTCTTTTGCTCTCTTTTTCCTCTGTTTTTCTCCTCTCTTTTTCTCTCTCTTTTTCTCTTTTACTCTCTTTTTCTTTCTTTTTCTCTTTTTCTCTTTTCTCTCTCTTTTTCTCTCTCTTTTTCTCTCTCTTTTTCTCTTTCTCTCTTTTGTCTCTCTTTTTCACTTTTTCTCTTTCTCTCTTTTACTCTCTCCTTTTCTCTTTTTTCTCTCTTTTTCTCTTTTTCTCTCTTGTTCTCTCTCTTTTTCATTTTTCTCTTTCTCTCTTTTTCTCTCTATTTTTCTCTTTTTCTCTTTCTCATTTTCTCTCTCTTTTTCTCTCTCTTTTTCTTTTTCTCTCTCTTTTCTTTTTCTCTCTGTTCTCTGTTTTTATCTCTCTTTTTCTCTGTTTCTGTCTTTTTCACTCTTTTTTTCTCTTTTTCTCTCTCTTTTGTCTCTCTTTTTGTCTTTTTCTCTCTTTTTCTCTCTCTTTTTCTCTCTCTTTTTCTCTTTCTCACTTTTACTCTCTTTTTTTCTCTTTCTCCCTTTTCACTCTCCTTTCTCTCGCTTTTTCTCTTTTTCTCTTAGTGTCTTTTTCTCTCACTTTTTCTGCGTTTCTCATTTTCTCTCTTTTTTCTCTCTTTTTCTCCTTTTCTCTCTTTTTCTCTCTCTTTTTCTCTCTCTTATTCTCTTTCTCTTTTTTCTTTTTCTCTCTCTTTTTCTCTCTTTTTCTCTTTTTCTCCTCTCTTTTTCTCTCTCTTTTTCTCTTTTTCTCTTTCTATATTTTTCTCTTCTTTCTCTCTCTTTTCCTCTTTTTCTCTTTCTCTCTTTTTCTCTCTTTTCTCTTTTTTCTCGTTCTCTTTTTCTCTCTCTTTTTATCTGTCTTTTTCTCTTTCTCGCCTTTTTCTCTCTCTTTTTCTCTTTTTTCTCTCTTTTTCTCTTTTTCTCTCTTTTCTCTCTCTTTTTCTTTTTCTCTCTCTTTTTTCTTTTTCTCTTTTTCTCCTCTCTTTTTCTCTCTCTTTTTCTCTTTTACTCTCTTTTTCTTTCTTTTTCTCTTTTTCTCTTTCTCTCTCTTTTTCTCTCTCTTTTTCTCTTTCTCTCTTTTTCTCTCTCTTTTTCACTTTTTCTCTTCCTCTCTTTTACTCTCTCCATTTCTCTTTTTTCTCTCTTTTTCTCTCTCTTTTTCATTTTTGTCTTTCTCTCTTTTTCTCTCTATTTTTCTCTTTTTCTATTTCTCATTTTCTCTCTCTTTTTCTCTCTCTTTTTCTTTTTCTCCCTCTTTTTCTCTCTTTCTCTCTCTCTTTTTCTTTCTCTCTGTTTCTCTCTCTTTTCCTCTCTGTTTTTTCTCTCTGTTTTTCTCTCTTTTTCTCTTTTCTCTTTCTATCTTTTACTCTTTCTTTTTCTCTCAGTTTTTTCTCTCTTTTTATCTCTCTTTTTCTTTTTCTCTCTCTTTTTCTCTTACTTTTTCTCTTTTTCTCTCTCTTTTTCTCTTTTTTCTCTCTTTATCTCTCTGTTTCCCTTTTTTCTCTTTCTCACTTGTTCTCTCTTTATCTCTCTCTTTTTCTGTCTTTTTTTCTCTCTCTTGTCTTTTTCTCTCTCTTTTTCTCTCTCTCTTTCTCTTTTACTCTCTTTGTCTCTTTTTCTCTCTCTTTTCTGTTTTTCTCTCTTTTTCTCTCTCTTTTTCTCTCTTTTTCTCTCTCTTTTTCTCTTTTTTCTCTCTTTTTCTCTCTGTTTCTCTTTTTTCTCTTTCTCACTTTTTCTCTCTTTTTCTCTCTCTTTTTCTGTCTTTTTTTCTCTCTCTTCTCTTTTTCTCTCTCTTTTTCTATCTCTCTTTCTCTTTTACTCTCTTTGTCTCTTTTTCTCTCTCTTTTCTGTTTTTCTCTCTTTTTCTCTTTTTCTCTCACTTTTTCTCTTTTTCTCTATTTCTCTCTTTCTCTCTCTTTTCTCTCTCTTTTTCTCTTTTTCTCTCTTTTACTCTCTCTTTTTCTCTCTGTTTTCTCTCTTTTTCTCTCTCATTTTCTCTTTTTCTCACTTTTCTCTCTCTTTTTCTCTCTCTCTTTCTCTCTCTTTTCTCACTCTTTTTCTCTCTTTCTCCGTTTCTCTCTCTCCTTTTCTCTCTCTTTTTCTCCTATTCTCTATTTTTTCTCTCTTTTTCTCTGTTTTCTCTCTCTGATTCTCTCTCTTTTACTTTATTCTCTTTCTCTCTTTTTATCTCTCGTTTTCTGTCTTTTTCTCTCTCCCTTCTCTTTTTCTCTCTTTTCTCTTTTTTCTCATTCTCTTTTTCTCTCTCTTTTTATCTGTCTTTTTCTCTTTCTCGCCTTTTTCTCTCTCTTTTTCTCTTTTTTCTCTCTTTTTCTCTTTTTCTCTCTTTTCTCTCTCTTTTTCTTTTTCTCTCTCTTTTTTCTTTTTCTCTCTGTTCTCTCTTTTTCTCTCTCTTTTTCTCTGTTTCTGTCTCTTTCACTCTTTTTTGTTTTTCTCTCACTTTTTCTCTCTCTTTTGCTCTCTCTTTTTCTCTTTTTCTCCTCTCTTTTTCTCTCTCTTTTTCTCTTTTACTCTCTTTTTCTTTCTTTTTCTCTTTTTCTCTTTCTCTCTCTTTTTCTCTCTCTTTTTCTCTTTCTCTCTTTTTCTCTCTCTTTTTCACTTTTTCTCTTCCTCTCTTTTACTCTCTCCATTTCTCTTTTTTCTCTCTTTTTCTCTCTCTTTTTCATTTTTGTCTTTCTCTCTTTTTCTCTCTATTTTTCTCTTTTTCTATTTCTCATTTTCTCTCTCTTTTTCTCTCTCTTTTTCTTTTTCTCTCTCTTTTTCTCTCCTTCTCTCTCTCTTTTTCTTTCTCTCTGTTTCTCTCTCTTTTCCTCTCTGTTTTTCTCTCTGTTTTTCTCTCTCTTTTTCTCTTTTCTCTTTCTGTCTTTTACTCTTTCTTTTTCTCTCAGTTTTTTCTCTCTTTTTATCTCTCGTTTTCTTTTTCTCTCTCTTTTTCTCTCACTTTTTCTCTTTTTCTCTTTTTCTCTCTCTTTTTCTCTTTTTTCTCTCTTTATCTCTCTGTTTCCCTTTTTTCTCTTTCTCACTTGTTCTCTCTTTATCTCTCTCTTTTTCTGTCTTTTTTTCTCTCTCTTGTCTTTTTCTCTCTCTTTTTCTCTCTCTCTTTCTCTTTTACTCTCTTTGTCTCTTTTTCTCTCTCTTTTCTGTTTTTCTCTCTTTTTCTCTCTCTTTTTCTCTCTCTTTTTCTCTCTTTTTCTCTCTCTTTTTCTCTTTTTTCTCTCTTTTTCTCTCTGTTTCTCTTTTTTCTCTTTCTCACTTTTTCTCTCTTTTTCTCTCTCTTTTTCTGTCTTTTTTTCTCTCTCTTCTCTTTTTCTCTCTCTTTTTCTCTCTCTCTCTTTCTCTTTTACTCTCTTTGTCTCTTTTTCTCTCTCTTTTCTGTTTTTCTCTCTTTTTCTCTCTCTTTTTCTCTCTCTTTTTCTCTCTTTCTCTTTCTATCTTTTTCTCTTCTTTCTCTCTCTTTTCCTCTTTTTCTCTTTCTCTCTTTTTCTCTCTTTTCTCTCTTTTCCTCTCTCTTTTTCTCTCTCCTTTCTCTCTTTTTCTCTCTTTCTCTCTTTTGCTCTCTCTTTTGCTCTCTCTTTTTCTCGCTTTTCCTCTTTTTCTCTCTTTCTCTTTTTTTCTCACTTTTCTCTCTCTTTTTCTCTTTTCCTCTTTTTCTCTCTTTCTCCCTTTTACTCTCTCTTTTTCCGTCTTTTTCTCTCTCTATTTCTTTCTCTCTCTTTCTCTCTCTTTTTCTCTCTGTTTTTCTCTCTCTTTTTCTCTCTCTTTTTCACTTTTTCTCTTTCTGTCTTTTTCTCTCTCTTTTTCTCGCTCTTTTTCTTTTTTCTCTCTTTCTCTTTTTTGTCACTTTTCTCTTTTTCTCTTTTTCTCTCATTTTCTTTCTCTTTTTCTCTCTCTTTTTTCTCTCTATTTCTCTCTTTTTCTCTCTTTTTCTTTCTCTTTTTCTCTTTATCTCTTTCTTTTATTCTCTCTTTTTCTCTTTTCTCTCTTTTACTCTATCTTTTTCTCTGTTTTCTCTCTAATTCTCTCTCTTTTTCTCTTTTTCTCTCTCGTTTTCTCTTTTTCTCTCACTTTTTCTCACTTTTCTCTCTTTTTCACTTTTTCTCTCTTTTTCTCTTTCTCTTTCTCTCTCTTTTCTCTCTCTTTTTCTCTTTTTCTCTCTTTCTCAGTTTTTCTTTCTCCTTTTCTCTCTCTTTTTCTCTTCATCTCTTTTTCTCTCACTTTTTCTGCTTTTCTCTTTTTCTCTTTTACTCTCTTTTTCTCTCTCTTTTTCTCTCTCTTTTTCACTCTTTCTCTTTCTCACTTTTACTCTCTCTTGTTCTCTTTTTCTCTCTTTTGCTCTCTTTTTCCTCTGTTTTTCTCTCTGTTTTTCTCCTCTCTTTTTCTCTTTTACTCTCTTTTTCTTTCTTTTTCTCTTTTTCTCTTTTCTCTCTCTTTTTCTCTCTCTTTTTCTCTCTCTTTTTCTCTTTCTCTCTTTTGTCTCTCTTTTTCACTTTTTCTCTTTCTCTCTTTTACTCTCTCCTTTTCTCTTTTTTCTCTCTTTTTCTCTTTTTCTCTCTTTTTCTCTCTCTTTTTCATTTTTCTCTTTCTCTCTTTTTCTCTCTATTTTTCTCTTTTTCTCTTTCTCATTTTCTCTCTCTTTTTCTCTCTCTTTTTCTTTTTCTCTCTCTTTTCTTTTTCTCTCTGTTCTCTCTTTTTATCTCTCTTTTTCTCTGTTTCTGTCTCTTTCACTCTTTTTTTCTCTTTTTCTCTCTCTTTTGTCTCTCTTTTTGTCTTTTTCTCTCTTTTTCTCTCTCTTTTTCTCTTTCTCACTTTTACTCTCTTTTTTTCTCTTTCTCCCTTTTCACTCTCCTTTCTCTCGCTTTTTCTATTTTTCTCTTAGTGTCTTTTTCTCTCACTTTTTCTGCGTTTCTCATTTTCTCTCTTTTTTCTCTCTTTTTCTCCTTTTCTCTCTTTTTCTCTCTCTTTTTCTCTCTCTTATTCTCTTTCTCTTTTTTCTTTTTCTCTCTCTTTTTCTCTCTTTTTCTCTTTTTCTCCTCTCTTTTTCTCTCTCTTTTTCTCTTTTTCTCTTTCTATCTTTTTCTCTTCTTTCTCTCTCTTTTCCTCTTTTTCTCTTTCTCTCTTTTTCTCTCTTTTCTCTTTTTTCTCGTTTCTCTCTTTTTCTCTTTTTCTCTCTTTTCTCTCTCTTTTTCTTTTTCTCTCTCTTTTTTCTTTTTCTCTCTGTTCTCTCTTTTTCTCTCTCTTTTTCTCTGTTTCTGTCTCTTTCACTCTTTTTTGTTTTTCTCTCACTTTTTCTCTCTCTTTTGCTCTCTCTTTTTCTCTTTTTCTCCTCTCTTTTTCTCTCTCTTTTTCTCTTTTACTCTCTTTTTCTTTCTTTTTCTCTTTTTCTCTTTCTCTCTCTTTTTCTCTCTCTTTTTCTCTTTCTCTCTTTTTCTCTCTCTTTTTCACTTTTTCTCTTCCTCTCTTTTACTCTCTCCATTTCTCTTTTTTCTCTCTTTTTCTCTCACTTTTTCATTTTTGTCTTTCTCTCTTTTTCTCTCTATTTTTCTCTTTTTCTATTTCTCATTTTCTCTCTCTTTTTCTCTCTCTTTTTCTTTTTCTCTCTCTTTTTCTCTCTTTCTCTCTCTCTTTTTCTTTCTCTCTGTTTCTCTCTCTTTTCCTCTCTGTTTTTTCTCTCTGTTTTTCTCTCTCTTTTTCTCTTTTCTCTTTCTGTCTTTTACTCTTTCTTTTTCTCTCAGTTTTTTTCTCTCTTTTTATCTCTCTTTTTCTTTTTCTCTCTCTTTTTCTCTCACTTTTTCTCTTTTTCTCTTTTTCTCTCTCTTTTTCTCTTTTTTCTCTCTTTATCTCTCTGTTTCCCTTTTTTCTCTTTCTCACTTGTTCTCTCTTTATCTCTCTCTTTTTCTGTCTTTTTTTCTCTCTCTTGTCTTTTTCTCTCTCTTTTTCTCTCTCTCTTTCTCTTTTAATCTCTTTGTCTCTTTTTCTCTCTCTTTTCTGTTTTTCTCTCTTTTTCTCTCTCTTTTTCTCTCTCTTTTTCTCTCTTTTTCTCTCTCTTTTTCTCTTTTTTCTCTCTTTTTCTCTCTGTTTCTCTTTTTTCTCTTTCTCACTTTTTCTCTCTTTTTCTCTCTCTTTTTCTGTCTTTTTTTCTCTCTCTTCTCTTTTTCTCTCTCTTTTTCTCTCTCTCTTTCTCTTTTACTCTCTTTGTCTCTTTTTCTCTCTCTTTTCTGTTTTTCTCTCTTTTTCTCTTTCTTTTTCTCTCACTTTTTCTCTTTTTCTCTCTCTTTTTCTCTCACTTCTCTCTGTTTCTCTTTCTATCTTTTTCTCTTCTTTCTCTCTCTTTTCCTCTTTTTCTCTTTCTCTCTTTTTCTCTCTTTTCTCTCTTTTCCTCTCTCTTTTTCTCTCTCCTTTCTCTCTTTTTCTCTCTTTCTCTCTTTTGCTCTCTCTTTTGCTCTCTCTTTTTCTCGCTTTTCCTCTTTTTCTCTCTTTCTCTTTTTTTTTCACTTTTCTCTCTCTTTTTCTCTTTTCCTCTTTTTCTCTCTTTCTCCCTTTTACTCTCTCTTTTTCCGTCTTTTTCTCTCTCTATTTCTTTCTCTCTCTTTCTCTCTCTTTTTCTCTCTGTTTTTCTCTCTCTTTTTCTCTCTCTTTTTCACTTTTTCTCTTTCTGTCTTTTTCTCTCTCTTTTTCTCGCTCTTTTTCTTTTTTCTCTCTTTCTCTTTTTTGTCACTTTTCTCTTTTTCTCTTTTTCTCTCATTTTCTCTCTCTTTTTCTCTCTCTTTTTTCTCTCTATTTCTCTCTTTTTCTCTCTTTTTTCACTCTCCTTTTCTCTTTTTCTCTTTCTTTTATTCTCTCTTTTTCTCTTTTCTCTCTTTTACTCTATCTTTTTCTCTGTTTTCTCTCTAATTCTCTCTCTTTTTCTCTTTTTCTCTCTCGTTTTCTCTTTTTCTCTCACTTTTTCTCACTTTTCTCTCTTTTTCACTTTTTCTCTCTTTTTCTCTTTCTCTTTCTCTCTCTTTTCTCTCTCTTTTTCTCTTTTTCTCTCATTCTCAGTTTTTCTTTCTCCTTTTCTCTCTCTTTTTCTCTTCATCTCTTTTTCTCTCACTTTTTCTGCGTTTCTCTTTTTCTCTTTTACTCTCTTTTTCTCTCTCTTTTTCTCTCTCTTTTTCACTCTTTCTCTTTCTCACTTTTACTCTCTCTTGTTCTCTTTTTCTCTCTTTTGCTCTCTTTTTCCTCTGTTTTTCTCTCTGTTTTTCTCCTCTCTTTTTCTCTTTTACTCTCTTTTTCTTTCTTTTTCTCTTTTTCTCTTTTCTCTCTCTTTTTCTCTCTCTTTTTCTCTTTCTCTCTTTTGTCTCTCTTTTTCACTTTTTCTCTTTCTCTCTTTTACTCTCTCCTTTTCTCTTTTTTCTCTCTTTTTCTCTTTTTCTCTCTTTCTCTCTCTCTTTTTCATTTTTCTCTTTCTCTCTTTTTCTCTCTATTTTTCTCTTTTTCTCTTTCTGATTTTCTCTCTCTTTCTCTTTTCTTTATCTCTCTGTTCTCTCTTTTTATCTCTCTTTTTCTCTGTTTCTGTCTCTTTCACTCTTTTTTCTCTTTTTCTCTCTCTTTTGTCTTTTTCTCTCTCTTTTTCTCTTTCTCGCTTTTACTCTCTTTTTCTCTCTTTCTCCCTTTTCACTCTCCTTTCTCTCGCTTTTTCTCTTTTTCTCTTAGTGTCTTTTTCTCTCACTTTTTCTGCATTTCTCATCTTCTCTCTTTTTCTCCTTTTCTCTCTTTTTCTCTCTCTTTTTCTCTCTCTTATTCTCTTTCTCTTTTTTCTTTTTCTCTCTGTTTTTCTCTTTTTCTCCTCTCTTTTTCTCTCTCTTTTTCTCTTTTTCTCTTTCTATCTTTTTCTCTTCTTTGTCTCTCTTTTCCTCTTTTTCTCTTTCTCTCTTTTTCTCTCTTTTCTCTTTTTTCTCGTTCTCTTTTTCTCTCTCTTTTTATCTGTCTTTTTATCTTTTTCGCCTTTTTCTCTCTCTTTTTCTCTTTTTTTCTCTTTCTCCCTTTTTCTCTCAGTTTTTCTCTCTCTTTTTCTTTTTCTCTCTCTTTTTTCTTTTTCTCTCTGTTCTCTCTTTTTCTCTCTCTCTTTCTCTGTTTCTGTCTCTTTCACTCTTTTTTTCTCTTTTTCTCTCTCTTTTGTCTCTCTTTTTGTCTTTTTCTCGTTTTCTCTCTCTTTTTCTCTTTCTCGCTTTTACTCTCTTTTTCTCTCTTTCTCCCTTGTTCACTCTCCTTTCTCTCGCTTTTTCTCTTTTTCTCTTAATGTCTTTTTCTCTCACTTTTTCTGCTTTTCTCATTTTCTCTCTTTTTTCTCTCTTTTTCTCCTTTTCTCTCTTTTTCTCTCTCTTTTTCTCTCTCTTATTCTCTTTCTCTTTTTTCTTTTTCTCTCTCTTTATCTCTCTTTTTCTCTTTTTCTCCTCTCTTTTTCTCTCTCTTTTTCTTTTTTCTCTTTCTCTCTTTTTCTCTCTGTTTTTCTCTCTCTTTTTCTCATTTTCTCTCTTTCTCACTTTTTCTCTGACTTTTCCACTTTTTATCTCTTTGTCTCTTTCTCTCTCTCTTTTTGTCTCTTTCTCTCTCTCTTTTTCTCTCTCGCTTTTTCTTTCTCTCTCTCTTTTCCCATTTTTCTGTCTCTTCTGTCTTTTCCTCTCTCTTTTTCTCTCTCCTTTTCTCTTTTTCTCTCTTTCTCTCTTTTGCTCTCTTGTTTGCTCTCTCTTTTTCACGCTTTTCCTCTTTTTCTCTCTTTCTCTTTTTTTTCTCACTTTTCTCTCTCTTTTTCTCTTTTCCTCTTTTTCTCTCTTTCTCCCATTTACTCTCTCTTTTTCCGTCTTTTTCTATCTCTTTTTCTCTTTTTCTCTTTCTGTCTTTTTCTCTCTCTTTTTCTCTCTCTTTTTGTCTTTTTCTCTCACTTTTTCTCACTTTTCTCTTTTTCTCTTTTTCTCTTCGTCTCTTTTTCTCTCACTTTTTCTGCTTTTCTCTTTTTCTCTTTTACTCTCTTTTTCTCTCAGTTTGTTTCACTCTTTCTCTTTCTCTCTTTTGCTCTCTCTATTTCTCTTTTTCTCTCTTTTTCTCACTTTTTCCTCTGTTTTCTCTCTCTTTTTCTCATTTTCTCTGTCTTTTTCTCTCACATTTTCTCTTTTTCTCTCTTTTTCTCTCTCTTTTTCTCTCTTTCTCTCTTTTACTCTCTCTGTTTCTATTTTTCTTTTTCTCTCTTTTCCTCTCTCTTTTTCTCTCTTTTTCTCTTTCTTTTTCTCTTTTCCTCTTTTTCTCTCTTTCTCCCTTTCTCTCTCTCTTTTTCTCTCTTTTTCTCTCTCTTTTTCTCTTTTCCTCTTTTTCTCTCTTTCTCCCTTTTTCTCTCTGTTTTTATCTCTTTCTCTCTCTCTTTTTCTTTCTCTCTGTTTCTGTTTCTTTTCCTCTGTTTTTTTCTCTGTTTTTCTCTCTCTTTTTCTCTTTTCTCTTTCTGTCTTTTACTCTTTCTTTTTCTCTCAGTTTTTTCTCTCTTTTTATCTCTCTTTTTCTTTCTCTCTTTTTCTCTTTTTCTCTCACTGTTTCTCTTTTTCTCTTTTTCTCTCTCTTTTTCTCTTTTTTCTCTCTTTATCTCTCTGTTTCTCTTTTTTCTCTTTCTCACTTTTTCTCTTTTTCTCTCTCTTTTTCTGTCTTTTTTTCTCTCTCTTCTCTTTTTCTCTCTCTTTTTCTCTCTCTCTTTCTCTTTTACTCTCTTTGTCTCTTTTTCTCTCTCTTTTTCTCTTTTTCTCTCTCTTTTTCTGTCTTTTTTTCTATCTCTTCTCTTTTTCTCTCTCTTTTTCTCCTTTTCTCTCTTTTTCTCTCTCTTTTTCTCTCTCATATTCTCTTTCTCCTTTTTCTTTTTCTCTCTCTTTTTCTCTCTTTTTCTCTTTTTCTCCTCTCTTTTTCTCTCTCATATTCTTTCTCTTTTTTCTTTTTCTCTCTCTTTTTCTCTCTCTTTTTCCCTCTCTTTTGCTCTTATTCTCCTATTCTCTATTTTTTCTCTCTTTTTCTATCTCTGATTCTCTCTCTTTTTCTTTTTTTCTCTTTCTCTCTTTTTCTCTCTGTTTTTCTCTCTCTTTTTCTCATTTTCTCTCTTTCTCACTTTTTCTCTGACTTTTCCACTTTTTATCTCTTTGTCTCTTTCTCTCTCTCTTTTTCTCTCTTTCTCTCTCTCTTTTTCTCTCTTGCTTTTTCTTTCTCTCTCTCTTTTCGCATTTTTCTCTCTCTTCTCTCTTTTCCTCTCTCTTTTTCTCTCTCCTTTTCTCTTTTTCTCTTCTTTCTCTCTCTTTTCCTCTTTTTCTCTTTCTCTCTTTTTCTCTTTTCTCTTTTTCTCGTTCTCTTTCTCTCTCTTTTTTTTATCTGTCTTTTTCTCTTTCTCGCCTTTTTCTCTCTCTTTATCTCTTTTTCTCTCTCTTTTTCTCCTTTTCTCTCTTTTTCTCTCTCTTTTTCTCTCTCATATTCTCTTTCTCTTTTTTCTTTTTCTCTCACTTTTTCTATCTTTTTCTCTTTTTCTCCTCTCTTTTTCTCTCTCATATTCTTTCTCTTTTTTCTTTTTCTCTCTCTTTTTCTGTCTTTTTTTCTCTCTCTTCTCTTTTTCTCTCTCTTTTTCTCCTTTTCTCTCTTTTTCTCTCTCTTTTTCTCTCTCATATTCTCTTTCTCCTTTTTCTTTTTCTCTCTCTTTTTCTCTCTTTTTCTCTTTTTCTCCTCTCTTTTTCTCTCTCATATTCTTTCTCTTTTTTCTTTTTCTCTCTCTTTTTCTCTCTCTTTTTCCCTCTCTTTTGCTCTTATTCTCCTATTCTCTATTTTTTCTCTCTTTTTCTATCTCTGATTCTCTCTCTTTTTCTTTTTTTCTCTTTCTCTCTTTTTCTCTCTGTTTTTCTCTCTCTTTTTCTCATTTTCTCTCTTTCTCACTTTTTCTCTGACTTTTCCACTTTTTATCTCTTTGTCTCTTTCTCTCTCTCTTTTTCTCTCTTTCTCTCTCTCTTTTTCTCTCTTGCTTTTTCTTTCTCTCTCTCTTTTCGCATTTTTCTCTCTCTTCTCTCTTTTCCTCTCTCTTTTTCTCTCTCCTTTTCTCTTTTTCTCTTCTTTCTCTCTCTTTTCCTCTTTTTCTCTTTCTCTCTTTTTCTCTCTTTTCTCTTTTTCTCGTTCTCTTTCTCTCTCTTTTTTTTATCTGTCTTTTTCTCTTTCTCGCCTTTTTCTCTCTCTTTTTCTCTTTTTCTCTCTCTTTTTCTCCTTTTCTCTCTTTTTCTCTCTCTTTTTCTCTCTCATATTCTCTTTCTCTTTTTTCTTTTTCTCTCACTTTTTCTATCTTTTTCTCTTTTTCTCCTCTCTTTTTCTCTCTCATATTCTTTCTCTTTTTTCTTTTTCTCTCTCTTTTTCTGTCTTTTTTTCTCTCTCTTCTCTTTTTCTCTCTCTTTTTCTCCTTTTCTCTCTTTTTCTCTCTCTTTTTCTCTCTCATATTCTCTTTCTCCTTTTTCTTTTTCTCTCTCTTTTTCTCTCTTTTTCTCTTTTTCTCCTCTCTTTTTCTCTCTCATATTCTTTCTCTTTTTTCTTTTTCTCTCTCTTTTTCTCTCTCTTTTTCCCTCTCTTTTGCTCTTATTCTCCTATTCTCTATTTTTTCTCTCTTTTTCTATCTCTGATTCTCTCTCTTTTTCTTTTTTTCTCTTTCTCTCTTTTTCTCTCTGTTTTTCTCTCTCTTTTTCTCATTTTCTCTCTTTCTCACTTTTTCTCTGACTTTTCCACTTTTTATCTCTTTGTCTCTTTCTCTCTCTCTTTTTCTCTCTTTCTCTCTCTCTTTTTCTCTCTTGCTTTTTCTTTCTCTCTCTCTTTTCGCATTTTTCTCTCTCTTCTCTCTTTTCCTCTCTCTTTTTCTCTCTCCTTTTCTCTTTTTCTCTTCTTTCTCTCTCTTTTCCTCTTTTTCTCTTTCTCTCTTTTTCTCTCTTTTCTCTTTTTCTCGTTCTCTTTCTCTCTCTTTTTTTTATCTGTCTTTTTCTCTTTCTCGCCTTTTTCTCTCTCTGTTTCTCTTTTTCTCTCTCTTTTTCTCCTTTTCTCTCTTTTTCTCTCTCTTTTTCTCTCTCATATTCTCTTTCTCTTTTTTCTTTTTCTCTCACTTTTTCTATCTTTTTCTCTTTTTCTCCTCTCTTTTTCTCTCTCATATTCTTTCTCTTTTTTCTTTTTCTCTCTCTTTTTCTGTCTTTTTTTCTCTCTCTTCTCTTTTCCTCTCTCTTTTTCTCCTTTTCTCTCTTTTTCTCTCTCTTTTTCTCTCTCATATTCTCTTTCTCCTTTTTCTTTTTCTCTCTCTTTTTCTCTCTTTTTCTCTTTTTCTCCTCTCTTTTTCTCTCTCATATTCTTTCTCTTTTTTCTTTTTCTCTCTCTTTTTCTCTCTCTTTTTCCCTCTCTTTTGCTCTTATTCTCCTATTCTCTATTTTTTCTCTCTTTTTCTATCTCTGATTCTCTCTCTTTTTCTTTTTTTCTCTTTCTCTCTTTTTCTCTCTGTTTTTCTCTCTCTTTTTCTCATTTTCTCTCTTTCTCACTTTTTCTCTGACTTTTCCACTTTTTATCTCTTTGTCTCTTTCTCTCTCTCTTTTTCTCTCTTTCTCTCTCTCTTTTTCTCTCTTGCTTTTTCTTTCTCTCTCTCTTTTCGCATTTTTCTCTCTCTTCTCTCTTTTCCTCTCTCTTTTTCTCTCTCCTTTTCTCTTTTTCTCTTCTTTCTCTCTCTTTTCCTCTTTTTCTCTTTCTCTCTTTTTCTCTCTTTTCTCTTTTTCTCGTTCTCTTTCTCTCTCTTTTTTTTATCTGTCTTTTTCTCTTTCTCGCCTTTTTCTCTCTCTTTTTCTCTTTTTCTCTCTCTTTTTCTCCTTTTCTCTCTTTTTCTCTCTCTTTTTCTCTCTCATATTCTCTTTCTCTTTTTTCTTTTTCTCTCACTTTTTCTATCTTTTTCTCTTTTTCTCCTCTCTTTTTCTCTCTCATATTCTTTCTCTTTTTTCTTTTTCTCTCTCTTTTTCTGTCTTTTTTTCTCTCTCTTCTCTTTTCCTCTCTCTTTTTCTCCTTTTCTCTCTTTTTCTCTCTCTTTTTCTCTCTCATATTCTCTTTCTCCTTTTTCTTTTTCTCTCTCTTTTTCTCTCTTTTCTCTTTTTCTCCTCTCTTTTTCTCTCTCATATTCTTTCTCTTTTTTCTTTTTCTCTCTGTTTTTCTCTCTCTTTTTCCCTCTCTTTTGCTCTTATTCTCCTATTCTCTATATTTTCTCTCTTTTTCTATCTCTGATTCTCTCTCTTTTTCTTTTTTTCTCTTTCTCTCTTTTTCTCTCTGTTTTTCTCTCTCTTTTTCTCATTTTCTCTCTTTCTCACTTTTTCTCTGACTTTTCCACTTTTTATCTCTTTGTCTCTTTCTCTCTCTCTTTTTCTCTCTTTCTCTCTCTCTTTTTCTCTCTTGCTTTTTCTTTCTCTCTCTCTTTTCACATTTTTCTCTCTCTTCTCTCTTTTCCTCTCTCTTTTTCTCTCTCCTTTTCTCTTTTTCTCTTCTTTCTCTCTCTTTTCCTCTTTTTCTCTTTCTCTCTTTTTCTCACTTTTCTCTTTTTCTCGTTCTCTTTTTCTCTCTTTTTTTTATCTGTCTTTTTCTCTTTCTCGCCTTTTTCTCTCTCTTTTTCTCTTTTTTCTCTCTTTTTCTCTCTCTTTTTCTGTCTTTTTTTCTCTCTCTTCTCTTTTTCTCTCTCTTTTTCTCCTTTTCTCTCTTTTTCTCTCTCTTTTTCTCTCTCATATTCTCTTTCTCTTTTTTCTTTTTCTCTCACTTTTTCTATATTTTTCTCTTTTTCTCCTCTCTTTTTCTCTCTCATATTCTTTCTCTTTTTTCTTTTTCTCTCTCTTTTTCTGTCTTTTTTTCTCTCTCTTCTCTTTTTCTCTCTCTTTTTCTCCTTTTCTCTCTTTTTCTCTCTCTTTTTCTCTCTCATATTCTCTTTCTCCTTTTTCTTTTTCTCTCTCTTTTTCTCTCTTTTTCTCTTTTTCTCCTCTCTTTTTCTCTCTCATATTCTTTCTCTTTTTTCTTTTTATCTCTCTTTTTCTCTCTCTTTTTCCCTCTCTTTTGCTCTTTTTCTCCTATTCTCTATTTTTTCTCTCTTTTTCTATCTCTGATTCTCTCTCTTTTTCTTTTTTTCTCTTTCTCTCTTTTTCTCTCTGTTTTTCTCTCTCTTTTTCTCATTTTCTCTCTTTCTCACTTTTTCTCTGACTTTTCCACTTTTTATCTCTTCGTCTCTTTCTCTCTCTCTTTTTCTCTCTTTCTCTCTCTCTTTTTCTCTCTTGTTTTTTCTTTCTCTCTCTCTTTTCGCATTTTTCTCTCTCTTCTCTCTTTTCCTCTCTCTTTTTCTCTCTCCTTTTCTCTTTTTCTCTTCTTTCTCTCTCTTTTCCTCTTTTTCTCTTTCTCTCTTTTTCTCACTTTTCTCTTTTTCTCGTTCTCTTTTTCTCTCTTTTTTTATCTGTCTTTTTCTCTTTCTCGCCTTTTTCTCTCTCTTTTTCTCTTTTTCTCTCTCTTTTTCTCCTTTTCTCTCTTTTTCTCTCTCTTTTTCTCTCTCATATTCTCTTTCTCTTTTTTCTTTTTCTCTCACTTTTTCTATCTTTTTCTCTTTTTCTCCTCTCTTTTTCTCTCTCATATTCTTTCTCTTTTTTCTTTTTCTCTCTCTTTTTCTGTCTTTTTTTCTCTCTCTTCTCTTTTCCTCTCTCTTTTTCTCCTTTTCTCTCTTTTTCTCTCTCTTTTTCTCTCTCATATTCTCTTTCTCCTTTTTCTTTTTCTCTCTCTTTTTCTCTCTTTTTCTCTTTTTCTCCTCTCTTTTTCTCTCTCATATTCTTTCTCTTTTTTCTTTTTCTCTCTCTTTTTCTCTCTCTTTTTCCCTCTCTTTTGCTCTTATTCTCCTATTCTCTATTTTTTCTCTCTTTTTCTATCTCTGATTCTCTCTCTTTTTCTTTTTTTCTCTTTCTCTCTTTTTCTCTCTGTTTTTCTCTCTCTTTTTCTCATTTTCTCTCTTTCTCACTTTTTCTCTGACTTTTCCACTTTTTATCTCTTTGTCTCTTTCTCTCTCTCTTTTTCTCTCTTTCTCTCTCTCTTTTTCTCTCTTGCTTTTTCTTTCTCTCTCTCTTTTCGCATTTTTCTCTCTCTTCTCTCTTTTCCTCTCTCTTTTTCTCTCTCCTTTTCTCTTTTTCTCTTCTTTCTCTCTCTTTTCCTCTTTTTCTCTTTCTCTCTTTTTCTCTCTTTTCTCTTTTTCTCGTTCTCTTTCTCTCTCTTTTTTTATCTGTCTTTTTCTCTTTCTCGCCTTTTTCTCTCTCTTTTTCTCTTTTTCTCTCTCTTTTTCTCCTTTTCTCTCTTTTTCTCTCTCTTTTTCTCTCTCATATTCTCTTTCTCTTTTTTCTTTTTCTCTCACTTTTTCTATCTTTTTCTCTTTTTCTCCTCTCTTTTTCTCTCTCATATTCTTTCTCTTTTTTCTTTTTCTCTCTCTTTTTCTGTCTTTTTTTCTCTCTCTTCTCTTTTCCTCTCTCTTTTTCTCCTTTTCTCTCTTTTTCTCTCTCTTTTTCTCTCTCATATTCTCTTTCTCCTTTTTCTTTTTCTCTCTCTTTTTCTCTCTTTTCTCTTTTTCTCCTCTCTTTTTCTCTCTCATATTCTTTCTCTTTTTTCTTTTTCTCTCTGTTTTTCTCTCTCTTTTTCCCTCTCTTTTGCTCTTATTCTCCTATTCTCTATATTTTCTCTCTTTTTCTATCTCTGATTCTCTCTCTTTTTCTTTTTTTCTCTTTCTCTCTTTTTCTCTCTGTTTTTCTCTCTCTTTTTCTCATTTTCTCTCTTTCTCACTTTTTCTCTGACTTTTCCACTTTTTATCTCTTTGTCTCTTTCTCTCTCTCTTTTTCTCTCTTTCTCTCTCTCTTTTTCTCTCTTGCTTTTTCTTTCTCTCTCTCTTTTCACATTTTTCTCTCTCTTCTCTCTTTTCCTCTCTCTTTTTCTCTCTCCTTTTCTCTTTTTCTCTTCTTTCTCTCTCTTTTCCTCTTTTTCTCTTTCTCTCTTTTTCTCACTTTTCTCTTTTTCTCGTTCTCTTTTTCTCTCTTTTTTTATCTGTCTTTTTCTCTTTCTCGCCTTTTTCTCTCTCTTTTTCTCTTTTTTCTCTCTTTTTCTCTCTCTTTTTCTGTCTTTTTTTCTCTCTCTTCTCTTTTTCTCTCTCTTTTTCTCCTTTTCTCTCTTTTTCTCTCTCTTTTTCTCTCTCATATTCTCTTTCTCTTTTTTCTTTTTCTCTCACTTTTTCTATCTTTTTCTCTTTTTCTCCTCTCTTTTTCTCTCTCATATTCTTTCTCTTTTTTCTTTTTCTCTCTCTTTTTCTGTCTTTTTTTCTCTCTCTTCTCTTTTTCTCTCTCTTTTTCTCCTTTTCTCTCTTTTTCTCTCTCTTTTTCTCTCTCATATTCTCTTTCTCCTTTTTCTTTTTCTCTCTCTTTTTCTCTCTTTTTCTCTTTTTCTCCTCTCTTTTTCTCTCTCATATTCTTTCTCTTTTTTCTTTTTCTCTCTCTTTTTCTCTCTCTTTTTCCCTCTCTTTTGCTCTTTTTCTCCTATTCTCTATTTTCTCTCTCTTTTTCTATCTCTGATTCTCTCTCTTTTTCTTTTTTTCTCTTTCTCTCTTTTTCTCTCTGTTTTTCTCTCTCTTTTTCTCATTTTCTCTCTTTCTCACTTTTTCTCTGACTTTTCCACTTTTTATCTCTTCGTCTCTTTCTCTCTCTCTTTTTCTCTCTTTCTCTCTCTCTTTTTCTCTCTTGTTTTTTCTTTCTCTCTCTCTTTTCGCATTTTTCTCTCTCTTCTCTCTTTTCCTCTCTCTTTTTCTCTCTCCTTTTCTCTTTTTCTCTTCTTTCTCTCTCTTTTCCTCTTTTTCTCTTTCTCTCTTTTTCTCACTTTTCTCTTTTTCTCGTTCTCTTTTTCTCTCTTTTTTATCTGTCTTTTTCTCTTTCTCGCCTTTTTCTCTCTCTTTTTCTCTTTTTTCTCTCTTTTTCTCTCTCTTTTTCTGTCTTTTTTTCTCTCTCCTCTTTTTCTCTCTCTTTTTCTCCTTTTCTCTCTTTTTCTCTCTCTTTTTCTCTCTCATATTCTCTTTCTCTTTTTTCTTTTTCTCTCACTTTTTCTATCTTTTTCTCTTTTTCTCCTCTCTTTTTCTCTCTCATATTCTTTCTCTTTTTTCTTTTTCTCTCTCTTTTTCTGTCTTTTTTTCTCTCTCTTCTCTTTTGCTCTCTCTTTTTCTCCTTTTCTCTCTTTTTCTCTCTCTTTTTCTCTCTCATATTCTCTTTCTCCTTTTTCTTTTTCTCTCTCTTTTTCTCTCTTTTTCTCTTTTTCTCCTCTCTTTTTCTCTCTCATATTCTTTCTCTTTTTTCTTTTTCTCTCTCTTTTTCTCTCTCTTTTTCCCTCTCTTTTGCTCTTTTTCTCCTATTCTCTATTTTTTCTCTCTTTTTCTATCTCTGATTCTCTCTCTTTTTCTTTTTTCTCTTTCTCTCTTTTTCTCTCTGTTTTTCTCTCTCTTTTTCTCATTTTCTCTCTTTCTCACTTTTTCTCTGACTTTTCCACTTTTTATCTCTTTGTCTCTTTCTCTCTCTCTTTTTCTCTCTTTCTCTCTCTCTTTTTCTCTCTCGCTTTTTCTTTCTCTCTCTCTTTTCGCATTTTTCTCTCTCTTCTCTCTTTTCCTCTCTCTTTTTCTCTCTCCTTTTCTCTTTTTCTCTCTTTCTCTCTTTTGCTCTCTTGTTTGCTCTCTCTTTTTCTCTCTCCTTTTCTCTTTTTCTCTTCTTTCTCTCTCTTTTCCTCTTTTCTCTTTCTCTCTTTTTTTCTCTTTTCTCTTTTTCTCGTTCTCTTTTTCTCTCTTTTTTTATCTGTCTTTTTCTCTTTCTCGCCTTTTTCTCTCTCTTTTTCTCTTTTTTCTCTCTTTTTCTCTCTCTTTTTCTGTCTTTTTTTCTCTCTCTTCTCTTTTTCTCTCTCTTTTTCTCCTTTTCTCTCTTTTTCTCTCTCTTTTTCTCTCTCATATTCTCTTTCTCTTTTTTCTTTTTCTCTCTCTTTTTCTATATTTTTCTCTTTTTCTCCTCTCTTTTTCTCTCTCATATTCTTTCTCTTTTTCTCTTTTTCTCTCTCTTTTTCTGTCTTTTTTTCTCTCTCTTCTCTTTTTCTCTCTCTTTTTCTCCTTTTCTCTCTTTTTCTCTCTCTTTTTCTCTCTCATATTCTCTTTCTCCTTTTTCTTTTTCTCTCTCTTTTTCTCTCTTTTTCTCTTTTTCTCCTCTCTTTTTCTCTCTCATATTCTTTCTCTTTTTTCTTTTTCTCTCTGTTTTTCTCTCTCTTTTTCCCTCTCTTTTGCTCTTATTCTCCTATTCTCTATATTTTCTCTCTTTTTCTATCTCTGATTCTCTCTCTTTTTCTTTTTTTCTCTTTCTCTCTTTTTCTCTCTGTTTTTCTCTCTCTTTTTCTCATTTTCTCTCTTTCTCACTTTTTCTCTGACTTTTCCACTTTTTATCTCTTCGTCTCTTTCTCTCTCTCTTTTTCTCTCTTTCACTCTCTCTTTTTCTCTCTTGTTTTTTCTTTCTCTCTCTCTTTTCGCATTTTTCTCTCTCTTCTCTCTTTTCCTCTCTCTTTTTCTCTCTCCTTTTCTCTTTTTCTCTTCTTTCTCTCTCTTTTCCTCTTTTTCTCTTTCTCTTTTTCTCACTTTTCTCTTTTTCTCGTTCTCTTTTTCTCTCTTTTTTTATCTGTCTTTTTCTCTTTCTCGCCTTTTTCTCTCTCTTTTTCTCTTTTTTCTCTCTTTTTCTCTCTCTTTTTCTGTCTTTTTTTCTCTCTCTTCTCTTTTTCTCTCTCTTTTTCTCCTTTTCTCTCTTTTTCTCTCTCTTTTTCTCTCTCATATTCTCTTTCTCTTTTTTCTTTTTCTCTCACTTTTTCTATCTTTTTCTCTTTTTCTCCTCTCTTTTTCTCTCTCATATTCTTTCTCTTTTTTCTTTTTCTCTCTCTTTTTCTGTCTTTTTTTCTCTCTCTTCTCTTTTTCTCTCTCTTTTTCTCCTTTTCTCTCTTTTTCTCTCTCTTTTTCTCTCTCATATTCTCTTTCTCCTTTTTCTTTTTCTCTCTCTTTTTCTCTCTTTTTCTCTTTTTATCCTCTCTTTTTCTCTCTCATATTCTTTCTCTTTTTTCTTTTTCTCTCTCTTTTTCTCTCTCTTTTTCCCTCTCTTTTGCTCTTTTTCTCCTATTCTCTATTTTTTCTCTCTTTTTCTATCTCTGATTCTCTCTCTTTTTCTTTTTTCTCTTTCTCTCTTTTTCTCTCTGTTTTTCTCTCTCTTTTTCTCATTTTCTCTCTTTCTCACTTTTTCTCTGACTTTTCCACTTTTTATCTCTTTGTCTCTTTCTCTCTCTCTTTTTCTCTCTTTCTCTCTCTCTTTTTCTCTCTCGCTTTTTCTTTCTCTCTCTCTTTTCGCATTTTTCTCTCTCTTCTCTCTTTTCCTCTCTCTTTTTCTCTCTCCTTTTCTCTTTTTCTCTCTTTCTCTCTTTTGCTCTCTGGTTTGCTCTCTCTTTTTCTCTCTCCTTTTCTCTTTTTCTCTTCTTTCTCTCTCTTTTCCTCTTTTTCTCTTTCTCTCTTTTTCTCTCTTTTCTCTTTTTCTCGTTCTCTTTTTCTCTCTTTTTTTATCTGTCTTTTTCTCTTTCTCGCCTTTTTCTCTCTCTTTTTCTCTTTTTTCTCTCTTTTTCTCTCTCTTTTTCTGTCTTTTTTTCTCTCTCTTCTCTTTTTCTCTCTCTTTTTCTCCTTTTCTCTCTTTTTCTCTCTCTTTTTCTCTCTCATATTCTCTTTCTCTTTTTTCTTTTTCTCTCTCTTTTTCTATCTTTTTCTCTTTTTCTCCTCTCTTTTTCTCTCTCATATTCTTTCTCTTTTTCTCTTTTTCTCTCTCTTTTTCTGTCTTTTTTTCTCTCTCTTCTCTTTTTCTCTCTCTTTTTCTCCTTTTCTCTCTTTTTCTCTCTCTTTTTCTCTCTCATATTCTCTTTCTCTTTTTTCTTTTTCTCTCACTTTTTCTATCTTTTTCTCTTTTTCTCCTCTCTTTTTCTCTCTCATATTCTTTCTCTTTTTTCTTTTTCTCTCTCTTTTTCTGTCTTTTTTTCTCTCTCTTCTCTTTTTCTCTCTCTTTTTCTCCTTTTCTCTCTTTTTCTCTCTCTTTTTCTCTCTCATATTCTCTTTCTCCTTTTTCTTTTTCTCTCTCTTTTTCTCTCTTTTCTCTTTTTCTCCTCTCTTTTTCTCTCTCATATTCTTTCTCTTTTTTCTTTTTCTCTCTGTTTTTCTCTCTCTTTTTCCCTCTCTTTTGCTCTTATTCTCCTATTCTCTATATTTTCTCTCTTTTTCTATCTCTGATTCTCTCTCTTTTTCTTTTTTTCTCTTTCTCTCTTTTTCTCTCTGTTTTTCTCTCTCTTTTTCTCATTTTCTCTCTTTCTCACTTTTTCTCTGACTTTTCCACTTTTTATCTCTTTGTCTCTTTCTCTCTCTCTTTTTCTCTCTTTCTCTCTCTCTTTTTCTCTCTTGCTTTTTCTTTCTCTCTCTCTTTTCACATTTTTCTCTCTCTTCTCTCTTTTCCTCTCTCTTTTTCTCTCTCCTTTTCTCTTTTTCTCTTCTTTCTCTCTCTTTTCCTCTTTTTCTCTTTCTCTCTTTTTCTCACTTTTCTCTTTTTCTCGTTCTCTTTTTCTCTCTTTTTTTTATCTGTCTTTTTCTCTTTCTCGCCTTTTTCTCTCTCTTTTTCTCTTTTTTCTCTCTTTTTCTCTCTCTTTTTCTGTCTTTTTTTCTCTCTCTTCTCTTTTTCTCTCTCTTTTTCTCCTTTTCTCTCTTTTTCTCTCTCTTTTTCTCTCTCATATTCTCTTTCTCTTTTTTCTTTTTCTCTCACTTTTTCTATATTTTTCTCTTTTTCTCCTCTCTTTTTCTCTCTCATATTCTTTCTCTTTTTTCTTTTTCTCTCTCTTTTTCTGTCTTTTTTTCTCTCTCTTCTCTTTTTCTCTCTCTTTTTCTCCTTTTCTCTCTTTTTCTCTCTCTTTTTCTCTCTCATATTCTCTTTCTCCTTTTTCTTTTTCTCTCTCTTTTTCTCTCTTTTTCTCTTTTTCTCCTCTCTTTTTCTCTCTCATATTCTTTCTCTTTTTTCTTTTTATCTCTCTTTTTCTCTCTCTTTTTCCCTCTCTTTTGCTCTTTTTCTCCTATTCTCTATTTTCTCTCTCTTTTTCTATCTCTGATTCTCTCTCTTTTTCTTTTTTTCTCTTTCTCTCTTTTTCTCTCTGTTTTTCTCTCTCTTTTTCTCATTTTCTCTCTTTCTCACTTTTTCTCTGACTTTTCCACTTTTTATCTCTTCGTCTCTTTCTCTCTCTCTTTTTCTCTCTTTCTCTCTCTCTTTTTCTCTCTTGTTTTTTCTTTCTCTCTCTCTTTTCGCATTTTTCTCTCTCTTCTCTCTTTTCCTCTCTCTTTTTCTCTCTCCTTTTCTCTTTTTCTCTTCTTTCTCTCTCTTTTCCTCTTTTTCTCTTTCTCTCTTTTTCTCACTTTTCTCTTTTTCTCGTTCTCTTTTTCTCTCTTTTTTTATCTGTCTTTTTCTCTTTCTCGCCTTTTTCTCTCTCTTTTTCTCTTTTTCTCTCTCTTTTTCTCCTTTTCTCTCTTTTTCTCTCTCTTTTTCTCTCTCATATTCTCTTTCTCTTTTTTCTTTTTCTCTCTCTTTTTCTCTCTCTTTTTCCCTCTCTTTTGCTCTTTTTCTCCTATTCTCTATTTTCTCTCTCTTTTTCTATCTCTGATTCTCTCTCTTTTTCTTTTTTCTCTTTCTCTCTTTCTCTCTCTTTTTTTTCTCTCTCTTTTTCTCATTTTCTCTCTTTCTCACTTTTTCTCTGACTTTTCCACTTTTTATCTCTTCGTCTCTTTCTCTCTCTCTTTTTCTCTCTTTCTCTCTCTCTTTTTCTCTCTTGCTTTTTCTTTCTCTCTCTCTTTTCACATTTTTCTCTCTCTTCTCTCTTTTCCTCTCTCTTTTTCTCTCTCCTTTTCTCTTTTTCTCTTCTTTCTCTCTCTTTTCCTCTTTTTCTCTTTCTCTCTTTTTCTCACTTTTCTCTTTTTCTCGTTCTCTTTTTCTCTCTTTTATTTATCTGTCTTTTTCTCTTTCTCGCCTTTTTCTCTCTCTTTTTCTCTTTTTTCTCTCTTTTTCTCTCTCTTTTTCTGTCTTTTTTTCTCTCTCTTCTCTTTTTCTCTCTCTTTTTCTCCTTTTCTCTCTTTTTCTCTCTCTTTTTCTCTCTCATATTCTCTTTCTCTTTTTTCTTTTTCTCTCACTTTTTCTATATTTTTCTCTTTTTCTCCTCTCTTTTTCTCTCTCATATTCTTTCTCTTTTTTCTTTTTCTCTCTCTTTTTCTGTCTTTTTTTCTCTCTCTTCTCTTTTTCTCTCTCTTTTTCTCCTTTTCTCTCTTTTTCTCTCTCTTTTTCTCTCTCATATTCTCTTTCTCCTTTTTCTTTTTCTCTCTCTTTTTCTCTTTTTCTCCTCTCTTTTTCTCTCTCATATTCTTTCTCTTTTTTCTTTTTCTCTCTCTTTTTCTCTCTCTTTTTCCCTCTCTTTTGCTCTTTTTCTCCTATTCTCTATTTTCTCTCTCTTTTTCTATCTCTGATTCTCTCTCTTTTTCTTTTTTTCTCTTTCTCTCTTTTTCTCTCTGTTTTTCTCTCTCTTTTTCTCATTTTCTCTCTTTCTCACTTTTTCTCTGACTTTTCCACTTTTTATCTCTTCGTCTCTTTCTCTCTCTCTTTTTCTCTCTTTCTCTCTCTCTTTTTCTCTCTTGTTTTTTCTTTCTCTCTCTCTTTTCGCATTTTTCTCTCTCTTCTCTCTTTTCCTCTCTCTTTTTCTCTCTCCTTTTCTCTTTTTCTCTTCTTTCTCTCTCTTTTCCTCTTTTTCTCTTTCTCTCTTTTTCTCACTTTTCTCTTTTTCTCGTTCTCTTTTTCTCTCTTTTTTATCTGTCTTTTTCTCTTTCTCGCCTTTTTCTCTCTCTTTTTCTCTTTTTTCTCTCTTTTTCTCTCTCTTTTTCTGTCTTTTTTTCTCTCTCTTCTCTTTTTCTCTCTCTTTTTCTCCTTTTCTCTCTTTTTCTCTCTCTTTTTCTCTCTCATATTCTCTTTCTCTTTTTTCTTTTTCTCTCACTTTTTCTATCTTTTTCTCTTTTTCTCCTCTCTTTTTCTCTCTCATATTCTTTCTCTTTTTTCTTTTTCTCTCTCTTTTTCTGTCTTTTTTTCTCTCTCTTCTCTTTTTCTCTCTCTTTTTCTCCTTTTCTCTCTTTTTCTCTCTCTTTTTCTCTCTCATATTCTCTTTCTCCTTTTTCTTTTTCTCTCTCTTTTTCTCTCTTTTTCTCTTTTTCTCCTCTCTTTTTCTCTCTCATATTCTTTCTCTTTTTTCTTTTTCTCTCTCTTTTTCTCTCTCTTTTTCCCTCTCTTTTGCTCTTTTTCTCCTATTCTCTATTTTTTCTCTCTTTTTCTATCTCTGATTCTCTCTCTTTTTCTTTTTTCTCTTTCTCTCTTTTTCTCTCTGTTTTTCTCTCTCTTTTTCTCATTTTCTCTCTTTCTCACTTTTTCTCTGACTTTTCCACTTTTTATCTCTTTGTCTCTTTCTCTCTCTCTTTTTCTCTCTTACTCTCTCTCTTTTTCTCTCTCGCTTTTTCTTTCTCTCTCTCTTTTCGCATTTTTCTCTCTCTTCTCTCTTTTCCTCTCTCTTTTTCTCTCTCCTTTTCTCTTTTTCTCTCTTTCTCTCTTTTGCTCTCTTGTTTGCTCTCTCTTTTTCTCTCTCCTTTTCTCTTTTTCTCTTCTTTCTCTCTCTTTTCCTCTTTTTCTCTTTCTCTCTTTTTTTCTCTTTTCTCTTTTTCTCGTTCTCTTTTTCTCTCTTTTTTTTATCTGTCTTTTTCTCTTTCTCGCCTTTTTCTCTCTCTTTTTCTCTTTTTTCTCTCTTTTTCTCTCTCTTTTTCTGTCTTTTTTTCTCTCTCTTCTCTTTTTCTCTCTCTTTTTCTCCTTTTCTCTCTTTTTCTCTCTCTTTTTCTCTCTCATGTTCTCTTTCTCTTTTTTCTTTTTCTCTCTCTTTTTCTATATTTTTCTCTTTTTCTCCTCTCTTTTTCTCTCTCATATTCTTTCTCTTTTTCTCTTTTTCTCTCTCTTTTTCTGTCTTTTTTTCTCTCTCTTCTCTTTTTCTCTCTCTTTTTCTCCTTTTCTCTCTTTTTCTCTCTCTTTTTCTCTCTCATATTCTCTTTCTCCTTTTTCTTTTTCTCTCTCTTTTTCTCTCTTTTTCTCTTTTTATCCTCTCTTTTTCTCTCTCATATTCTTTCTCTTTTTTCTTTTTCTCTCTCTTTTTCTCTCTCTTTTTCCCTCTCTTTTGCTCTTTTTCTCCTATTCTCTATTTTCTCTCTCTTTTTCTATCTCTGATTCTCTCTCTTTTTCTTTTTTCTCCTTCTCTCTTTTTCTCTCTGTTTTTCTCTCTCTTTTTCTCATTTTCTCTCTTTCTCACTTTTTCTCTGACTTTTCCACTTTTTATCTCTTTGTCTCTTTCTCTCTCTCTTTTTCTCTCTTTCTCTCTCTCTTTTTCTCTCTCGCTTTTTCTTTCTCTCTCTCTTTTCGCATTTTTCTCTCTCTTCTCTCTTTTCCTCTCTCTTTTTCTCTCTCCTTTTCTCTTTTTCTCTCTTTCTCTCTTTTGCTCTCTTGTTTGCTCTCTCTTTTTCACGCTATTCCTCTTTTTCTCTCTTTCTCTTTTTTTTCTCACTTTTCTCTCTCTTTTTCTCTTTTCCTCTTTTTCTCTCTTTCTCCCTTTTACTCTCTCTTTTTCCGTCTTTTTCTCTCTCTTTTTCTCTTTTTCTCTCACTTTTTCTCACTTTTCTCTCTTTTTCGCTTTTTCTCTCTTTTTCTCTTTCTCTCTCTTTTCTCTCTCTTTTTCTCTTTTTCTCTCTTTCTCAGTTTTTCTCTCTCCTTTTCTCTCTCTTTCTCTTTTTCTCTTTTTCTCTTCGTCTCTTTCTCTCTCACTTTTTCTGCTTTTCTCTTTTTCTCTTTTACTCTCTTTTTCTCTCAGTTTTTTTCACTCTTTCTCTTTCTCTCTTTTACTCTCTCTATTTCTCTTTTTCTCTCTTTTTCTCACTTTTTCCTCTGTTTTTCTCTCTCTTTTTCTCATTTTCTCTGTCTTTTTCTCTCACATTTTCTCTTTTTCTCTCTTTTTCTCTCTCTTTTTCTATTTTTCTTTTTCTCTCTTTTCCTCTCCCCTTTTCTCTCTTTTTCTCTCTCTTTTTCTCTTTTCCTCTTTTTCTCTCTTTCTCCCTTTCTCTCTCTCTTTTTCTCTCTTTTTCTCACTTTTTCCTCTGTTTTTCTCTCTCTTTTTCTCATTTTCTCTGTCTTTTTCTCTCACATTTTCTCTTTTTCTCTCTTTTTCTCTCTCTTTTTCTCTCTTTCTCTCTTTTACTCTCTCTGTTTCTATATTTCTTTTTCTCTCTTTTCCTCTCCCCTTTTCTCTCTTTTTCTCTCTCTTTTTCTCTTTTCCTCTTTTTCTCTCTTTCTCCCTTTCTCTCTCTCTTTTTCTCTCTTTTTCTCTCTCTTTTTCTCTTTTCCTCTTTTTCTCTCTTTCTCCCTTTTCTCTCTCTTTTTCTCTCTTTCTCTCTCTCTTTTTCTTTCTCTCTGTTTCTCTCTCTTTTCCTCTCTGTTTTTTTTTCTCTGTTTTTCTCTCTCTTTTTCTCTTTTCTCTATCTGTCTTTTACTCTTTCTTTTTCTCTCAGTTTTTTTTCTCTCTTTTTATCTCTCTTTTTCTTTCTCTCTCTCTTTTTCTCTTTTTCTCTCTCTTTTTCTCTTTTCCTCTTTTTCTCTCTTTCTCCCTTTCTCTCTCTCTTTTTCTCTCTCTTTTTCTCTTTTCCTCTTTTTCTCTCTTTCTCCCTTTTTCTCTCTCTTTTTCTCTCTTTCTCTCTCTCTTTTTCTTTCTCTCTGTTTCTCTCTCTTTTCCTCTCTGTTTTTATTTCTCTGTTTTTCTCTCTCTTTTTCTCTTTTCTCTTTCTGTCTTTTACTCTTTCTTTTTCTCTCAGTTTTTTTCTCTCTTTTTATCTCTCTTTTTCTTTCTCTCTCTCTATTTTTCTTTTTCTCTCACTTTTTCTCTTTTTCTCTTTTTCTCTTTTTTCTCTCTTTATCTCTCTGTTTCTCTTA
This sequence comes from Chiloscyllium plagiosum, assembly GCF_037043375.1. Lineage (NCBI taxonomy): Eukaryota > Metazoa > Chordata > Chondrichthyes > Orectolobiformes > Hemiscylliidae > Chiloscyllium > Chiloscyllium plagiosum. The sequence goes on from NW_028270156.1 coordinate 63,195,907, forward strand.
TTTCTCTTTCTCACTTTTTCTCTTTTTCTCTCTCTTTTTCTGTCTTTTTTTCTCTCTCTTCTCTTTTTCTCCTCTCGTTTTCTCTCTCTTTTTCTCTTTTACTCTTTCTATCTTTTTCTCTTCTTTCTCTCTCTTTTCCTCTTTTTCTCTTTCTCTCTTTTTCTCGTTCTCTTTTTCTCTCTCTTTTTATCTGTCTTTTTCTCTTTCTGCCTTTTTCTCTCTCTTTTTCTCTTTTTTCTCTCTTTTTCTCTTTTTCTCTCTTTTCTCTCTCTTTTTCTTTTTCTCTCTCTTTTTTCTTGTTCTCTCTGTTCTCTCTTTTTCTCTCTCTGTTTCTGTCTCTTTCACTCTTTTTTTCTCTTTTTCTCTCTCTTTTCTCTCTCTTTGTGTCTTTTTCTCTTTTTCTCTCTCTTTTTCTCTTTCTCGCTTTTACTCTCTTTTTCTCTCTTTCTCCCTTGTTCACTCTCCTTTCTCTCGCTTTTTCTCTTAGTGTCTTTTTCTCTCACTTTTTCTGCTTTTCTCATTTTCTCTCTTTTTCTCTCTCTTTTTCTCTTTTTCTCTCTTTTTCTCTCTCATATTCTCTTTCTCTTTTTTCTTTTTCTATCTCTTTTTCTCTCTCTTTTGCTCTCTCTTTTTCTCTTTTTCTCCTCTCTTTTTCTCTCTCTTTTTGTCTTTTACTCTCCTTTTCTTTCTTTTTCTCTTTTCTCTCTCTTTTTCTCTCTCTTTTTCTCTTTCTCTCTTTCTCTCTCTCTTTTTCACTGTTTCTCTTTCTCTCTTTTACTCTCTCCTTTTCTCTGTTTTTCTCTTTTTCTCTCTTTTTCTCTCTCTTTTTCATTTTTCTCTTTCTCTCTCTATTTTTCTCTCTCTTTTTAACTCTTTCTCTTTCTCTCTTTTACTCTCTCTTTTTGTCTTTTTCTCTCTTTTTCTCTCTTTTCCTCTGTTTTTCTCTCTGTATTTCTCTCTCTTTTTCTCATTTTCTCTGTCTTTTTCTCTCACATTTTCTCTTTTTCTCTCTTTTTCTCTCTTTCTCCATTTTACTCTCTCTGTTTCTCTTTTTCTTTTTCTCTCTGTTTTCTATCTCTGATTCTCTCTCTTTTTCTTTTTTTCTCTTTCTCTCTTTTTCTCTCTGTTTTTCTCTCTCTTTTTCTCATTTTCTCTCTTTCTCACTTTTTCTCTGACTTTTCCACTTTTTATCTCTTTGTCTCATTCTCTCTCTCTCTTTTTCTCTCTTTCTCTCTCTCTTTCTCTCTCTCACTTTTTCTTTCTCTCTCTCTTTTCTCATTTTTCTCTCTCTTCTCTCTTTTCCTCTCTCTTTTTCTCTCTCCTTTTATCTTTTTCTCTCTTTCTCTCTTTTGCTCTCTCTTTTTCTCTCTTTTCCTCTTTTTCTCTCTTTCTCTTTTTTTCTCACTTTTCTCTCTCTTTTTCTCTTTTCCTCTTTTTCTCTCTCTTTTTCTCCTTTTCTCTCTTTTTCTCTCTCTTTTTCTCTCTCATATTCTCTTTCTCTTTTTTCTTTTTCTCTCTCTTTTTCTATATTTTTCTCTTTTTCTCCTCTCTTTTTCTCTCTCATATTCTTTCTCTTTTTCTCTTTTTCTCTCTCTTTTTCTGTCTTTTTTTCTCTCTCTTCTCTTTTTCTCTCTCTTTTTCTCCTTTTCTCTCTTTTTCTCTCTCTTTTTCTCTCTCATATTCTCTTTCTCCTTTTTCTTTTTCTCTCTCTTTTTCTCTCTTTTTCTCTTTTTCTCCTCTCTTTTTCTCTCTCATATTCTTTCTCTTTTTTCTTTTTCTCTCTCTTTTTCTCTCTCTTTTTCCCTCTCTTTTGCTCTTTTTCTCCTATTCTCTATTTTCTCTCTCTTTTTCTATCTCTGATTCTCTCTCTTTTTCTTTTTTCTCCTTCTCTCTTTTTCTCTCTGTTTTTCTCTCTCTTTTTCTCATTTTCTCTCTTTCTCACTTTTTCTCTGACTTTTCCACTTTTTATCTCTTTGTCTCTTTCTCTCTCTCTTTTTCTCTCTTTCTCTCTCTCTTTTTCTCTCTCGCTTTTTCTTTCTCTCTCTCTTTTCGCATTTTTCTCTCTCTTCTCTCTTTTCCTCTCTCTTTTTCTCTCTCCTTTTCTCTTTTTCTCTCTTTCTCTCTTTTGCTCTCTTGTTTGCTCTCTCTTTTTCACGCTATTCCTCTTTTTCTCTCTTTCTCTTTTTTTTCTCACTTTTCTCTCTCTTTTTCTCTTTTCCTCTTTTTCTCTCTTTCTCCCTTTTACTCTCTCTTTTTCCGTCTTTTTCTCTCTCTTTTTCTCTTTTTCTCTCACTTTTTCTCACTTTTCTCTCTTTTTCGCTTTTTCTCTCTTTTTCTCTTTCTCTCTCTTTTCTCTCTCTTTTTCTCTTTTTCTCTCTTTCTCAGTTTTTCTCTCTCCTTTTCTCTCTCTTTCTCTTTTTCTCTTTTTCTCTTCGTCTCTTTCTCTCTCACTTTTTCTGCTTTTCTCTTTTTCTCTTTTACTCTCTTTTTCTCTCAGTTTTTTTCACTCTTTCTCTTTCTCTCTTTTACTCTCTCTATTTCTCTTTTTCTCTCTTTTTCTCACTTTTTCCTCTGTTTTTCTCTCTCTTTTTCTCATTTTCTCTGTCTTTTTCTCTCACATTTTCTCTTTTTCTCTCTTTTTCTCTCTCTTTTTCTATTTTTCTTTTTCTCTCTTTTCCTCTCCCCTTTTCTCTCTTTTTCTCTCTCTTTTTCTCTTTTCCTCTTTTTCTCTCTTTCTCCCTTTCTCTCTCTCTTTTTCTCTCTTTTTCTCACTTTTTCCTCTGTTTTTCTCTCTCTTTTTCTCATTTTCTCTGTCTTTTTCTCTCACATTTTCTCTTTTTCTCTCTTTTTCTCTCTCTTTTTCTCTCTTTCTCTCTTTTACTCTCTCTGTTTCTATATTTCTTTTTCTCTCTTTTCCTCTCCCCTTTTCTCTCTTTTTCTCTCTCTTTTTCTCTTTTCCTCTTTTTCTCTCTTTCTCCCTTTCTCTCTCTCTTTTTCTCTCTTTTTCTCTCTCTTTTTCTCTTTTCCTCTTTTTCTCTCTTTCTCCCTTTTCTCTCTCTTTTTCTCTCTTTCTCTCTCTCTTTTTCTTTCTCTCTGTTTCTCTCTCTTTTCCTCTCTGTTTTTTTTTCTCTGTTTTTCTCTCTCCTTTTCTCTTTTCTCTATCTGTCTTTTACTCTTTCTTTTTCTCTCAGTTTTTTTTCTCTCTTTTTATCTCTCTTTTTCTTTCTCTCTCTCTTTTTCTCTTTTTCTCTCTCTTTTTCTCTTTTCCTCTTTTTCTCTCTTTCTCCCTTTCTCTCTCTCTTTTTCTCTCTCTTTTTCTCTTTTCCTCTTTTTCTCTCTTTCTCCCTTTTTCTCTCTCTTTTTCTCTCTTTCTCTCTCTCTTTTTCTTTCTCTCTGTTTCTCTCTCTTTTCCTCTCTGTTTTTATTTCTCTGTTTTTCTCTCTCTTTTTCTCTTTTCTCTTTCTGTCTTTTACTCTTTCTTTTTCTCTCAGTTTTTTTCTCTCTTTTTATCTCTCTTTTTCTTTCTCTCTCTCTATTTTTCTTTTTCTCTCACTTTTTCTCTTTTTCTCTTTTTCTCTTTTTTCTCTCTTTATCTCTCTGTTTCTCTTATTTCTCTTTCTCACTTTTTCTCTTTTTCTCTCTCTTTTTCTGTCTTTTTTTCTCTCTCTTCTCTTTTTCTCCTCTCGTTTTCTCTCTCTTTTTCTCTTTTACTCTTTCTATCTTTTTCTCTTCTTTCTCTCTCTTTTCCTCTTTTTCTCTTTCTCTCTTTTTCTCGTTCTCTTTTTCTCTCTCTTTTTATCTGTCTTTTTCTCTTTCTGCCTTTTTCTCTCTCTTTTTCTCTTTTTTCTCTCTTTTTCTCTTTTTCTCTCTTTTCTCTCTCTTTTTCTTTTTCTCTCTCTTTTTTCTTGTTCTCTCTGTTCTCTCTTTTTCTCTCTCTGTTTCTGTCTCTTTCACTCTTTTTTTCTCTTTTTCTCTCTCTTTTCTCTCTCTTTGTGTCTTTTTCTCTTTTTCTCTCTCTTTTTCTCTTTCTCGCTTTTACTCTCTTTTTCTCTCTTTCTCCCTTGTTCACTCTCCTTTCTCTCGCTTTTTCTCTTAGTGTCTTTTTCTCTCACTTTTTCTGCTTTTCTCATTTTCTCTCTTTTTCTCTCTCTTTTTCTCTTTTTCTCTCTTTTTCTCTCTCATATTCTCTTTCTCTTTTTTCTTTTTCTATCTCTTTTTCTCTCTCTTTTGCTCTCTCTTTTTCTCTTTTTCTCCTCTCTTTTTCTCTCTCTTTTTGTCTTTTACTCTCCTTTTCTTTCTTTTTCTCTTTTCTCTCTCTTTTTCTCTCTCTTTTTCTCTTTCTCTCTTTCTCTCTCTCTTTTTCACTGTTTCTCTTTCTCTCTTTTACTCTCTCCTTTTCTCTGTTTTTCTCTTTTTCTCTCTTTTTCTCTCTCTTTTTCATTTTTCTCTTTCTCTCTCTATTTTTCTCTCTCTTTTTAACTCTTTCTCTTTCTCTCTTTTACTCTCTCTTTTTGTCTTTTTCTCTCTTTTTCTCTCTTTTCCTCTGTTTTTCTCTCTGTATTTCTCTCTCTTTTTCTCATTTTCTCTGTCTTTTTCTCTCACATTTTCTCTTTTTCTCTCTTTTTCTCTCTTTCTCCATTTTACTCTCTCTGTTTCTCTTTTTCTTTTTCTCTCTGTTTTCTATCTCTGATTCTCTCTCTTTTTCTTTTTTTCTCTTTCTCTCTTTTTCTCTCTGTTTTTCTCTCTCTTTTTCTCATTTTCTCTCTTTTTCACTTTTTCTCTGACTTTTCCACTTTTTATCTCTTTGTCTCTTTCTCTCTCTCTCTTTTTCTCTCTTTCTCTCTCTCTTTCTCTCTCTCACTTTTTCTTTCTCTCTCTCTTTTCTCATTTTTCTCTCTCTTCTCTCTTTTCCTCTCTCTTTTTCTCTCTCCTTTTATCTTTTTCTCTCTTTCTCTCTTTTGCTCTCTCTTTTTCTCTCTTTTCCTCTTTTTCTCTCTTTCTCTTTTTTTCTCACTTTTCTCTCTCTTTTTCTCTTTTCCTCTTTTTCTCTCTTTCTCCCTTTTTCTCTCTCTGTTTCTCTCTTTCTCTCTCTCTTTTTCTTTCTCTCTGTTTCTCTCTCTTTTCCTCTCTGTTTTTTTCTCTGTTTTTCTCTCTCTTTTTCTCTTTTCTCTTTCTGTCTTTTACTCTTTCTTTTTCTCTCAGTTTTTTTCTCTCTTTTTATCTCTCTTTTTCTTTCTCTCTCTCTATTTTTCTTTTTCTCTCACTTTTTCTCTTTTTCTCTTTTTCTCTTTTTTCTCTCTTTATCTCTCTGTTTCTCTTATTTCTCTTTCTCACTTTTTCTCTTTTTCTCTCACTTTTTCTGTCTTTTTTTCTCTCTTTTTCTCTCTTTTCTCTCTCTTTTTCTTTTTCTCTCTCTTTTTTCTTGTTCTCTCTGTTCTCTCTTTTTCTCTCTCTGTTTCTGTCTCTTTCACTCTTTTTTTCTCTTTTTCTCTCTCTTTTCTCTCTCTTTGTGTCTTTTTCTCTTTTTCTCTCTCTTTTTCTCTTTCTCGCTTTTACTCTCTTTTTCTCTCTTTCTCCCTTGTTCACTCTCCTTTCTCTCGCTTTTTCTCTTTTTCTCTTAGTGTCTTTTTCTCTCACTTTTTCTGCTTTTCTCATTTTCTCTCTTTTTCTCTCTCTTTTTCTCTTTTTCTCTCTTTTTCTCTCTCATATTCTCTTTCTCTTTTTTCTTTTTCTCTCTCTTTTGCTCTCTCTTTTTCTCTTTTTCTCCTCTCTTTTTCTCTCTCTTTTTGTCTTTTACTCTCTTTTTCTTTCTTTTTCTCTTTTCTCTCTCTTTTTCTCTCTCTTTTTCTCTTTCTCTCTTTTTCTCTCTCTTTTTCACTGTTTCTCTTTCTCTCTTTTACTCTCTCCTTTTCTCTGTTTTTCTCTTTTTCTCTCTTTTTCTCTCTCTTTTTCATTTTTCTCTTTCTCTCTCTATTTTTCTCTCTCTTTTTAACTCTTTCTCTTTCTCTCTTTTACTCTCTCTTTTTCTCTTTTTCTCTCTTTTTCTCTCTTTTCCTCTGTTTTTCTCTCTGTATTTCTCTCTCTTTTTCTCATTTTCTCTGTCTTTTTCTCTCACATTTTCTCTTTTTCTCTCTTTTTCTTTCTTTCTCCATTTTACTCTCTCTGTTTCTCTTTTTCTTTTTCTCTCTGTTTTCTATCTCTGATTCTCTCTCTTTTTCTTTTTTTCTCTTTCTCTCTTTTTCTCTCTGTTTTTCTCTCTCTTTTTCTCATTTTCTCTCTTTCTCACTTTTTCTCTGACTTTTCCACTTTTTATCTCTTTGTCTCTTTCTCTCTCTCTCTTTTTCTCTCTTTCTCTCTCTCTTTCTCTCTCTCACCTTTTCTCTTTTTCTCTTTTTCTCTTTTTTCTCTCTTTATCTCTCTGTTTCTCTTATTTCTCTTTCTCACTCTTTCTCTTTTTCTCTCTCTTTTTCTGTCTTTTTTCTCTCTCTTCTCTTTTTCTCCTCTCTTTTTCTCTCTCTTTTTCTCTTTTACTCTTTCTATCTTTTTCTCTTCTTTCTCTCTCTTTTCCTCTTTTTCTCTTTCTCTCTTTTTCTCGTTCTCTTTTTCTCTCTCTTTTTATCTGTCTTTTTCTCTTTCTGCCTTTTTCTCTCTCTTTTTCTCTTTTTTCTCTCTTTTTCTCTTTTTCTCTCTTTTCTCTCTCTTTTTCTTTTTCTCTCTCTTTTTTCTTGTTCTCTCTGTTCTCTCTTTTTCTCTCTCTGTTTCTGTCTCTTTCACTCTTTTTTTCTCTTTTTCTCTCTCTTTTCTCTCTCTTTGTGTCTTTTTCTCTTTTTCTCTCTCTTTTTCTCTTTCTCGCTTTTACTCTCTTTTTCTCTCTTTCTCCCTTGTTCACTCTCCTTTCTCTCGCTTTTTCTCTTTTTCTCTTAGTGTCTTTTTCTCGCACTTTTTCTGCTTTTCTCATTTTCTCTCTTTTTCTCTCTCTTTTTCTCTTTTTCTCTCTTTTTCTCTCTCATATTCTCTTTCTCTTTTTTCTTTTTCTCTCTCTTTTTCTCTCTCTTTTGCTCTCTCTTTTTCTCTTTTTCTCCTCTCTTTTTCTCTCTCTTTTTGTCTTTTACTCTCTTTTTCTTTCTTTTTCTCTTTTCTCTCTCTTTTTCTCTTTCTCTCTTTTTCTCTCTCTTTTTCACTGTTTCTCTTTCTCTCTTTTACTCTCTCCTTTTCTCTGTTTTTCTCTTTTTCTCTCTTTTTCTCTCTCTTTTTCATTTTTCTCTTTCTCTCTCTATTTTTCTCTCTCTTTTTAACTCTTTCTCTTTCTCTCTTTTACTCTCTCTTTTTCTCTTTTTCTCTCTTTTTCTCTCTTTTCCTCTGTTTTTCTCTCTGTATTTCTCTCTCTTTTTCTCATTTTCTCTGTCTTTTTCTCTCACATTTTCTCTTTTTCTCTCTTTTTCTCTCTTTCTCCATTTTACTCTCTCTGTTTCTCTTTTTCTTTTTCTCTCTGTTTTCTATCTCTGATTCTCTCTCTTTTTCTTTTTTCTCTTTCTCTCTTTTTCTCTCTGTTTTTCTCTCTCTTTTTCTCATTTTCTCTCTTTCTCACTTTTTCTCTGACTTTTCCACTTTTTATCTCTTTGTCTCTTTCTCTCTCTCTCTTTTTCTCTCTTTCTCTCTCTCTTTCTCTCTCTCACTTTTTCTTTCTCTCTCTCTTTTCTCATTTTTCTCTCTCTTCTCTCTTTTCCTCTCTCTTTTTCTCTCTCCTTTTATCTTTTTCTCTCTTTCTCTCTTTTGCTCTCTCTTTTTCTCTCTTTCTCTCTTTTTCTCTCTTTCTCTTTTTTCTCACTTTTCTCTCTCTTTTTCTCTTTTCCTCTTTTTCTCTCTTTCTCCCTTTTTCTCTCTCTGTTTCTCTCTTTCTCTCTCTCTTTTTCTTTCTCTCTGTTTCTCTCTCTTTTCCTCTCTGTTTTTTTCTCTGTTTTTCTCTCTCTTTTTCTCTTTTCTCTTTCTGTCTTTTACTCTTTCTTTTTCTCTCAGTTTTTTTCTCTCTTTTTATCTCTCTTTTTCTTTCTCTCTCTCTATTTTTCTTTTTCTCTCACTTTTTCTCTTTTTCTCTTTTTCTCTTTTTTCTCTCTTTATCTCTCTGTTTCTCTTATTTCTCTTTCTCACTTTTTCTCTTTTTCTCTCACTTTTTCTGTCTTTTTTTCTCTCTTTTTCTCTCTTTTCTCTCTCTTTTTCTTTTTCTCTCTCTTTTTTCTTGTTCTCTCTGTTCTCTCTTTTTCTCTCTCTGTTTCTGTCTCTTTCACTCTTTTTTTCTCTTTTTCTCTCTCTTTTCTCTCTCTTTGTGTCTTTTTCTCTTTTTCTCTCTCTTTTTCTCTTTCTCGCTTTTACTCTCTTTTTCTCTCTTTCTCCCTTGTTCACTCTCCTTTCTCTCGCTTTTTCTCTTTTTCTCTTAGTGTCTTTTTCTCTCACTTTTTCTGCTTTTCTCATTTTCTCTCTTTTTCTCTCTCTTTTTCTCTTTTTCTCTCTTTTTCTCTCTCATATTCTCTTTCTCTTTTTTCTTTTTCTCTCTCTTTTGCTCTCTCTTTTTCTCTTTTTCTCCTCTCTTTTTCTCTCTCTTTTTGTCTTTTACTCTCTTTTTCTTTCTTTTTCTCTTTTCTCTCTCTTTTTCTCTCTCTTTTTCTCTTTCTCTCTTTTTCTCTCTCTTTTTCACTGTTTCTCTTTCTCTCTTTTACTCTCTCCTTTTCTCTGTTTTTCTCTTTTTCTCTCTTTTTCTCTCTCTTTTTCATTTTTCTCTTTCTCTCTCTATTTTTCTCTCTCTTTTTAACTCTTTCTCTTTCTCTCTTTTACTCTCTCTTTTTCTCTTTTTCTCTCTTTTTCTCTCTTTTCCTCTGTTTTTCTCTCTGTATTTCTCTCTCTTTTTCTCATTTTCTCTGTCTTTTTCTCTCACATTTTCTCTTTTCTCTCTTTTTCTCTCTTTCTCCATTTTACTCTCTCTGTTTCTCTTTTTCTTTTTCTCTCTGTTTTCTATCTCTGATTCTCTCTCTTTTTCTTTTTTTCTCTTTCTCTCTTTTTCTCTCTGTTTTTCTCTCTCTTTTTCTCATTTTCTCTCTTTCTCACTTTTTCTCTGACTTTTCCACTTTTTATCTCTTTGTCTCTTTCTCTCTCTCTCTTTTTCTCTCTTTCTCTCTCTCTTTCTCTCTCTCACCTTTTCTCTTTTTCTCTTTTTCTCTTTTTTCTCTCTTTATCTCTCTGTTTCTCTTATTTCTCTTTCTCACTCTTTCTCTTTTTCTCTCTCTTTTTCTGTCTTTTTTCTCTCTCTTCTCTTTTTCTCCTCTCTTTTTCTCTCTCTTTTTCTCTTTTACTCTTTCTATCTTTTTCTCTTCTTTCTCTCTCTTTTCCTCTTTTTCTCTTTCTCTCTTTTTCTCGTTCTCTTTTTCTCTCTCTTTTTATCTGTCTTTTTCTCTTTCTGCCTTTTTCTCTCTCTTTTTCTCTTTTTTCTCTCTTTTTCTCTTTTTCTCTCTTTTCTCTCTCTTTTTCTTTTTCTCTCTCTTTTTTCTTGTTCTCTCTGTTCTCTCTTTTTCTCTCTCTGTTTCTGTCTCTTTCACTCTTTTTTTCTCTTTTTCTCTCTCTTTTCTCTCTCTTTGTGTCTTTTTCTCTTTTTCTCTCTCTTTTTCTCTTTCTCGCTTTTACTCTCTTTTTCTCTCTTTCTCCCTTGTTCACTCTCCTTTCTCTCGCTTTTTCTCTTTTTCTCTTAGTGTCTTTTTCTCGCACTTTTTCTGCTTTTCTCATTTTCTCTCTTTTTCTCTCTCTTTTTCTCTTTTTCTCTCTTTTTCTCTCTCATATTCTCTTTCTCTTTTTTCTTTTTCTCTCTCTTTTTCTCTCTCTTTTGCTCTCTCTTTTTCTCTTTTTCTCCTCTCTTTTTCTCTCTCTTTTTGTCTTTTACTCTCTTTTTCTTTCTTTTTCTCTTTTCTCTCTCTTTTTCTCTCTCTTTTTCTCTTTCTCTCTTTTTCTCTCTCTTTTTCACTGTTTCTCTTTCTCTCTTTTACTCTCTCCTTTTCTCTGTTTTTCTCTTTTTCTCTCTCTTTTTCATTTTTCTCTTTCTCTCTCTATTTTTCTCTCTCTTTTTAACTCTTTCTCTTTCTCTCTTTTACTCTCTCTTTTTCTCTTTTTCTCTCTTTTTCTCTCTTTTCCTCTGTTTTTCTCTCTGTATTTCTCTCTCTTTTTCTCATTTTCTCTGTCTTTTTCTCTCACATTTTCTCTTTTTCTCTCTTTTTCTCTCTTTCTCCATTTTACTCTCTCTGTTTCTCTTTTTCTTTTTCTCTCTGTTTTCTATCTCTGATTCTCTCTCTTTTTCTTTTTTCTCTTTCTCTCTTTTTCTCTCTGTTTTTCTCTCTCTTTTTCTCATTTTCTCTCTTTCTCACTTTTTCTCTGACTTTTCCACTTTTTATCTCTTTGTCTCTTTCTCTCTGTTTCTCTCTCTTTTCCTCTCTGTTTTTTTTTCTCTGTTTTTCTCTCACTTTTTCTCTTTTCTCTTTCTGTCTTTTACTCTTTCTTTTTATCTCAGTTTTTTCTCTCTTTTTATCTCTCTTTTTCTTTCTTTCTCTATTTCTCTTTTTCTCTCACTTTTTCTCTTTTTCTCTTTTTATCTCTCTGTTTCTCTTATTTCTCTTTCTCACTTTTTCTCTTTTTCTCTCTCTTTTTCTGTCTTTTTTCTCTCTCTTCTCTTTTTCTCCTCTCTTTTTCTCTCTCTTTTTCTCTTTTACTCTTTCTATCTTTTTCTCTTCTTTCTCTCTCTTTTCCTCTTTTTCTCTTTCTCTCTTTTTCTCGTTCTCTTTTTCTCTCTCTTTTTATCTGTCTTTTTCTCTTTCTGCCTTTTTCTCTCTCTTTTTCTCTTTTTTCTCTCTTTTTCTCTTTTTCTCTCTTTTCTCTCTCTTTTTCTTTTTCTCTCTCTTTTTTCTTGTTCTCTCTGTTCTCCCTTTTTCTCTCTCTGTTTCTGTCTCTTTCACTCTTTTTTCTCTTTTTCTCTCTCTTTTCTCTCTCTTTGTGTCTTTTTCTCTTTTTCTCTCTCTTTTTCTCTTTCTCGCTTTTACTCTCTTTTTCTCTCTTTCTCCCTTGTTCACTCTCCTTTCTCTCGCTTTTTCTCTTTTTCTCTTAGTGTCTTTTTCTCGCACTTTTTCTGCTTTTCTCATTTTCTCTTTTTCTCTCTCTTTTTCTCTTTTTCTCTCTTTTTCTCTCTCATATTCTCTTTCTCTTTTTTCTTTTTCTCTCTCTTTTTCTCTCTCTTTTGCTCTCTCTTTTTCTCTTTTTCTCCTCTCTTTTTCTCTCTCTTTTTGTCTTTTACTCTCTTTTTCTTTCTTTTTCTCTTTTCTCTCTCTTTTTCTCTCTCTTTTTCTCTTTCTCTCTTTTTCTCTCTCTTTTTCTCTTTTCCTCTTTTTCTCTCTTTCTCCCTTTTTCTCTCTCTTTTTCTCTCTTTCTCTCTCTCTTTTTCTTTCTCTCTGTTTCTCTCTCTTTTCCTCTCTGTTTTTTCTCTCTTATTTTCTCTCTCTTTTTCTCTTTTCTCTTTCTGTCTTTTACTCTTTCTTTTTCTCTCAGTTTTTTTCTCTCTTTTTATCTCTCTTTTTCTTTCTCTCTCTCTTTTTCTCTTTTTCTCTCACTTTTTCACTTTTTCTCTTTTTCTCTCTCTTTCTCTCTTTTTTCTCTCTTTATCTCTCTGTTTCTCTTTTTTCTCTTTCTCTCTTTTTCTCTCTCTTTTTCTGTCTTTTTTCTCTCTCTTTTCTGTTTTTCTCTCTTTTTCTCTCTCTTTTTCTCGCTCTGTTTCTGTCTTTTCTTCTCTCTCTTCTCTTTTTCTCTCTCTTTTTCTCCTTTTCTCTCTTTTTCTCTCTCTTTTTCTCTCTCATATTCTCTTTCTCTTTTTTCTTTTTCTCTCTCTTTTTCTCTCTTTTTCTCTTTTTCTCCTCACTTTTTCTCTCTCATATTCTTTCTCTTTTTTCTTTTTCTCTCTCTTTTTCTCTCTCTTTTTCTCTTTCTCGCTTTTACTCTCTTTTTCTCTCTTTCTCCCTTGTTCACTCTCCTTTCTCTCGCTTTTTCTCTTTTTCTCTTAGTGTCTTTTTCTCTCACTTTTTCTGCTTTTCTCATTTTCTCTTTTTCTCTCTCTTTTTCTCTTTTTCTCCCTTTTTCTCTCTCATATTCTCTTTCTCTTTTTTCTTTTTCTCTCTCTTTTTCTCTCTCTTTTGCCCTCTCTTTTTCTCTTTTTCTCCTCTCTTTTTCTCTCTCTTTTTGTCTTTTACTCTCTCTTTCTTTCTTTTTCTCTTTTCTCTCTCTTTTTCTCTCTCTTTTTCTCTTTCTCTCTTTTTCTCTCTCTTTTTCACTGTTTCTCTTTCTCTCTTTTACTCTCTCCTTTTCTCTGTTTTTCTCTTTTTCTCTCTTTTTCTCTCTCTTTTTCATTTTTCTCTTTCTCTCTCTATTTTTCTCTCTCTTTTTAACTCTTTCTCTTTCTCTCTTTTACTCTCTCTTTTTCTCTTTTTCTCTCTTTTTCTCTCTTTTCCTCTGTTTTTCTCTCTGTATTTCTCTCTCTTTTTCTCATTTTCTCTGTCTTTTTCTCTCACATTTTCTCTTTTTCTCTCTTTTTCTCTCTTTCTCCATTTTACTCTCTCTGTTTCTCTCTTTCTTTTTCTCTCTGTTTTCTATCTCTGATTCTATCTCTTTTTCTTTTTTTCTCTTTCTCTCTTTTTCTCTCTGTTTTTCTCTCTCTTTTTCTCATTTTCTCTCTTTCTCACTTTTTCTCTGACTTTTCCACTTTTTATCTCTTTGTCTCTTTCTCTCTCTCTCTTTTTCTCTCTTTCTCTCTCTCTTTCTCTCTCTCACTTTTTCTTTCTCTCTCTCTTTTCTCATTTTTCTCTCTCTTCTCTCTTTTCCTCTCTCTTTTTCTCTCTCCTTTTATCTTTTTCTCTCTTTCTCTCTTTTGCTCTCTCTTTTTCTCTCTTTTCCTCTTTTTCTCTCTTTCTCTTTTTTTCTCACTTTTCTCTCTCTTTTTCTCTTTTCCTCTTTTTCTCTCTTTCTCCCTTTTTCTCTCTCTGTTTCTCTCTTTCTCTCTCTCTTTTTCTTTCTCTCTGTTTCTCTCTCTTTTCCTCTCTGTTTTTTTTTCTCTGTTTTTCTCTCTCTTTTTCTCTTTTCTCTTTCTGTCTTTTACTCTTTCTTTTTCTCTCAGTTTTTTTCTCTCTTTTTATCTCTCTTTTTCTTTCTCTCTCTCTATTTTTCTTTTTCTCTCACTTTTTCTCTTTTTCTCTTTTTCTCTTTTTTCTCTCTTTATCTCTCTGTTTCTCTTATTTCTCTTTCTCACTTTTTCTCTTTTTCTCTCACTTTTTCTGTCTTTTTTTCTCTCTTTTTCTCTTTTTCTCTCTTTTCTCTCTCTTTTTCTTTTTCTCTCTCTTTTTTCTTGTTCTCTCTGTTCTCTCTTTTTCTCTCTCTGTTTCTGTCTCTTTCACTCTTTTTTTCTCTTTTTCTCTCCCTTTTCTCTCTCTTTGTGTCTTTTTCTCTTTTTCTCTCTCTTTTTCTCTTTCTCGCTTTTACTCTCTTTTTCTCTCTTTCTCCCTTGTTCACTCTCCTTTCTCTCGCTTTTTCTCTTTTTCTCTTAGTGTCTTTTTCTCTCACTTTTTCTGCTTTTCTCATTTTCTCTCTTTTTCTCTCTCTTTTTCTCTCTTTTTCTCTCTGATATTCTCTTTCTCTTTTTTCTTTTTCTCTCTCTTTTTCTCTCTCTTTTGCTCTCTCTTTTTCTCTTTTTCTCCTCTCTTTTTCTCTCTCTTTTTGTCTTTTACTCTCTTTTTCTTTCTTTTTCTCTTTTCTCTCTCTTTTTCTCTCTCTTTTTCTCTTTCTCTCTTTTTCTCTCTCTTTTTCACTGTTTCTCTTTCTCTCTTTTACTCTCTCCTTTTCTCTGTTTTTCTCTTTTTCTCTCTTTTTCTCTCTCTTTTTCATTTTTCTCTTTCTCTCTCTATTTTTCTCTCTCTTTTTAACTCTTTCTCTTTCTCTCTTTTACTCTCTCTTTTTCTCTTTTTCTCTCTTTTTCTCTCTTTTCCTCTGTTTTTCTCTCTGTATTTCTCTCTCTTTTTCTCATTTTCTCTGTCTTTTTCTCTCACATTTTCTCTTTTTCTCTCTTTTTCTCTCTTTCTCCATTTTACTCTCTCTGTTTCTCTTTTTCTTTTTCTCTCTGTTTTCTATCTCTGATTCTCTCTCTTTTTCTTTTTTCTCTTTCTCTCTTTTTCTCTCTGTTTTTCTCTCTCTTTTTCTCATTTTCTCTCTTTCTCACTTTTTCTCTGACTTTTCCACTTTTTATCTCTTTGTCTCTTTCTCTCTCTCTCTTTTTCTCTCTTTCTCTCTCTCTTTCTCTCTCTCACTTTTTCTTTCTCTCTCTCTTTTCTCATTTTTCTCTCTCTTCTCTCTTTTCCTCTCTCTTTTTCTCTCTCCTTTTATCTTTTTCTCTCTTTCTCTCTTTTGCTCTCTCTTTTTCTCTCTTTCTCTCTTTTTCTCTCTTTCTCTTTTTTCTCACTTTTCTCTCTCTTTTTCTCTTTTCCTCTTTTTCTCTCTTTCTCCCTTTTTCTCTCTCTGTTTCTCTCTTTCTCTCTCTCTTTTTCTTTCTCTCTGTTTCTCTCTCTTTTCCTCTCTGTTTTTTTCTCTGTTTTTCTCTCTCTTTTTCTCTTTTCTCTTTCTGTCTTTTACTCTTTCTTTTTCTCTCAGTTTTTTTCTCTCTTTTTATCTCTCTTTTTCTTTCTCTCTCTCTATTTTTCTTTTTCTCTCACTTTTTCTCTTTTTCTCTTTTTCTCTTTTTTCTCTCTTTATCTCTCTGTTTCTCTTATTTCTCTTTCTCACTTTTTCTCTTTTTCTCTCACTTTTTCTGTCTTTTTTTCTCTCTTTTTCTCTCTTTTCTCTCTCTTTTTCTTTTTCTCTCTCTTTTTTCTTGTTCTCTCTGTTCTCTCTTTTTCTCTCTCTGTTTCTGTCTCTTTCACTCTTTTTTTCTCTTTTTCTCTCTCTTTTCTCTCTCTTTGTGTCTTTTTCTCTTTTTCTCTCTCTTTTTCTCTTTCTCGCTTTTACTCTCTTTTTCTCTCTTTCTCCCTTGTTCACTCTCCTTTCTCTCGCTTTTTCTCTTTTTCTCTTAGTGTCTTTTTCTCTCACTTTTTCTGCTTTTCTCATTTTCTCTCTTTTTCTCTCTCTTTTTCTCTTTTTCTCTCTTTTTCTCTCTCATATTCTGTTTCTCTTTTTTCTTGTTCTCTCTCTTTTGCTCTCTCTTTTTCTCTTTTTCTCCTCTCTTTTTCTCTCTCTTTTTGTCTTTTACTCTCTTTTTCTTTCTTTTTCTCTTTTCTCTCTCTTTTTCTCTCTCTTTTTCTCTTTCTCTCTTTTTCTCTCTCTTTTTCACTGTTTCTCTTTCTCTCTTTTACTCTCTCCTTTTCTCTGTTTTTCTCTTTTTCTCTCTTTTTCTCTCTCTTTTTCATTTTTCTCTTTCTCTCTCTATTTTTCTCTCTCTTTTTAACTCTTTCTCTTTCTCTCTTTTACTCTCTCTTTTTCTCTTTTTCTCTCTTTTTCTCTCTTTTCCTCTGTTTTTCTCTCTGTATTTCTCTCTCTTTTTCTCATTTTCTCTGTCTTTTTCTCTCACATTTTCTCTTTTTCTCTCTTTTTCTCTCTTTCTCCATTTTACTCTCTCTGTTTCTCTTTTTCTTTTTCTCTCTGTTTTCTATCTCTGATTCTCTCTCTTTTTCTTTTTTTCTCTTTCTCTCTTTTTCTCTCTGTTTTTCTCTCTCTTTTTCTCATTTTCTCTCTTTCTCACTTTTTCTCTGACTTTTCCACTTTTTATCTCTTTGTCTCTTTCTCTCTCTCTCTTTTTCTCTCTTTCTCTCTCTCTTTCTCTCTCTCACCTTTTCTCTTTTTCTCTTTTTCTCTTTTTTCTCTCTTTATCTCTCTGTTTCTCTTATTTCTCTTTCTCACTCTTTCTCTTTTTCTCTCTCTTTTTCTGTCTTTTTTTCTCTCTCTTCTCTTTTTCTCCTCTCTTTTTCTCTCTCTTTTTCTCTTTTTCTCTTTTTCTCTTTTTTCTCTCTTTATCTCTCTGTTTCTCTTATTTCTCTTTCTCACTTTTTCTCTTTTTCTCTCACTTTTTCTGTCTTTTTTTCTCTCTTTTTCTCTTTTTCTCTCTTTTCTCTCTCTTTTTCTTTTTCTCTCTCTTTTTTCTTGTTCTCTCTGTTCTCTCTTTTTCTCTCTCTGTTTCTGTCTCTTTCACTCTTTTTTTCTCTTTTTCTCTCCCTTTTCTCTCTCTTTGTGTCTTTTTCTCTTTTTCTCTCTCTTTTTCTCTTTCTCGCTTTTACTCTCTTTTTCTCTCTTTCTCCCTTGTTCACTCTCCTTTCTCTCGCTTTTTCTCTTTTTCTCTTAGTGTCTTTTTCTCTCACTTTTTCTGCTTTTCTCATTTTCTCTCTTTTTCTCTCTCTTTTTCTCTCTTTTTCTCTCTGATATTCTCTTTCTCTTTTTTCTTTTTCTCTCTCTTTTTCTCTCTCTTTTGCTCTCTCTTTTTCTCTTTTTCTCCTCTCTTTTTCTCTCTCTTTTTGTCTTTTACTCTCTTTTTCTTTCTTTTTCTCTTTTCTCTCTCTTTTTCTCTCTCTTTTTCTCTTTCTCTCTTTTTCTCTCTCTTTTTCACTGTTTCTCTTTCTCTCTTTTACTCTCTCCTTTTCTCTGTTTTTCTCTTTTTCTCTCTTTTTCTCTCTCTTTTTCATTTTTCTCTTTCTCTCTCTATTTTTCTCTCTCTTTTTAACTCTTTCTCTTTCTCTCTTTTACTCTCTCTTTTTCTCTTTTTCTCTCTTTTTCTCTCTTTTCCTCTGTTTTTCTCTCTGTATTTCTCTCTCTTTTTCTCATTTTCTCTGTCTTTTTCTCTCACATTTTCTCTTTTTCTCTCTTTTTCTCTCTTTCTCCATTTTACTCTCTCTGTTTCTCTTTTTCTTTTTCTCTCTGTTTTCTATCTCTGATTCTCTCTCTTTTTCTTTTTTTCTCTTTCTCTCTTTTTCTCTCTGTTTTTCTCTCTCTTTTTCTCATTTTCTCTCTTTCTCACTTTTTCTCTGACTTTTCCACTTTTTATCTCTTTGTCTCTTTCTCTCTCTCTCTTTTTCTCTCTTTCTCTCTCTCTTTCTCTCTCTCACCTTTTCTCTTTTTCTCTTTTTCTCTTTTTTCTCTCTTTATCTCTCTGTTTCTCTTATTTCTCTTTCTCACTCTTTCTCTTTTTCTCTCTCTTTTTCTGTCTTTTTTCTCTCTCTTCTCTTTTTCTCCTCTCTTTTTCTCTCTCTTTTTCTCTTTTACTCTTTCTATCTTTTTCTCTTCTTTCTCTCTCTTTTCCTCTTTTTCTCTTTTCTCTCTCTTTTTCTCTCTCTTTTTCTCTTTCTCTCTTTTTCTCTCTCTTTTTCACTGTTTCTCTTTCTCTCTTTTACTCTCTCCTTTTCTCTGTTTTTCTCTTTTTCTCTCTTTTTCTCTCTCTTTTTCATTTTTCTCTTTCTCTCTCTATTTTTCTCTCTCTTTTTAACTCTTTCTCTTTCTCTCTTTTACTCTCTCTTTTTCTCTTTTTCTCTCTTTTTCTCTCTTTTCCTCTGTTTTTCTCTCTGTATTTCTCTCTTTTTCTCATTTTCTCTGTCTTTTTCTCTCACATTTTCTCTTTTTCTCTCTTTTTCTCTCTTTCTCCATTTTACTCTCTCTGTTTCTCTTTTTCTTTTTCTCTCTGTTTTCTATCTCTGATTCTCTCTCTTTTTCTTTTTTCTCTTTCTCTCTTTTTCTCTCTGTTTTTCTCTCTCTTTTTCTCATTTTCTCTCTTTCTCACTTTTTCTCTGACTTTTCCACTTTTTATCTCTTTGTCTCTTTCTCTCTCTCTCTTTTTCTCTCTTTCTCTCTCTCTTTCTCTCTCTCACCTTTTCTCTTTTTCTCTTTTTCTCTTTTTTCTCTCTTTATCTCTCTGTTTCTCTTATTTCTCTTTCTCACTCTTTCTCTTTTTCTCTCTCTTTTTCTGTCTTTTTTTCTCTCTCTTCTCTTTTTCTCCTCTCTTTTTCTCTCTCTTTTTCTCTTTTACTCTTTCTATCTTTTTTCTCTCTTTATCTCTCTGTTTCTCTTATTTCTCTTTCTCACTTTTTCTCTTTTTCTCTCACTTTTTCTGTCTTTTTTTCTCTCTTTTTCTCTTTTTCTCTCTTTTCTCTCTCTTTTTCTTTTTCTCTCTCTTTTTTCTTGTTCTCTCTGTTCTCTCTTTTTCTCTCTCTGTTTCTGTCTCTTTCACTCTTTTTTTCTCTTTTTCTCTCCCTTTTCTCTCTCTTTGTGTTTTTTTCTCTTTTTCTCTCTCTTTTTCTCTTTCTCGCTTTTACTCTCTTTTTCTCTCTTTCTCCCTTGTTCACTCTCCTTTCTCTCGCTTTTTCTCTTTTTCTCTTAGTGTCTTTTTCTATCACTTTTTCTGCTTTTCTAATTTTCTCTCTTTTTCTCTCTCTTTTTCTCTCTTTTTCTCTCTGATATTCTCTTTCTCTTTTTTCTTTTTCTCTCTCTTTTTCTCTCTCTTTTGCTCTCTCTTTTTCTCTTTTTCTCCTCTCTTTTTCTCTCTCTTTTTGTCTTTTACTCTCTTTTTCTTTCTTTTTCTCTTTTCTCTCTCTTTTTCTCTCTCTTTTTCTCTTTCTCTCTTTTTCTCTCTCTTTTTCACTGTTTCTCTTTCTCTCTTTTACTCTCTCCTTTTCTCTGTTTTTCTCTTTTTCTCTCTTTTTCTCTCTCTTTTTCATTTTTCTCTTTCTCTCTCTATTTTTCTCTCTCTTTTTAACTCTTTCTCTTTCTCTCTTTTACTCTCTCTTTTTCTCTTTTTCTCTCTTTTTCTCTCTTTTCCTCTGTTTTTCTCTCTGTATTTCTCTCTCTTTTTCTCATTTTCTCTGTCTTTTTCTCTCACATTTTCTCTTTTTCTCTCTTTTTCTCTCTTTCTCCATTTTACTCTCTCTGTTTCTCTTTTTCTTTTTCTCTCTGTTTTCTATCTCTGATTCTCTCTCTTTTTCTTTTTTTCTCTTTCTCTCTTTTTCTCTCTGTTTTTCTCTCTCTTTTTCTCATTTTCTCTCTTTCTCACTTTTTCTCTGACTTTTCCACTTTTTATCTCTTTGTCTCTTTCTCTCTCTCTCTTTTTCTCACTTTCTCTCTCTCTTTCTCTCTCTCACCTTTTCTCTTTTTCTCTTTTTCTCTTTTTTCTCTCTTTATCTCTCTGTTTCTCTTATTTCTCTTTCTCACTCTTTCTCTTTTTCTCTCTCTTTTTCTGTCTTTTTTTCTCTCTCTTCTCTTTTTCTCCTCTCTTTTTCTCTCTCTTTTTCTCTTTTACTCTTTCTATCTTTTTCTCTTCTTTCTCTCTCTTTTCCTCTTTTTCTCTTTCTCTCTTTTTCTCGTTCTCTTTTTCTCTCTCTTTTTATCTGTCTTTTTCTCTTTCTGCCTTTTTCTCTCTCTTTTTCTCTTTTTTCTCTCTTTTTCTCTCTTTCTCTCTTTTCTCTCTCTTTTTCTTTTTCTCTCTCTTTTTTCTTGTTCTCTCTGTTCTCTCTTTTTCTCTCTCTGTTTCTGTCTCTTTCACTCTTTTTTTCTCTTTTTCTCTCTCTTTGTGTCTTTTTCTCTTTTTCTCTCTCTTTTTCTCTTTCTCGCTTTTACTCTCTTTTTCTCTCTTTCTCCCTTGTTCACTCTCCTTTCTCTCGCTTTTTCTCTTTTTCTCTTAGTGTCTTTTTCTCTCACTTTTTCTGCTTTTCTCATTTTCTCTCTTTTTCTCTCTCTTTTTCTCTTTTTCTCTCTTTTTCTCTCTCATATTCTCTTTCTCTTTTTTCTTTTTCTCTCTCTTTTTCTCTCTCTTTTGCTCTCTCTTTTTCTCTTTTTCTCCTCTCTTTTTCTCTCTCTTTTTGTCTTTTACTCTCTTTTTCTTTCTTTTTCTCTTTTCTCTCTCTTTTTCTCTCTCTTTTTCTCTTTCTCTCTTTTTCTCTCTCTTTTTCACTGTTTCTCTTTCTCTCTTTTACTCTCTCCTTTTCTCTGTTTTTCTCTTTTTCTCTCTTTTTCTCTCTCTTTTTCATTTTTCTCTTTCTCTCTCTATTTTTCTCTCTCTTTTTAACTCTTTCTCTTTCTCTCTTTTACTCTCTCTTTTTCTCTTTTTCTCTCTTTTTCTCTCTTTTCCTCTGTTTTTCTCTCTGTATTTCTCTCTCTTTTTCTCATTTTCTCTGTCTTTTTCTCTCACATTTTCTCTTTCTCTCTCTTTTTCTCTCTTTCTCCATTTTACTCTCTCTGTTTCTCTTTTTCTTTTTCTCTCTGTTTTCTATCTCTGATTCTCTCTCTTTTTCTTTTTTTCTCTTTCTCTCTTTTTCTCTCTGTTTTTCTCTCTCTTTTTCTCATTTTCTCTCTTTCTCACTTTTTCTCTGACTTTTCCACTTTTTATCTCTTTGTTTCTTTCTCTCTCTCTCTTTTTCTCTCTTTCTCTCTCTCTTTCTCTCTCTCACTTTTTCTTTCTCTCTCTCTTTTCTCATTTTTCTCTCTCTTCTCTCTTTTCCTCTCTCTTTTTCTCTCTCCTTTTCTCTTTTTCTCTCTTTTGCTCTCTCTTTTTCTCTCTTTTCCTCTTTTTCTCTCTTTCTCTTTTTTTCTCACTTTTCTCTCTCTTTTTCTCTTTTCCTCTTTTTCTCTCTTTCTCCCTTTTACTCTCTCTTTTTCCGTCCTTTTTCTCTCTCTATTTCTTTCTCTCTCTTTCTCTCTTTTTCTCTCTTTTTTCTGTCTCTTTTTCTCTTTATCTCTTTCTTTTATTCTCTCTTTTTCTCTTTTCCTCTCTTTAACTCTCTCTTTTTCTCTCTGTTTTCTCTCTAATTCTCTCTCTTTTTCTCTCTCTTTTTCTCTTTCTCTCTTTTTCTCACTTTTCTCTCTTTTTCGCTTTTTCTCTCTTTTTCTCTTTCTCTTTCTCTCTCTTTTCTCTCTCTTTTTCTCTTTTTCTCTCTTTCTCAGTTTTTCTCTCTCCTTTTCTCTCTCTCTTTCTCTTTTTCTCTTTTTCTCTTCGTCTCTTTTTCTCTCACTTTTTCTGCTTTTCTCTTTTTCTCTTTTACTCTCTTTTTCTCTCACTTTTTCTCTCTCTTTTTCACTCTTTCTCTTTCTCTCTTTTACTCTCTCTATTTCTCTTTTTCTCTCTTTTTCTCTTTTTTCCTCTGTTTTTATCTCTGTTTTTCTCTCTCTTTTTCTCATTTTCTCTGTCTTTTTCTCTCACATTTTCTCTTTTTCTCTCTTTTTCTCTCTCTTTTTCTCTCTTTCTCTCTTTTACTCTGTCTGTTTCTATTTTTCTTTTTCTCTTTTTTCCTCTCTCTTTTTCTCTCTCTTTTTCTCTTTTCCTCTTTTTTTCTCTTTCTCCCTTTTTCTCTCAGTTTTTCTCTCTCTTTCTCTCTCTCTTTTTCTTTCTCTCTGTTTCTCGCTCTTTTCCTCTCTGTATTTTTCTCTCTGGTTTTCTCTCTCTTTTTCTCTTTTCTCTTTCTGTCTTTTACTCTTTCTTTTTCTCTCAGTATTTTTCTCTCTTTTAATCTCTCTTTTTCTTTTTCTCTCTCTTTTTCTCTCACTTTTTCTCTTTTTCTCTCTCTTTTTCTCGCTCTTTTTCTTTTTCTCTCTCTTTTTCTCTCTCTTTTTCTCTTTTTTCTCTCTTTATTTCTCTGTTTCTCTTTTATCTCGTTCTCACTTTTTCTCTCTTTATCTCTCTCTTTTTCTCTCTCTTTTTCTCTTTTTCTCTTTCTGTCTTTTTCTCTCTCTTTTTCTCGCTCTTTTTCTTTTTTCTCTCTTTCTCTTTGTTGTCACTTTTCTCTCTCTTTTTCTCTTTTTCTCTCATTTTATGTCTCTTTTTCTCTGTTTTTCTCTCTCTTTTTTCTCTCTATTTCTCTCTTTTTCTCTCTTTTTTCTCTCTCTTTTTCTCTTTATCTCTTTCTTTTATTCTCTCTTTTTCTCTTTTCCTCTCTTTTACTCTCTCTTTTTCTCTCTGTTTTCTCTCTAATTCTCTCTCTTTTTCTCTTTTTCTCTCTCTTTTTCTCTCACGTTTTCTCACCTTTCTCTCTCATATTCTTTCTCTTTTTTCTTTTTCTCTTTCTTTTTCTCTCTCTTTTTCCCTCTCTTTTGCTCTTTTACTCCTATTCTCTATTTTTTCTCTCTTTTTCTATCTCTGATTCTCTCTCTTTTTCTTTCTCTCTGTTTCTCTCTCTTTTCCTCTCTGTTTTTTCTCTCTGTTTTCTCTCTCTTTTTCTCTTTTCTCTTTCTGTCTTTTACTCTTTCTTTTTCTCTCAGTTTTTTCTCTCTTTTTATCTCTCTTTTTCTTTCTCTCTTTTTCTCTTTTTCTCTCACTTTTTCTCTTTTTCTCTTTTTCTCTCTCTTTCTCTCTTTTTTCTCTCTTTATCTCTCTGTTTCTCTTTTTTCTCTTTTTTCTCTTTCTCTCTTTTTCTCTTTTTCTCTCTCTTTTTCTGTCTTTTTTTCTCTCTCTTTTCTGTTTTTCTCTCTTTTTCTCTCTCTTTTTCTCTTTTTCTCGCTCTTTTTCTCGCTCTTTTTCTGTCTTTTTTTCTCTCTCTTCTCTTTTTCTCTCTCTTTTTCTCCTTTTCTCTCTTTTTCTCTCTCTTTTTCTCTCTTTTTCTCTTTTTCTCTCTCTTTTTCTCTCTCATATTCTCTTTCTCTTTTTTCTTTTTCTCTCTCTTTTTCTCTCTCTTTTTCCCTCTCTTTTGCTCTTTTTCTCCTATTCTCTATTTTCTCTCTCTTTTTCTATCTCTGATTCTCTCTCTTTTTCTTTTTTTCTCTTTCTCTCTTTTTCTCTCTGTTTTTCTCTCTCTTTTTCTCATTTTCTCTCTTTCTCACTTTTTCTCTGACTTTTCCACTTTTTATCTCTTTGTCTCTTTCTCTCTCTCTTTTTCTCTCTTTCTCTCTCTCTTTCTCTCTCTCACTTTTTCTTTCTCTCTCTCTTTTCGCATTTTTCTCTCTCTTCTCTCTTTTCCTCTCTCTTTTTCTCTCTCCTTTTCTCTTTTTCTCTCTTTTGCTCTCTCTTTTTCTCTCTTTTCCTCTTTTTCTCTCTTTCTCTTTTTTCTCACTTTTCTCTCTCTTTTTCTCTTTTCCTCTTTTTCTCTCTTTCTCCCTTTTACTCTCTCTTTTTCCGTCCTTTTTCTCTCTCTATTTCTTTCTCTCTCTTTCTCTCTTTTTCTCTCTTTTTTCTCTCTCTTTTTCTCTTTATCTCTTTCTTTTATTCTCTCTTTTTCTCTTTTCCTCTCTTTAACTCTCTCTTTTTCTCTCTGTTTTCTCTCTAATTCTCTCTCTTTTTCTCTCTCTTTTTCTCTTTCTCTCTTTTTCTCACTTTTCTCTCTTTTTTGCATTTTCTCTCTTTTTCTCTTTCTCTTTCTCTATCTTTTCTCTCTCTTTGTCTCTTTTTCTCTCTTTCTCAGTTTTTCTCTCTCCTTTTCTCTCTCTCTTTCTCTTTTTCTCTTTTTCTCTTCGTCTCTTTTTCTCTCACTTTTTCTGCTTTTCTCTTTTTCTCTTTTACTCTCTTTTTCTCTCACTTTTTCTCTCTCTTTTTCACTCTTTCTCTTTCTCTCTTTTACTCTCTCTATTTCTCTTTTTCTCTCTTTTTCTCTTTTTTTCCTCTGTTTTTCTCTCTGTTTTTCTCTCTCTTTTTCTCATTTTCTCTGTCTTTTTCTCTCACATTTTCTCTTTTTCTCTCTTTTTCTCTCTCTTTTTCTCTCTTTCTCTCTTTTACTCTGTCTGTTTCTATTTTTCTTTTTCTCTTTTTTCCTCTCTCTTTTTCTCTCTCTTTTTCTCTTTTCCTCTTTTTTTCTCTTTCTCCCTTTTTCTCTCAGTTTTTCTATCTCTTTCTCTCTCTCTTTTTCTTTCTCTCTGTTTCTCTCTCTTTTCCTCTCTGTTTTTTTCTCTCTGTTTTTCTCTCTCTTTTTCTTTTTCTCTCTCCTTTTTCTTGTTCTCTCTGTTCTCTCTTTTTCTCTCTCTGTTTCTGTCTCTTTCACTCTTTTTTTCTCTTTTCTCTCTCTTTTCTCTCTCTTTGTGTCTTTTTCTCTTTTTCTCTCTCTTTTTCTCTTTCTCACTTTTACTCTCTTTTTCTCTCTTTCTCCCTTGTTCACTCTCCTTTCTCTCGCTTTTTCTCTTTTTCTCTTAGTGTCTTTTTCTCTCACTTTTTCTGCTTTTCTCATTTTCTCTCTTTTTCTCTCTCTTTTTCTCTTTTTCTCTCTTTTTCTCTCTCATATTCTCTTTCTCTTTTTTCTTTTTCTCTCTCTTTTTCTCTCTCTTTTGCTCTCTCTTTTTCTCTTTTTCTCCTCTCTTTTTCTCTCTCTTTTTGTCTTTTACTCTCTTTTTCTTTCTTTTTCTCTTTTCTCTCTCTTTTTCTCTCTCTTTTTCTCTTTCTCTCTTTTTCTCTCTCTTTTTCACTGCTTCTCTTTCTCTCTTTTACTCTCTCCTTTTCTCTGTTTTACTCTTTTTCTCTCTTTTTCTCTCTCTTTTTCATTTTTCTCTTTCTCTCTCTATTTTTCTCTCTCTTTTTAACTCTTTCTCTTTCTCTCTTTTACTCTCTCTTTTTGTCTTTTTCTCTCTTTTTCTCTCTTTTCCTCTGTTTTTGTCTCTGTATTTCTCTCTCTTTTTCTCATTTTCCCTGTCTTTTTCTCTCACATTTTCTCTTTTTCTCTCTTTTTCTCTCTTTCTCCATTTTACTCTCTCTGTTTCTCTTTTTCTTTTTCTCTCTGTTTTCTATCTCTGATTCTCTCTCTTTTTCTTTTTTCTCTTTCTCTCTTTTTCTCTCTGTTTTTCTCTCTCTTTTTCTCATTTTCTCTCTTTCTCACTTTTTCTCTGACTTTTCCACTTTTTATCTCTTTGTCTCTTTCTCTCTCTCTCTTTTTCTCTCTTTCTCTCTCTCGCTTTTTCTTTCTCTCTCTCTTTTCTCATTTTTCTCCCTCTTCTCTCTTTTCCTCTCTCTTTTTCTCTCTCCTTTTCTCTTTTTCTCTCTTTCTCTCTTTTGCTCTCTCTTTTTCTCTCTTTTCCTCTTTTTCTCTCTTTCTCTTTTTTCTCACTTTTCTCTCTCTTTGTGTCTTTTTCTCTTTTTCTCTCTCTTTTTCTCTTTCTCGCTTTTACTCTCTTTTTCTCTCTTTCTTCCTTATTCACTCTCCTTTCTCTCGCTTTTTCTCTTTTTCTCTTAGTGTCTTTTGCTCTCTCACTTTTTCTGCTTTTCTCATTTTCTCTCTTTTTCTCTCTCTTTTTCTCTTTTTCTCTCTTTTTCTCTCTCATATTCTCTTTCTCTTTTTTCTTTTTCTCTCTCTTTTCTCTCTCTTTTGCTCTCTCTTTTTCTCTTTTTCTCCTCTCTTTCTCTCTCTCTTTTTGTCTTTTACTCTCTTTTTTTCTTTCTCTCTCTTTTCTCTCTCTTTTTCACTGTTTCTCTTTCTCTCTTTTACTCTCTCCTTTTCTCTTTTTCTCTCTTTTTCTCTCTCTTTTTCATTTTTCTCTTTCTCTCTCTATTTTTCTCTCTCTTTTTAACTCTTTCTCTTTCTCTCTTTTACTCTCTCTTTTTCTCTTTTTCTCTCTTTTTCCTCTGTTTTTCTCTCTGTATTTCTCTCTCTTTTTCTCATTTTCTCTGTCTTTTTCTCTCACATTTTCTCTTTTTCTCTCTTTTTCTCTCTTTCTCCATTTTACTCTCTCTGTTTCTCTTTTTCTTTTTCTCTCTGTTTTCTATCTCTGATTCTCTCTCTTTTTCTTTTTTTCTCTTTCTCTCTTTTTCTCTCTGTTTTTCTCTCTCTTTTTCTCATTTTCTCTCTTTCTCACTTTTTCTCTGACTTTTCCACTTTTTATCTCTTTGTCTCTTTCTCTCTCTCTCTTTTTCTCTCTTTCTCTCTCTCGCTTTTTCTTTCTCTCTCTCTTTTCTCATTTTTCTCTCTCTTCTCTCTTTTCCTCTCTCTTTTTCTCTCTCCTTTTCTCTTTTTCTCTCTTTCTCTCTTTTGCTCTCTCTTTTTCTCTCTTTTCCTCTTTTTCTCTCTTTCTCTTTTTTCTCACTTTTCTCTCTCTTTTTCTCTTTTCCTCTTTTTCTCTCTTTCTCCCTTTTACTCTCTCTTTTTCCGTCTTTTTCTCTCTCTATTTCTTTCTCTCTCTTTCTCTCTTTTTCTCTCTTTTTTCTCTCTCTTTTTCTCTTTATCTCTTTCTTTTATTCTCTCTTTTTCTCTTTTCCTCTCTTTTACTCTCTCTTTTTCTCTCTGTTTTCTATCTAATTCTCTCTCTTTTTCTCTTTCTCTCTTTTTCTCACTTTTCTCTCTTTTTCGCTTTTTCTCTCTTTTTCTCTTTCTCTTTCTCTCTCTTTTCTCTCTCTTTTTCTCTTTTTCTCTCTTTCTCAGTTTTTCTCTCTCCTTTTCTCTCTCTCTTTCTCTTTTTCTCTTTTTCTCTTCATCTCTTTTTCTTTCAATTTTTCTGCTTTTCTCTTTTTCTCTTTTACTCTCTTTTTCTCTCACTTTTTCTCTCTCTTTTTCACTCTTTCTCTTTCTCTCTTTTACTCTCTCTATTTCTCTTTTTCTCTCTTTTTCTCTTTTTTTCCTCTGTTTTTCTCTCTGTTTTTCTCTCTCTTTTTCTCTCACATTTTCTCTTTTTCACTCTTTTTCTCTCTCTTTTTCTCTCTTTCTCTCTTTTACTCTCTCTGTTTCTATTTTTCTTTTTCTCTCTTTTTCTCTCTCTTTTTCTCTTTTCCTCTTTTTTTCTCTTTCTCCCTTTTTCTCTCAGTTTTTCTCTCTCTTTCTCTCTCTCTTTTTCATTTTTCTCTTTCTCTCTCTATTTTTCTCTCTCTTTTTAACTCTTTCTCTTTCTCTCTTTTACTCTCTCTTTTTCTCTTTTTCTCTCTTTTTCTCTCTTTTCCTCTGTTTTTCTCTCTGTATTTCTCTCTCTTTTTCTCATTTTCCCTGTCTTTTTCTCTCACATTTTCTCTTTTTCTCTCTTTTTCTCTCTTTCTCCATTTTACTCTCTCTGTTTCTCTTTTTCTTTTTCTCTCTGTTTTCTATCTCTGATTCTCTCTCTTTTTCTTTTTTCTCTTTCTCTTTTTCTCTCTGTTTTTCTCTCTCTTTTTCTCATTTTCTCTCTTTCTCACTTTTTCTCTGACTTTTCCACTTTTTATCTCTTTGTCTCTTTCTCTCTCTCTTTTTTTCTCTCTTTCTCTCTCTCACTTTTTCTTTCTCTCTCTCTTTTCTCATTTTTCTCTCTCTTCTCTCTTTTCCTCTCTCTTTTTCTCTCTCCTTTTCTCTTTTTCTCTCTTTTGCTCTCTCTTTTTCTCTCTTTTCCTCTTTTTCTCTCTTTCTCTTTTTTCTCACTTTTCTCTCTCTTTTTCTCTTTTCCTCTTTTTCTCTCTTTCTCCCTTTTACTCTCTCTTTTTCCGTCCTTTTTCTCTCTCTATTTTTTTCTCTCTCTTTCTCTCTTTTTCTCTCTTTTTTCTCTCTCTTTTTCTCTTTATCTCTTTCTTTTATTCTCTCTTTTTCTCTTTTCCTCTCTTTAACTCTCTCTTTTTCTCTCTGTTTTCTCTCTAATTCTCTCTCTTTTTCTCTCTCTTTTTCTCTTTCTCTCTTTTTCTCACTTTTCTCTCTTTTTTGCATTTTCTCTCTTTTTCTCTTTCTCTTTCTCTCTCTTTTCTCTCTCTTTTTCTCTTTTTCTCTCTTTCTCAGTTTTTCTCTCTCCTTTTCTCTCTCTCTTTCTCTTTTTCTCTTTTTCTCTTCGTCTCTTTTTCTCTCACTTTTTCTGCTTTTCTCTTTTTCTCTTTTACTCTCTTTTTCTCTCACTTTTTCTCTCTCTTTTTCACTCTTTCTCTTTCTCTCTTTTACTCTCTCTATTTCTCTTTTTCTCT
This sequence comes from Chiloscyllium plagiosum, assembly GCF_037043375.1. Taxonomy (NCBI): domain Eukaryota; kingdom Metazoa; phylum Chordata; class Chondrichthyes; order Orectolobiformes; family Hemiscylliidae; genus Chiloscyllium; species Chiloscyllium plagiosum. The sequence goes on from NW_028270156.1 coordinate 63,223,745, forward strand.
CTTTTTCTCTTTTTTTCCTCTGTTTTTCTCTCTGTTTTTCTCTCTCTTTTTCTCATTTTCTCTGTCTTTTTCTCTCACATTTTCTCTTTTTCTCTCTTTTTCTCTCTCTTTTTCTCTCTTTCTCTCTTTTACTCTGTCTGTTTCTATTTTTCTTTTTCTCTTTTTTCTTCTCTCTTTTTCTCTCTCTTTTTCTCTTTTCCTCTTTTTTTCTCTTTCTCCCTTTTTCTCTCAGTTTTTCTCTCTCTTTCTCTCTCTCTTTTTCTTTCTCTCTGTTTCTCTCTCTTTTCCTCTCTGTTTTTTTCTCTCTGTTTTTCTCTCTCTTTTTCTCTTTTCTCTTTCTGTCTTTTACTCTTTCTTTTTCTCTCAGTTTTTTTCTCTCTTTTAATCTCTCTTTTTCTTTTTCTCTCTCTTTTTCTCTCACTTTTTCTCTTTTTCTCTCTCTTTTTCTCTTTTTTCTCTCTTTATCTCTCTGTTTCTCTTTTTTCTCGTTCTCACTTTTTCTCTCCTTATCTCTCTCTTTTTCTGTCTTTTTTTTCTCTCTCTTCTCTCTTTCTCTCTCTTTTTCTCTCTTTTTTTCTCTCTCTTTTTCTCTCTCTTTTTCTCTTTTTCTCTTTCTGTCTTTTTCTCTCTCTTTTTCTCGCTCTTTTTCTTTTTTCTCTCTTTCTCTTTGTTGTCACTTTTCTCTCTCTTTTTCTCTTTTTCTCTCATTTTCTGTCTCTTTTTCTCTGTTTTTCTCTCTCTTTTTTCTCTCTATTTCTCTCTTTTTCTCTCTTTTTTCTCTCTCTTTTTCTCTTTATCTCTTTCTTTTATTCTCTCTTTTTCTCTTTTCCTCTCTTTTACTCTCTCTTTTTCTCTCTGTTTTCTCTCTAATTCTCTCTCTTTTTCACTTTTTCTCTCTCTTTTTCTCTCACGTTTTCTCACTTTTCTCTCTTTTTCGCTTTTTCTCTCTTTTCTCTTTCTCTTTCTCTCTCTTTTCTCTCTCTTTTTCTCTTTTCCTCTCATTTTCTGTCTCTTTTTCTCTCTTTCTCTCTCTCTTTTTCTTTCTCTCTGTTTCTCTCTCTTTTCCTCTCTGTTTTTTTCTCTCTTTTTCTCTTTTCTCTTTCTGTCTTTTCCTCTTTCTTTTTCTCTCAGTTTTTTTCTCTCTTTTTATCTCTCTTTTTCTTTCTCTCTCTCTTTTTCTCTTTTTCTCTCACTTTTTCTCTTTTTCTCTTTTTCTCTTTCTCTTTCTCTCTCTATTCTCTCTCTTTTTCTCTCTTTCTCAGTTTTTCTCTCTCCTTTTCTCTCTCTTTCTCTGTTTCTCTTTTTCTCTTCGTCTCTTTTTCTCTCACTTTTTCTGCTTTTCTCTTTTTCTCTTTTACTCTCTTTTTCTCTCACTTTTTCTCTCTCTTTTTCACTCTTTCTCTTTCTCTCTTTTACTCTCTCTATTTCTCTTTTTCTCTCTTTTTCGTCTGTTTTCTCTCTGTTTTTCTCTCTCTTTTTCTCATTTTCTCTGTCTTTTTCTCTCACATTTTCTCTTTTTCTCTCTTTTTCTCTCTTTCGCTCTTTTACTCTCTCTGTTTCTATTTTTCTTTTTCTCTATTTCCTCTCTATTTTTCTCTCTCTTTTTCTCTTTTCCTCTTTTTCTCTCTTTCTCCCTTTCTCTCTCTCTTTTTCTCTCTTTCTCTCTCTCTTTTTCTTTCTCTCTGTTTCTCTCTCTTTTCCTCTCTGTTTTTTTCTCTCTTTTTCTCTTTTCTCTTTCTGTCTTTTACTCTTTCTTTTTCTCTCAGTTTTTTTCTCTCTTTTTATCTCTCTTTTTCTTTCTCTCTCTCTTTTTCTCTCACTTTTTCTCTTTTTCTCTTTTTCTCTCTCTTTCTCTCTTTTTTCTCTCTTTATCTCTGTTTCTCTTTTTTCTCTTTCTCTCTTTTTCTCTTTTTCTCTCTCTTTTTCTGTCTTTTTTTCTCTCTCCTTTCTGTTTTTCTCTCTTTTTCTCTCTCTTTTTCTCATTTTCTCTCTCTTTTTCTGTCTTTTTTCTCTCTCTTCTCTTTTTCTCTCTCTTTTTCTCCTTTTCTCTCTTTTTCTCTCTCTTTTTCTCTCTCATATTCTCTTTCTCTTTTTTCTTTTTCTCTCTCTTTTTCTATCTTTTTCTCTTTTTCTCCTCTCTTTTTCTCTCTCATATTCTTTCTCTTTTTTCTTTTTCTCTCTCTTTTTCTCTCTCCTTTTCTCTTTTTCTCTCTTTCTCTCTTTTGCTCTCTTGTTTGCTCTCTCTTTTTCACGCTATTCCTCTTTTTCTCTCTTTCTCTTTTTTTTCTCACTTTTCTCTCTCTTTTTCTCTTTTTCTCTCTTTTTCTCTCTCATATTCTCTTTCTCTTTTTTCTTTTTCTCTCTCTTTTTCTCTCTCTTTTGCTCTCTCTTTTTCTCCTCTCTTTTTCTCTCTCTTTTTGTCTTTTACTCTCTTTTTCTTTCTTTTTCTCTTTTCTCTCTCTTTTTCTCTCTCTTTTTTTCTTTCTCTCTTTTTCTCTCTCTTTTTCTCTTTTCCTCTTTTTCTCTCTTTCTCCCTTTTTCTCTTCTTTTTCTCTCTTTCTCTCTCTCTTTTTCTTTCTCTCTGTTTCTCTCTCTTTTCCTCTCTGTTTTTTCTCTCTGTTTTTCTCTCTCTTTTTCTCTTTTCTCTTTCTGTCTTTTACTCTTTCTTTTTCTCTCAGTTTTTTTCTCTCTTTTTATCTCTCTTTTTCTTTTTCTCTCTCTTTTTCTCTCACTTTTTCTCTTTTTCTCTTTTTCTCTCTCTTTCTCTCTTTTTTCTCTCTTTATCTCTCTGTTTCTCTTTTTTCTCTTTCTCTCTTTTTCTCTCTCTTTTTCTGTCTTTTTTTCTCTCTCTTTTCTGTTTTTCTCTCTTTTTCTCTCTCTTTTTCTCTCTCTTTTTCTGTCTTTTTTTCTCTCTCTTCTCTTTTTCTCTCTCTTTTTCTCCTTTTCTCTCTTTTTCTCTCTCTTTTTCTCTCTCATATTCTCTTTCTCTTTTTTCTTTTTCTCTCTCTTTTTCTCTCTCTTTTGCTCTCTCTTTTTCTCCTCTCTTTTTCTCTCTCTTTTTGTCTTTTATTCTCTTTTTCTTTCTTTTTCTCTTTTCTCTCTCTTTTTCTCTCTCTTTTTCTCTTTCTCTCTTTTTCTCTCTCTTTTTCTCTTTTCCTCTTTTTCTCTCTTTCTCCCTTTTTCTCTTCTTTTTCTCTCTTTCTCTCTCTCTTTTTCTTTCTCTCTGTTTCTCTCTCTTTTCCTCTCTGTTTTTTCTCTCTGTTTTTCTCTCTCTTTTTCTCTTTTCTCTTTCTGTCTTTTACTCTTTCTTTTTCTCTCAGTTTTTTTCTCTCTTTTTATCTCTCTTTTTCTTTCTCTCTTTTTCTCTTTTTCTCTCACTTTTTCTCTTTTTCTCTTTTTCTCTCTCTTTCTCTCTTTTTTCTCTCTTTATCTCTCTGTTTCTCTTTTTTCTCTTTCTCTCTTTTTCTCTTTTTCTCTCTCTTTTTCGGTCTTTTTTTCTCTCTCTTTTCTGTTTTTCTCTCTTTTTCTCTCTCTTTTTCTCGCTCTTTTTCTGTCTTTTTTTCTCTCTCTTCTCTTTTTCTCTCTCTTTTTCTCCTTTTCTCTCTTTTTCTCTCTCATATTCTCTTTCTCTTTTCTCTTTTTCTCTCTCTTTCTCTCTTTTTTCTCTCTTTATCTCTCTGTTTCTCTTTTTTCTCTTTCTCTCTTTTTCTCTTTTTCTCTCTCTTTTTCTGTCTTTTTTTCTCTCTCTTTTCTGTTTTTCTCTCTTTTTCTCTCTCTTTTTCTCTTTTTCTCGCTCTTTTTCTGTCTTTTTTTCTCTCTCTTCTCTTTTTCTCTCTCTTTTTCTCCTTTTCTCTCTTTCTCTCTCTCTCTTTCTCTTTTCCTCTTTTTCTCTCTTTCTCCCTTTCTCTCTCTCTTTTTCTCTCTCTTTTTCTCTTTTCCTCTTTTTCTCTCTTTCTCCCTTTCTCTCTCTCTTTTTCTCTCTCTTTTTCTCTTTTCCTCTTTTTCTCTCTTTCTCCCTTTTCTCTCTCTTTTTCTCTCTTTCTCTCTCTCTTTTTCTTTCTCTCTGTTTCTCTCTCTTTTCCTCTCTGTTTTTTTTTCTCTGTTTTTCTCTCACTTTTTCTCTTTTCTCTTTCTGTCTTTTACTCTTTCTTTTTATCTCAGCTTTTTTCTCTCTTTTTATCTCTCTTTTTCTTTCTCTCTCTATTTCTCTTTTTCTCTCACTTTTTCTCTTTTTCTCTTTTTCTCTTTTTTCTCTCTTTATCTCTCTGTTTCTCTTATTTCTCTTTCTCACTTTTTCTCTTTTCCTCTCTCTTTTTCTGTCTTTTTTCTCTCTCTTCTCTTTTTCTCCTCTCTTTTTCTCTCTCTTTTTCTCTTTTACTCTTTCTATCTTTTTCTCTTCTTTCTCTCTCTTTTCCTCTTTTTCTCTTTCTCTCTTTTTCTCGTTCTCTTTTTCTCTCTCTTTTATCTGTCTTTTTCTCTTTCTGCCTTTTCCTCTCTCTTTTTCTCTATTTTCTCTCTTTTTCTCTTTTTCTCTCTTTTCTCTCTCTTTTTCTTTTTCTCTCTCTTTTTTCTTGTTCTCTCTGTTCTCTCTTTTTCTCTCTCTGTTTCTGTCTCTTTCACTCTTTTTTTCTCTTTTTCTCTCTCTTTTCTCTCTCTTTGTGTCTTTTTCTCTTTTTCTCTCTCTTTTTCTCTTTCTCGCTTTTACTCTCTTTTTCTCTCTTTCTTCCTTTTTCACTCTCCTTTCTCTCGCTTTTTCGCTTTTTCTCTTAGTGTCTTTTGCTCTCTCACTTTTTCTGCTTTTCTCATTTTCTCTCTTTTTCTCTCTCTTTTTCTCTTTTTCTCTCTTTTTCTCTCTCATATTCTCTTTCTCTTTTTTCTTTTTCTCTCTCTTTTTCTCTCTCTTTTTCTCTTTTTCTCCTCTCTTTCTCTCTCTCTTTTTGTCTTTTACTCTCTTTTTCTTTCTTTCTCTCTTTTTCTCTCTCTTTTTCACTGTTTCTCTTTCTCTCTTTTACTCTCTCCTTTTCTCTGTTTTTCTCTTTTTCTCTCTTTTTCTCTCTCTTTTTCATTTTTCTCTTCCTCTCTCTATTTTTCTCTCTCTTTTTAACTCTTTCTCTTTCTCTCTTTTACTCTCTCTTTTTCTCTTTTTCTCTCTTTTTCCTCTGTTTTTCTCTCTGTATTTCTCTCTCTTTTTCTCATTTTCTCTGTCTTTTTCTCTCACATTTTCTCTTTTTCTCTCTTTTTCTCTCTTTCTCCATTTTACTCTCTCTGTTTCTCTTTTTCTTTTTCTCTCTGTTTTCTATCTCTGATTCTCTCTCTTTTTCTTTTTTTCTCTTTCTCTCTTTTTCTCTCTGTTTTTCTCTCTCTTTTTCTCATTTTCTCTCTTTCTCACTTTTTCTCTGACTTTTCCACTTTTTATCTCTTTGTCTCTTTCTCTCTCTCTCTTTTTCTCTCTTTCTCTCTCTCGCTTTTTCTTTCTCTCTCTCTTTTCTCATTTTTCTCTCTCTTCTCTCTTTTCCTCTCTCTTTTTCTCTCTCCTTTTCTCTTTTTCTCTCTTTCTCTCTTTTGCTCTCTCTTTTTCTCTCTTTTCCTCTTTTTCTCTCTTTCTCTTTTTTCTCACTTTTCTCTCTCTTTGTGTCTTTTTCTCTTTTTCTCTCTCTTTTTCTCTTTCTCGCTTTTACTCTCTTTTTCTCTCTTTCTTCCTTATTCACTCTCCTTTCTCTCGCTTTTTCTCTTTTTCTCTTAGTGTCTTTTGCTCTCTCACTTTTTCTGCTTTTCTCATTTTCTCTCTTTTTCTCTCTCTTTTTCTCTTTTTCTCTCTTTTTCTCTCTCATATTCTCTTTCTCTTTTTTCTTTTTCTCTCTCTTTTCTCTCTCTTTTGCTCTCTCTTTTTCTCTTTTTCTCCTCTCTTTCTCTCTCTCTTTTTGTCTTTTACTCTCTTTTTTTTCTTTCTCTCTTTTTCTCTCTCTTTTTCACTGTTTCTCTTTCTCTCTTTTACTCTCTCCTTTTCTCTGTTTTTCTCTTTTTCTCTCTTTTTCTCTCTCTTTTTCATTTTTCTCTTTCTCTCTCTATTTTTCTCTCTCTTTTTAACTCTTTCTCTTTCTCTCTTTTACTCTCTCTTTTTCTCTTTTTCTCTCTTTTTTCTCTGTTTTTCTCTCTGTATTTCTCTCTCCTTTTCTCATTTTCTCTGTCTTTTTCTCTCACATTTTCTCTTTTTCTCTCTTTTTCTCTCTTTCTCCATTTTACTCTCTCTGTTTCTCTTTTTCTTTTTCTCTCTGTTTTCTATCTCTGATTCTCTCTCTTTTTCTTTTTTTCTCTTTCTCTCTTTTTCTCTCTGTTTTTCTCTCTCTTTTTCTCATTTTCTCTCTTTCTCACTTTTTCTCTGACTTTTCCACTTTTTATCTCTTTGTCTCTTTCTCTCTCTCTCTTTTTCTCTCTTTCTCTCTCTCGCTTTTTCTTTCTCTCTCTCTTTTCTCATTTTTCTCTCTCTTCTCTCTTTTCCTCTCTCTTTTTCTCTCTCCTTTTCTCTTTTTCTCTCTTTCTCTCTTTTGCTCTCTCTTTTTCTCTCTTTTCCTCTTTTTCTCTCTTTCTCTTTTTTCTCACTTTTCTCTCTCTTTGTGTCTTTTTCTCTTTTTCTCTCTCTTTTTCTCTCTCTTTTTCTCTTTCTCGCTTTTACTCTCTTTTTCTCTCTTTCTTCCTTATTCACTCTCCTTTCTCTCGCTTTTTCTCTTTTTCTCTTCGTGTCTTTTGCTCTCTCACTTTTTCTGCTTTTCTCATTTTCTCTCTTTTTCTCTCTCTTTTTCTCTTTTTCTCTCTTTTTCTCTCTCTCATATTCTCTTTCTCTTTTTTCTTTTTCTCTCTCTTTTCTCTCTCTTTTGCTCTCTCTTTTTCTCTTTTTCTCCTCTCTTTCTCTCTCTCTTTTTGTCTTTTACTCTCTTTTTTTTCTTTCTCTCTTTTTCTCTCTCTTTTTCACTGTTTCTCTTTCTCTCTTTTACTCTCTCCTTTTCTCTGTTTTTCTCTTTTTCTCTCTTTTTCTCTCTCTTTTTCATTTTTCTCTTTCTCTCTCTATTTTTCTCTCTCTTTTTAACTCTTTCTCTTTCTCTCTTTTACTCTCTCTTTTTCTCTTTTTCTCTCTTTTTTCTCTGTTTTTCTCTCTGTATTTCTCTCTCCTTTTCTCATTTTCTCTGTCTTTTTCTCTCACATTTTCTCTTTTTCTCTCTTTTTCTCTCTTTCTCCATTTTACTCTCTCTGTTTCTCTTTTTCTTTTTCTCTCTGTTTTCTATCTCTGATTCTCTCTCTTTTTCTTTTTTTCTCTTTCTCTCTTTTTCTCTCTGTTTTTCTCTCTCTTTTTCTCATTTTCTCTCTTTCTCACTTTTTCTCTGACTTTTCCACTTTTTATCTCTTTGTCTCTTTCTCTCTCTCTCTTTTTCTCTCTTTCTCTCTCTCGCTTTTTCTTTCTCTCTCTCTTTTCTCATTTTTCTCTCTCTTCTCTCTTTTCCTCTCTCTTTTTCTCTCTCCTTTTCTCTTTTTCTCTCTTTCTCTCTTTTGCTCTCTCTTTTTCTCTCTTTTCCTCTTTTTCTCTCTTTCTCTTTTTTCTCACTTTTCTCTCTCTTTGTGTCTTTTTCTCTTTTTCTCTCTCTTTTTCTCTCTCTTTTTCTCTTTCTCGCTTTTACTCTCTTTTTCTCTCTTTCTTCCTTATTCACTCTCCTTTCTCTCGCTTTTTCTCTTTTTCTCTTCGTGTCTTTTGCTCTCTCACTTTTTCTGCTTTTCTCATTTTCTCTCTTTTTCTCTCTCTTTTTCTCTTTTTCTCTCTTTTTCTCTCTCTCATATTCTCTTTCTCTTTTTTCTTTTTCTCTCTCTTTTCTCTCTCTTTTGCTCTCTCTTTTTCTCTTTTTCTCCTCTCTTTCTCTCTCTCTTTTTGTCTTTTACTCTCTTTTTTTTCTTTCTCTCTTTTTCTCTCTCTTTTTCACTGTTTCTCTTTCTCTCTTTTACTCTCTCCTTTTCTCTGTTTTTCTCTTTTTCTCTCTTTTTCTCTCTCTTTTTCATTTTTCTCTTTCTCTCTCTATTTTTCTCTCTCTTTTTAACTCTTTCTCTTTCTCTCTTTTACTCTCTCTTTTTCTCTTTTTCTCTCTTTTCCCTCTGTTTTTCTCTCTGTATTTCTCTCTCTTTTTCTCAATTTCTCTGTCTTTTTCTCTCACATTTTCTCTTTTTCTCTCTTTTTCTCTCTTTCTCCATTTTACTCTCTCTGTTTCTCTTTTTCTTTTTCTCTCTGTTTTCTATCTCTGATTCTCACTCTTTTTCTTTTTTTCTCTTTCTCTCTTTTTCTCTCTGTTTTTCTCTCTCTTTTTCTCATTTTCTCTCTTTCTCACTTTTTCTCTGACTTTTCCACTTTTTATCTCTTTGTCTCTTTCTCTCTCTCTCTTTTTCTCTCTTTCTCTCTCTCGCTTTTTCTTTCTCTCTCTCTTTTCTCATTTTTCTCTCTCTTCTCTCTTTTCCTCTCTCTTTTTCTCTCTCCTTTTCTCTTTTTCTCTCTTTCTCTCTTTTGCTCTCTCTTTTTCTCTCTTTTCCTCTTTTTCTCTCTTTCTCTTTTTTCTCACTTTTCTCTCTCTTTTTCTCTTTTCCTCTTTTTCTCTCTTTCTCCCTTTTACTCTCTCTTTTTCCGTCTTTTTCTCTCTCTATTTCTTTCTCTCTCTTTCTCTCTTTTTCTCTCTTTTTTCTCTCTCTTTTTCTCTTTATCTCTTTCTTTTATTCTCTCTTTTTCTCTTTTCCTCTCTTTTACTCTCTCTTTTTCTCTCTGTTTTCTCTCTAATTCTCTCTCTCTTTCTCTCTCTTTTTCTCATTTTCTCTCTTTTTCTCACTTTTCTCTCTTTTTCGCTTTTTCTCTCTTTTTCTCTTTCTCTTTCTCTCTCTTTTCTCTCTCTTTTTCTCTTTTTCTCTCTTTCTCAGTTTTTCTCTCTCCTTTTCTCTCTCTTTCTCTTTTTCTCTTTTTCTCTTCATCTCTTTTTCTTTCACTTTTTCTGCTTTTCTCTTTTTCTCTTTTACTCTCTTTTTCTCTCACTTTTTCTCTCTCTTTTTCACTCTTTCTCTTTCTCTCTTTTACTCTCTCTTTTTCTCTTTTTCTCTCTTTTTCCTCTGTTTTTCTCTCTGTATTTCTCTCTCTTTTTCTCATTTTCTCTGTCTTTTTCTCTCACATTTTCTCTTTTTCTCTCTTTTTCTCTCTTTCTCCATTTTACTCTCTCTGTTTCTCTTTTTCTTTTTCTCTCTGTTTTCTATCTCTGATTCTCACTCTTTTTCTTTTTTTCTCTTTCTCTCTTTTTCTCTCTGTTTTTCTCTCTCTTTTTCTCATTTTCTCTCTTTCTCACTTTTTCTCTGACTTTTCCACTTTTTATCTCTTTGTCTCTTTCTCTCTCTCTCTTTTTCTCTCTTTCTCTCTCTCGCTTTTTCTTTCTCTCTCTCTTTTCTCATTTTTCTCTCTCTTCTCTCTTTTCCTCTCTCTTTTTCTCTCTCCTTTTCTCTTTTTCTCTCTTTCTCTCTTTTTCTCTCTTTCTCTTTTTTCTCACTTTTCTCTCTCTTTTTCTCTTTTCCTCTTTTTCTCTCTTTCTCCCTTTTACTCTCTCTTTTTCCGTCTTTTTCTCTCTCTATTTCTTTCTCTCTCTTTCTCTCTTTTTCTCTCTTTTTTCTCTCTCTTTTTCTCTTTATCTCTTTCTTTTATTCTCTCTTTTTCTCTTTTCCTCTCTTTTACTCTCTCTTTTTCTCTCTAATTCTCTCTCTCTTTCTCTCTCTTTTTCTCTTTCTCTCTTTTTCTCACTTTTCTCTCTTTTTCGCTTTTTCTCTCTTTTTCTCTTTCTCTTTCTCTCTCTTTTCCTCTTTTTCTCTCTTTCTCAGTTTTTCTCTCTCCTTTTCTCTCTCTTTCTCTTTTTCTCTTTTTCTCTTCATCTCTTTTTCTTTCACTTTTTCTGCTTTTCTCTTTTTCTCTTTTACTCTCTTTTTCTCTCACTTTTTCTCTCTCTTTTTCACTCTTTCTCTTTCTCTCTTTTACTCTCTCTATTTCTCTTTTTCTCTCTTTTTCTCTCTCTTTTTCTCTTTTCCTCTTTTTTTCTCTTTCTCCCTTTTTCTCTCAGTTTTTCTCTCTCTTTCTCTCTCTCTTTTTCTTTCTCTCTGTTTCTCTCTCTTTTCCTCTCTGTGTTTTTCTCTCTGTTTTTCTCTCTCTTTTTCTCATTTCTCTTTCTGTCTTTTACTCTTTCTTTTTCTCTCAGTTTTTTTCTCTCTTTTAATCTCTCTTTTTCTTTTTCTCTCTCTTTTTCTCTCACTTTTTCTCTTTTTCTCTCTCTTTTTCTCTTTTTTCTCTCTTTATCTCTCTGTTTCTCTTTTTTCTCGTTCTCACTTTTTCTCTCTTTATCTCTCTCTTTTTCTGTCTTTTTTTCTCTCTCTTCTCTCTTTCTCTCTCTTTTTCTCTCTTTTTTCTCTCTCTTTTTCTCTTTATCTCTTTCTTTTATTCTCTCTTTTTCTCTTTTCCTCTCTTTTACTCTCTCTTTTTCTCTCTGTTTTCTCTCTAATTCTCTCTCTTTTTCTCTTTTTCTCTCTCTTTTTCTCTCACGTTTTCTCACTTTTCTCTCTTTTTCGCTTTTTCTCTCTTTTCTCTTTCTCTTTCTCTCTCTTTTCTCTCTCTTTTTCTCTTTTCCTCTCATTTTCTGTCTCTTTTTCTCTCTAATTCTCTCTCTTTTTTCTCTCTATTTCTCTCTTTTTCTCTCTTTTTTCTCTCTCTTTTTCTCTTTATCTCTTTCTTTTATTCTCTCTTTTTCTCTTTTCCTCTCTTTTACTCTCTCTTTTTCTCTCTGTTTTCTCTCTAATTCTCTCTCTTTTTCTCTTTTTCTCTCTCTTTTTCTCTCACGTTTTCTCACTTTTCTCTCTTTTTCGCTTTTTCTCTCTTTTTCTCTTTCTCTTTCTCTCTCTTTTCTCTCTCTTTTTCTCTTTTTCTCTCTTTCTCAGTTTTTCTCTCTCCTTTTCTCTCTCTTTCTCTGTTTCTCTTTTTCTCTTCGTCTCTTTTTCTCTCACTTTTTCTGCTTTTCTCTTTTTCTCTTTTACTCTCTTTTTCTCTCACTTTTTCTCTCTCTTTTTCACTCTTTCTCTTTCTGTCTTTTACTCTCTCTATTTCTCTTTTTCTCTCTTTTTCATCTGTTTTTCTCTCTGTTTTTCTCTCTCTTTTTCTCATTTTCTCTGTCTTTTTCTCTCACATTTTCTCTTTTTCTCTCTTTTTCTCTCTTTCTCTCTTTTACTCTCTCCTTTTCTCTCTTTCTCTCTCTCTTTTTCTTTCTCTCTGTTTCTCTCTCTTTTCCTCTCTGTTTTTCTCTCTGTTTTTCTCTCTCTTTTTCTCTTTTCTATTTCTGTCTTTTACTCTTTCTTTTTCTCTCAGTTTTTTTCTCTCTTTTTATCTCTCTTTTTCTTTCTCTCTCTCTTTTTCTCTTTTTCTCTCACTTTTTCTCTTTTTCTCTTTTTCTCTCTCTTTCTCTCTTTTTTCTCTCTTTATCTCTCTGTTTCTCTTTTTTCTCTTTCTCTCTTTTTCTCTTTTTCACTCTCTTTTTCTGTCTTTTTTCTCTCTCTTTTCTGTTTTTCTCTCTTTTTCTCTCTCTTTTTCTCTCTCTTTTTCTGTCTTTTTTTCTCTCTCTTCTCTTTTTCTCTCTCTTTTTCTCTCTTTTTCTCCTTTTCTCTCTTTTTCTCTCTCTTTTTCTCTCTCATATTCTCTTTCTCTTTTTTCTTTTTCTCTCTCTTTTTCTATCTTTTTCTCTTTTTCTCCTCTCTTTTTCTCTCTCATATTCTTTCTCTTTTTTCTTTTTCTCTCTCTTTTTCTCTCTCTTTTTCCCTCTCTTTTGCTCTTTTTCTCCTATTCTCTATTTTTTCTCTCTTTTTCTATCTCTGATTCTCTCTCTTTTTCTTTTTTCTCTTTCTCTCTTTTTCTCTCTGTTTTTCTCTCTCTTTTTCTCATTTTCTCTCTTTCTCACTTTTTCTCTGACTTTTCCACTTTTTATCTCTTTGTCTCTTTCTCTCTCTCTTTTTCTCTCTTTCTCTCTCTCTTTTTCTCTCTCGCTTTTTCTTTCTCTCTCTCTTTTCGCATTTTTCTCTCTCTTCTCTCTTTTCCTCTCTCTTTTTCTCTCTCCTTTTCTCTTTTTCTCTCTTTCTCTCTTTTGCTCTCTTGTTTGCTCTCTCTTTTTCTCTTTTCCTCTTTTTCTCTCTTTCTCTTTTTTTTCTCACTTTTCTCTCTCTTTTTCTCTTTTCCTCTTTTTCTCTCTTTCTCCCTTTTACTCTCTCTTTTTCCGTCTTTTTCTCTCTCTTTTTCTCTTTTTCTCTCACTTTTTCTCACTTTTCTCTCCTTTTCGCTTTTTCTCTCTTTTTCTCTTTCTCTTTCTCTCTCTTTTCTCTCTCTTTTTCTCTTTTTCTCTCTTTCTCAGTTTTTCTCTCTCCTTTTCTCTCTCTTTCTCTTTTTTTCTTTTTCTCTTCGTCTCTTTTTCTCTCACTTTTTCTGCTTTTCTCTTTTTCTCTTTTACTCTCTTTTTCTCTCAGTTTTTTTTACTCTTTCTCTTTCTCTCTTTTACTCTCTCTATTTCTCTTTTTCTCTCTTTTTCTCACTTTTTCCTCTGTTTTTCTCTCTCTTTTTCTCATTTTCTCTGTCTTTTTCTCTCACATTTTCTCTTTTTCTCTCTTTTTCTCTCTTTTTCTCTCTTTCTCTCTTTTACTCTCTCTGTTTCTATTTTTCTTTTTCTCTCTTTTCCTCTCCCTTTTTCTCTCTTTTTCTCTCTCTTTTTCTCTTTTCCTCTTTTTCTCTCTTTCTCCCTTTCTCTCTCTCTTTTTCTCTCTTTTTCTCTCTCTTTTTCTCTTTTCCTCTTTTTCTCTCTTTCTCCCTTTTCTCTCTCTGTTTCTCTCTTTCTCTCTCTCTTTTTCTTTCTCTCTGTTTCTCTCTCTTTTCCTCTCTGTTTTTTTTCTCTGTTTTTCTCTCTCTTTTTCTCTTTTCTCTATCTGTCTTTTACTCTCTCTTTTTCTCTCAGTTTTTTTTCTCTCTTTTTATCTCTCTTTTTCTTTCTCTCTCTCTTTTTCTCTTTTTCTCTCTCTTTTTCTCTTTTCCTCTTTTTCTCTCTTTCTCCCTTTCTCTCTCTCTTTTTCTCTCTTTTTCTCTCTCTTTTTCTCTTTTCCTCTTTTTCTCTCTTTCTCCCTTTTTCTCTCTCTTTTTCTCTCTTTCTCTCTCTCTTTTTCTTTCTCTCTGTTTCTCTCTCTTTTCCTCTCTGTTTTTTTTCTCTGTTTTTCTCTCACTTTTTCTCTTTTCTCTTTCTGTCTTTTACTCTTTCTTTTTATCTCAGCTTTTTTCTCTCTTTTTATCTCTCTTTTTCTTTCTCTCTCTATTTCTCTTTTTCTCTCACTTTTTCTCTTTTTCTCTTTTTCTCTTTTTTCTCTCTTTATCTCTCTGTTTCTCTTATTTCTCTTTCTCACTTTTTCTCTTTTCCTCTCTCTTTTTCTGTCTTTTTTCTCTCTCTTCTCTTTTTCTCCTCTCTTTTTCTCTCTCTTTTTCTCTTTTACTCTTTCTATCTTTTTCTCTTCTTTCTCTCTCTTTTCCTCTTTTTCTCTTTCTCTCTTTTTCTCGTTCTCTTTTTCTCTCTCTTTTTATCTGTCTTTTTCTCTTTCTGCCTTTTTCTCTCTCTTTTTCTCTTTTTTCTCTCTTTTTCTCTTTTTCTCTCTTTTCTCTCTCTTTTTCTTTTTCTCTCTCTTTTTTCTTGTTCTCTCTGTTCTCTCTTTTTCTCTCTCTGTTTCTGTCTCTTTCACTCTTTTTTTCTCTTTTTCTCTCTCTTTTCTCTCTCTTTGTGTCTTTTTCTCTTTTTCTCTCTCTTTTTCTCTTTCTCGCTTTTACTCTCTTTTTCTCTCTTTCTCCCTTGTTCACTCTCCTTTCTCTCGCTTTTTCTCTTAGTGTCTTTTTCTCTCACTTTTTCTGCTTTTCTCATTTTCTCTCTTTTTCTCTCTCTTTTTCTCTTTTTCTCTCTTTTTCTCTCTCATATTCTCTTTCTCTTTTTTCTTTTTCTATCTCTTTTTCTCTCTCTTTTGCTCTCTCTTTTTCTCTTTTTCTCCTCTCTTTTTCTCTCTTTTTCTCTTTCTCTTTCTCTCTCTTTTCTCTCTCTTTTTCTCTTTTTCTCTCTTTCTCAGTTTTTCTCTCTCCTTTTCTCTCTCTTTCTCTGTTTCTCTTTTTCTCTTCGTCTCTTTTTCTCTCACTTTTTCTGCTTTTCTCTTTTTCTCTTTTACTCTCTTTTTCTCTCACTTTTTCTCTCTCTTTTTCACTCTTTCTCTTTCTGTCTTTTACTCTCTCTATTTCTCTTTTTCTCTCTTTTTCATCTGTTTTTCTCTCTGTTTTTCTCTCTCTTTTTCTCATTTTCTCTGTCTTTTTCTCTCACATTTTCTCTTTTTCTCTCTTTTTCTCTCTTTCTCTCTTTTACTCTCTCCTTTTCTCTCTTTCTCTCTCTCTTTTTCTTTCTCTCTGTTTCTCTCTCTTTTCCTCTCTGTTTTTCTCTCTGTTTTTCTCTCTCTTTTTCTCTTTTCTATTTCTGTCTTTTACTCTTTCTTTTTCTCTCAGTTTTTTTCTCTCTTTTTATCTCTCTTTTTCTTTCTCTCTCTCTTTTTCTCTTTTTCTCTCACTTTTTCTCTTTTTCTCTTTTTCTCTCTCTTTCTCTCTTTTTTCTCTCTTTATCTCTCTGTTTCTCTTTTTTCTCTTTCTCTCTTTTTCTCTTTTTCACTCTCTTTTTCTGTCTTTTTTCTCTCTCTTTTCTGTTTTTCTCTCTTTTTCTCTCTCTTTTTCTCTCTCTTTTTCTGTCTTTTTTTCTCTCTCTTCTCTTTTTCTCTCTCTTTTTCTCTCTTTTTCTCCTTTTCTCTCTTTTTCTCTCTCTTTTTCTCTCTCATATTCTCTTTCTCTTTTTTCTTTTTCTCTCTCTTTTTCTATCTTTTTCTCTTTTTCTCCTCTCTTTTTCTCTCTCATATTCTTTCTCTTTTTTCTTTTTCTCTCTCTTTTTCTCTCTCTTTTTCCCTCTCTTTTGCTCTTTTTCTCCTATTCTCTATTTTTTCTCTCTTTTTCTATCTCTGATTCTCTCTCTTTTTCTTTTTTCTCTTTCTCTCTTTTTCTCTCTGTTTTTCTCTCTCTTTTTCTCATTTTCTCTCTTTCTCACTTTTTCTCTGACTTTTCCACTTTTTATCTCTTTGTCTCTTTCTCTCTCTCTTTTTCTCTCTTTCTCTCTCTCTTTTTCTCTCTCGCTTTTTCTTTCTCTCTCTCTTTTCGCATTTTTCTCTCTCTTCTCTCTTTTCCTCTCTCTTTTTCTCTCTCCTTTTCTCTTTTTCTCTCTTTCTCTCTTTTGCTCTCTTGTTTGCTCTCTCTTTTTCTCTTTTCCTCTTTTTCTCTCTTTCTCTTTTTTTTCTCACTTTTCTCTCTCTTTTTCTCTTTTCCTCTTTTTCTCTCTTTCTCCCTTTTACTCTCTCTTTTTCCGTCTTTTTCTCTCTCTTTTTCTCTTTTTCTCTCACTTTTTCTCACTTTTCTCTCCTTTTCGCTTTTTCTCTCTTTTTCTCTTTCTCTTTCTCTCTCTTTTCTCTCTCTTTTTCTCTTTTTCTCTCTTTCTCAGTTTTTCTCTCTCCTTTTCTCTCTCTTTCTCTTTTTTTCTTTTTCTCTTCGTCTCTTTTTCTCTCACTTTTTCTGCTTTTCTCTTTTTCTCTTTTACTCTCTTTTTCTCTCAGTTTTTTTTACTCTTTCTCTTTCTCTCTTTTACTCTCTCTATTTCTCTTTTTCTCTCTTTTTCTCACTTTTTCCTCTGTTTTTCTCTCTCTTTTTCTCATTTTCTCTGTCTTTTTCTCTCACATTTTCTCTTTTTCTCTCTTTTTCTCTCTTTTTCTCTCTTTCTCTCTTTTACTCTCTCTGTTTCTATTTTTCTTTTTCTCTCTTTTCCTCTCCCTTTTTCTCTCTTTTTCTCTCTCTTTTTCTCTTTTCCTCTTTTTCTCTCTTTCTCCCTTTCTCTCTCTCTTTTTCTCTCTTTTTCTCTCTCTTTTTCTCTTTTCCTCTTTTTCTCTCTTTCTCCCTTTTCTCTCTCTGTTTCTCTCTTTCTCTCTCTCTTTTTCTTTCTCTCTGTTTCTCTCTCTTTTCCTCTCTGTTTTTTTTCTCTGTTTTTCTCTCTCTTTTTCTCTTTTCTCTATCTGTCTTTTACTCTCTCTTTTTCTCTCAGTTTTTTTTCTCTCTTTTTATCTCTCTTTTTCTTTCTCTCTCTCTTTTTCTCTTTTTCTCTCTCTTTTTCTCTTTTCCTCTTTTTCTCTCTTTCTCCCTTTCTCTCTCTCTTTTTCTCTCTTTTTCTCTCTCTTTTTCTCTTTTCCTCTTTTTCTCTCTTTCTCCCTTTTTCTCTCTCTTTTTCTCTCTTTCTCTCTCTCTTTTTCTTTCTCTCTGTTTCTCTCTCTTTTCCTCTCTGTTTTTTTTCTCTGTTTTTCTCTCACTTTTTCTCTTTTCTCTTTCTGTCTTTTACTCTTTCTTTTTATCTCAGTTTTTTTCTCTCTTTTTATCTCTCTTTTTCTTTCTCTCTCTATTTCTCTTTTTCTCTCACTTTTTCTCTTTTTCTATTTTTCTCTTTTTTCTCTCTTTATCTCTCTGTTTCTCTTATTTCTCTTTCTCACTTTTTCTCTTTTTCTCTCTCTTTTTCTGTCTTTTTTCTCTCTCTTCTCTTTTTCTCCTCTCTTTTTCTCTCTCTTTTTCTCTTTTACTCTTTCTATCTTTTTCTCTTCTTTCTCTCTCTTTTCCTCTTTTTCTCTTTCTCTCTTTTTCTCGTTCTCTTTTTCTCTCTCTTTTTATCTGTCTTTTTCTCTTTCTGCCTTTTTCTCTCTCTTTTTCTCTTTTTTGTCTCTTTTTCTCTTTTTCTCTCTTTTCTCTCTCTTTTTCTTTTTCTCTCTCCTTTTTCTTGTTCTCTCTGTTCTCTCTTTTTCTCTGTCTGTTTCTGTCTCTTTCACTCTTTTTTCTCTTTTTCTCTCTCTTTTCTCTCTCTTTGTGTCTTTTTCTCTTTTTCTCTCTCTTTTTCTCTTTCTCGCTTTTACTCTCTTTTTCTCTCTTTCTCCCTTGTTCACTCTCCTTTCTCTCGCTTTTTCTCTTTTTCTCTTAGTGTCTTTTGCTCTCTCACTTTTTCTGCTTTTCTCATTTTCTCTCTTTTTCTCTCTCTTTTTCTCTTTTTCTCTCTTTTTCTCTTTTACTCTCTTTTTCTCTCAGTTTTTTTTACTCTTTCTCTTTCTCTCTTTTACTCTCTCTATTTCTCTTTTTCTCTCTTTTTCTCACTTTTTCCTCTGTTTTTCTCTCTCTTTTTCTCAATTTCTCTGTCTTTTTCTCTCACATTTTCTCTTTTTCTCTCTTTTTCTCTCTCTTTTTCTCTCTTTCTCTCTTTTACTCTCTCTGTTTCTATTTTTCTTTTTCTCTCTTTTCCTCTCCCTTTTTCTCTCTTTTTCTCTCTCTTTTTCTCTTTTCCTCTTTTTCTCTCTTTCTCCCTTTCTCTCTCTCTTTTTCTCTCTTTTTCTCTCTTTTTCTCTTTTCCTCTTTTTCTCTCTTTCTCCCTTTTCTCTCTCTGTTTCTCTCTTTCTCTCTCTCTTTTTCTTTCTCTCTGTTTCTCTCTCTTTTTTCCTCTCTGTTTTTTTTCTCTGTTTTTCTCTCTCTTTTTCTCTTTTCTCTATCTGTCTTTTACTCTCTCTTTTTCTCTCAGTTTTTTCTCTCTTTTTATCTCTCTTTTTCTTTCTCTCTCTCTTTTTCTCTTTGTCTCTCTCTTTTTCTCTTTTCCTCTTTTTCTCTCTTTCTCCCTTTCTCTCTCTCTTTTTCTCTCTTTTTCTCTCTCTTTTTCTCTTTTCCTCTTTTTCTCTCTTTCTCCCTTTTTCTCTCTCTTTTTCTCTCTTTCTCTCTCTCTTTTTCTTTCTCTCTGTTTCTCTCTCTTTTCCTCTCTGTTTTTTTTCTCTGTTTTTCTCTCACTTTTTCTCTTTTCTCTTTCTGTCTTTTACTCTTTCTTTTTATCTCAGTTTTTTTCTCTCTTTTTATCTCTCTTTTTCTTTCTCTCTCTATTTCTCTTTTTCTCTCACTTTTTCTCTTTTTCTCTTTTTCTCTCTCTTTTTCTGTCTTTTTTCTCTCTCTTCTCTTTTTCTCCTCTCTTTTTCTCTCTCTTTTTCTCTTTTACTCTTTCTATCTTTTTCTCTTCTTTCTCTCTCTTTTCCTCTTTTTCTCTTTCTCTCTTTTTCTCGTTCTCTTTTTCTCTCTCTTTTTATCTGTCTTTTTCTCTTTCTGCCTTTTTCTCTCTCTTTTTCTCTTTTTTCTCTCTTTTTCTCTTTTTCTCTCTTTTCTCTCTCTTTTTCTTTTTCTCTCTCCTTTTTCTTGTTCTCTCTGTTCTCTCTTTTTCTCTGTCTGTTTCTGTCTCTTTCACTCTTTTTTCTCTTTTTCTCTCTCTTTTCTCTCTCTTTGTGTCTTTTTCTCTTTTTCTCTCTCTTTTTCTCTTTCTCGCTTTTACTCTCTTTTTCTCTCTTTCTCCCTTGTTCACTCTCCTTTCTCTCGCTTTTTCTCTTTTTCTCTTAGTGTCTTTTGCTCTCTCACTTTTTCTGCTTTTCTCATTTTCTCTCTTTTTCTCTCTCTTTTTCTCTTTTTCTCTCTTTTTCTCTCTCATATTCTCTTTCTCTTTTTTCTTTTTCTCTCTCTTTTTATCTCTCTTTTGCTCTCTCTTTTTCTCTTTTTCTCCTCTCTTTTTCTCTCTCTTTTTGTCTTTTACTCTCTTTTTCTTTCTTTCTCTCGTTTTCTCTCTCTTTTTCACTGTTTCTCTTTCTCTCTTTTACTCTCTCCTTTTCTCTGTTTTTCTCTTTTTCTCTCTTTTTCTCTCTCTTTTTCATTTTTCTCTTTCTCTCTCTATTTTTCTCTCTCTTGTTAACTCTTTCTCTTTCTCTCTTTTACTCTCTCTTTTTCTCTTTTTCTCTCTTTTTCTCTCTTTTTCCTCTGTTTTTCTCTCTGTATTTCTCTCTCTTTTTCTCATTTTCTCTGTCTTTTTCTCTCACATTTTCTCTTTTTCTCTCTTTTTCTCTCTTTCTCCATTTTACTCTCTCTGTTTCTCTTTTTCTTTTTCTCTCTGTTTTCTATCTCTGATTCTCTCTCTTTTTCTTTTTTCTCTTTCTCTCTTTTTCTCTCTGTTTTTCTCTCTCTTTTTCTCATTTTCTCTCTTTCTCACTTTTTCTCTGACCTTTCCACTTTTTATCTCTTTGTCTCTTTCTCTCTCTCTCTTTTTCTCTCTTTCTCTCTCTCGCTTTTTCTTTCTCTCTCTCTTTTCTCATTTTTCTCTCTCTTCTCTCTTTTCCTCTCTCTTTTTCTCTCTCCTTTTCTCTTTTTCTCTCTTTCTCTCTTTTGCTCTCTCTTTTTCTCTCTTTTCCTCTTTTTCTCTCTTTCTCTTTTTTTCTCACTTTTCTCTCTCTTTTTCTCTTTTCCTCTTTTTCTCTCTTTCTCCCTTTTACTCTCTCTTTTTCCGTCTTTTTCTCTCTCTATTTCTTTCTCTCTCTTTCTCTCTTTTTCTCTCTTTTTCTCTCTCTTTTTCTCTTTATCTCTTTCTTTTATTCTCTCTTTTTCTCTTTTCCTCTCTTTTACTCTCTCTTTTTCTCTCTGTTTTCTCTCTAATTCTCTCTCTCTTTCTCTCTCTTTTTCTCTTTCTCTCTTTTTCTCACTTTTCTCTCTTTTTCGCTTTTTCTCTCTTTTTCTCTTTCTCTTTCTCTCTCTTTTCTCTCTCTTTTTCTCTTTTTCTCTCTTTCTCAGTTTTTCTCTCTCCTTTTCTCTCTCTCTTTCTCTTTTTCTCTTTTTCTCTTCGTCTCTTTTTCTTTCACTTTTTCTGCTTTTCTCTTTTTCTCTTTTACTCTCTTTTTCTCTCACTTTTTCTCTCTCTTTTTCACTCTTTCTCTTTCTCTCTTTTACTCTCTCTATTTCCCTTTTTCTCTCTTTTTCTCTTTTTTTCCTCTGTTTTTCTCTCTGTTTTTCTCTCTCTTTTTCTCATTTTCTCTGTCTTTTTCTCTCACATTTTCTCTTTTTCACTCTTTTTCTCTCTCTTTTTCTCTCTTTCTCTCTTTTACTCTCTCTGTTTCTATTTTTCTTTTTCTCTCTTTTCCTCTCTCTTTTTCGCTCTCTTTTTCTCTTTTCCTCTTTTTTTCTCTTTCTCCCTTTTTCTCTCAGTTTTTCTCTCTCTTTCTCTCTCTCTTTTTCTTTCTCTCTGTTTCTCTCTCTTTTCCTCTGTTTTTTTCTCTCTGTTTTTCTCTCTCTTTTTCTCTTTTCTCTTTCTGTCTTTTACTCTTTCTTTTTCTCTCAGTTTTTTTCTCTCTTTTAATCTCTCTTTTTCTTTTTCTCTCTCTTTTTCTCTTTTTCTCTCACTTTTTCTCTTTTTCTCTCTCTTTTTCTCTTTTTCTCTCTCTTTATCTCTCTGTTTCTCTTTTTTCTCGTTCTCACTTTTTCTCTCTTTATCTCTCTCTTTTTCTGTCTTTTTTTCTCTCTCTTCTCTCTTTCTCTCTCTTTTTCTCTCTTTTTTTCTCTCTCTTTTTCTGTCTCTTTTTCTCTTTTTCTCTTTCTGTCTTTTTCTCTCTCTTTTTCTTTTTTCTCTCTTTCTCTTTGTTGTCACTTTTCTCTCTCTTTTTCTCTTTTTCTCTCTTTTTCTCTCTCTTTTTTCTCTCTATTTCTCTCTTTTTCTCTCTTTTTTCTCTCTCTTTTTCTCTTTATCTCTTTCTTTTATTCTCTCTTTTTCTCTTTTCCTCTCTTTTACTCTCTCTTTTTCTCTCTGTTTTCTCTCTAATTCTCTCTCTTTTTCTCTTTTTCTCTCTCTTTTTCTCTCACGTTTTCTCACTTTTCTCTCTTTTTCGCTTTTTCTCTCTTTTCTCTTTCTCTTTCTCTCTCTTTTCTCTCTCTTTTTCTCTTTTCCTCTCATTTTCTGTCTCTTTTTCTCTCTTTTCTCTCTCTTTTTCTCTCTATTTCTCTCTTTTTCTCTCTTTTTTCCTCTCTCTTTTTCTCTTTATCTCTTTCTTTTATTCTCTCTTTTCTCTTTTCCTCTCTTTTACTCTCTCTTTTTCTCTCTGTTTTCTCTCTAATTCTCTCTCTTTTTCTCTTTTTCTCTTCGTCTCTTTTTCTCTCACTTTTTCTGCTTTTCTCTTTTTCTCTTTTACTCTCTTTTTCTCTCACTTTTTCTCTCTCTTTTTCACTCTTTCTCTTTCTCTCTTTTACTCTCTCTATTTCTCTTTTTCTCTCTTTTTCGTCTGTTTTTCTCTCTGTTTTTCTCTCTCTTTTTCTCATTTTCTCTGTCTTTTTCTCTCACATTTTCTCTTTTTCTCTCTTTTTCTCTCTTTCTCTCTTTTACTCTCTCTGTTTCTATTTTTCTTTTTCTCTATTTCCTCTCTCTTTTTCTCTCTCTTTTTCTCTTTTCCTCTTTTTCTCTCTTTCTCCCTTTTTCTCTCTCTTTTTCTCTCTTTCTCTCTCTCTTTTTCTTTCTCTCTGTTTCTCTCTCTTTTCCTCTCTGTTTTTTCTCTCTGTTTTTCTCTCTCTTTTTCTCTTTTCTCTTTCTGTCTTTTACTCTTTCTTTTTCTCTCAGTTTTTTTCTCTCTTTTTATCTCTCTTTTTCTTTCTCTCTCTCTTTTTCTCTTTTTCTCTCACTTTTTCTCTTTTTCTCTATTTCTCTCTCTTTCTCTCTTTTTTCTCTCTTTATCTCTCTGTTTCTCTTTTTTCTCTTTCTCACTTTTTCTCTTTTTCTCTCTCTTTTTCTGTCTTTTTTTCTCTGTCTTCTCTTTTTCTCTCTCTTTTTCTCTCTCTCTTTCTCTTTTACTCTCTTTGTCTCTTTTTCTCTCTCTTTTCTGTTTTTCTCTCTTTTTCTCTCTCTTTTTCTCTCTCTTTTTCTCTTTTTCTCTCTCCTTTTCTGTCTTTTTTTCTCTCTCTTCTCTTTTTCTCCTTTTCTCTCTTTTTCTCTGTCTTTTTCTCTCTCATATTCTCTTTCTTTTTTTCTTTTTCTCTCTCTTTTTCTCTCTTTTTCTCTTTTTCTCCTCTCTTTTTCTCTCTCATATTCTTTCTCTTTTTTCTTTTTCTCTGTCTTTTTCTCTCTCTTTTTCCCTCTCTTTTGCTCTTTTTCTCCTATTCTCTATTTTTTTCTCTCTTTTTCTCTGTTTTCTATCTCTGATTCTCTCTCTTTTTCTTTTTTCTCTTTCTCTCTTTTTCTCTCTGTTTTTCGCTCTCTTTTTCTCATTTTCTCTCTTTCTCACTTTTTCTCTGACTTTTCCACTTTTTATCTCTTTGTCTCTTTCTCTCTCTCTTTTTGTCTCTTTCTCTCTCTCTTTTTCTCTCTCGCTTTTTCTTTCTCTCTCTCTTTTCCCATTTTTCTCTCTCTTCTCTCTTTTCCTCTCTCTTTTTCTCTCTCCTTTTCTCTCTTTCTCTCTTTTACTCTCTCTTTTTCTCTTTTTCTCTCTTTTTCTCTCTTTTTCCTCTGTTTTTCTCTCTGTATTTCTCTCTCTTTTTCTCATTTTCTCTGTCTTTTTCTCTCACATTTTCTCTTTTTCTCTCTTTTTCTCTCTTTCTCCATTTTACTCTCTCTGTTTCTCTTTTTCTTTTTCTCTCTGTTTTCTATCTCTGATTCTCTCTCTTTTTCTTTTTTCTCTTTCTCTCTTTTTCTCTCTGTTTTTCTCTCTCTTTTTCTCATTTTCTCTCTTTCTCACTTTTTCTCTGACTTTTCCACTTTTTATCTCTTTGTCTCTTTCTCTCTCTCTCTTTTTCTCTCTTTCTCTCTCTCGCTTTTTCTTTCTCTCTCTCTTTTCTCATTTTTCTCTCTCTTCTCTCTTTTCCTCTCTCTTTTTCTCTCTCCTTTTCTCTTTTTCTCTCTTTCTCTCTTTTGCTCTCTCTTTTTCTCTCTTTCTCTTTTTTTCTCACTTTTCTCTCTCTTTTTCTCTTTTCCTCTTTTTCTCTCTTTCTCCCTTTTACTCTCTCTTTTTCCGTCTTTTTCTCTCTCTATTTCTTTCTCTCTCTTTCTCTCTTTTTCTCTCTTTTTTCAATCTCTTTTTCTCTTTATCTCTTTTTTTTATTCTCTCTTTTTATCTTTTCCTCTCTTTTACTCTCTCTTTTTCTCTCTGTTTTCTCTCTAATTCTCTCTCTTTTTCTCTCTCTTTTTCTCTTTCTCACTTTTTCTCACATGTCTCTCTTTTTCGCTTTTTCTCTCTTTTTCTCTTTCTCTTTCTCTCTCTTTTCTCTCTCTTTTTCTCTTTTTCTCTCTTTCTCAGTTTTTCTCTGACTTTTCCACTTTTTATCTCTTTGTCTCTTTCTCTCTCTCTCTTTTTCTCTCTTTCTCTCTCTCGCTTTTTCTTTCTCTCTCTCTTTTCTCATTTTTCTCTCTCTTCTCTCTTTTCCTCTCTCTTTTTCTCTCTCCTTTTCTCTTTTTCTCTCTTTCTCTCTTTTGCTCTCTCTTTTTCTCTCTTTTCCTCTTTTTCTCTCTTTCTCTTTTTTTCTCACTTTTCTCTCTCTTTTTCTCTTTTCCTCTTTTTCTCTCTTTCTCCCTTTTACTCTCTCTTTTTCCGTCTTTTTCTCTCTCTATTTCTTTCTCTCTCTTTCTCTCTTTTTCTCTCTTTTTCTCTCTCTTTTTCTCTTTATCTCTTTCTTTTATTCTCTCTTTTTCTCTTTTCCTCTCTTTTACTCTCTCTTTTTCTCTCTGTTTTCTCTCTAATTCTCTCTCTCTTTCTCTCTCTTTTTCTCTTTCTCTCTTTTTCTCACTTTTCTCTCTTTTTCGCTTTTTCTCTCTTTTTCTCTTTCTCTTTCTCTCTCTTTTCTCTCTCTTTTTCTCTTTTTCTCTCTTTCTCAGTTTTTCTCTCTCCTTTTCTCTCTCTCTTTCTCTTTTTCTCTTTTTCTCTTCGTCTCTTTTTCTTTCACTTTTTCTGCTTTTCTCTTTTTCTCTTTTACTCTCTTTTTCTCTCACTTTTTCTCTCTCTTTTTCACTCTTTCTCTTTCTCTCTTTTACTCTCTCTATTTCCCTTTTTCTCTCTTTTTCTCTTTTTTTCCTCTGTTTTTCTCTCTGTTTTTCTCTCTCTTTTTCTCATTTTCTCTGTCTTTTTCTCTCACATTTTCTCTTTTTCACTCTTTTTCTCTCTCTTTTTCTCTCTTTCTCTCTTTTACTCTCTCTGTTTCTATTTTTCTTTTTCTCTCTTTTCCTCTCTCTTTTTCGCTCTCTTTTTCTCTTTTCCTCTTTTTTTCTCTTTCTCCCTTTTTCTCTCAGTTTTTCTCTCTCTTTCTCTCTCTCTTTTTCTTTCTCTCTGTTTCTCTCTCTTTTCCTCTGTTTTTTTCTCTCTGTTTTTCTCTCTCTTTTTCTCTTTTCTCTTTCTGTCTTTTACTCTTTCTTTTTCTCTCAGTTTTTTTCTCTCTTTTAATCTCTCTTTTTCTTTTTCTCTCTCTTTTTCTCTTTTTCTCTCACTTTTTCTCTTTTTCTCTCTCTTTTTCTCTTTTTTCTCTCTTTATCTCTCTGTTTCTCTTTTTTCTCGTTCTCACTTTTTCTCTCTTTATCTCTCTCTTTTTCTGTCTTTTTTTCTCTCTCTTCTCTCTTTCTCTCTCTTTTTCTCTCTTTTTTTCTCTCTCTTTTTCTGTCTCTTTTTCTCTTTTTCTCTTTCTGTCTTTTTCTCTCTCTTTTTCTTTTTTCTCTCTTTCTCTTTGTTGTCACTTTTCTCTCTCTTTTTCTCTTTTTCTCTCTTTTTCTCTCTCTTTTTTCTCTCTATTTCTCTCTTTTTCTCTCTTTTTTCTCTCTCTTTTTCTCTTTATCTCTTTCTTTTATTCTCTCTTTTTCTCTTTTCCTCTCTTTTACTCTCTCTTTTTCTCTCTGTTTTCTCTCTAATTCTCTCTCTTTTTCTCTTTTTCTCTCTCTTTTTCTCTCACGTTTTCTCACTTTTCTCTCTTTTTCGCTTTTTCTCTCTTTTCTCTTTCTCTTTCTCTCTCTTTTCTGTCTCTTTTTTTCTTTTCCTCTCATTTTCTGTCTCTTTTTCTCTCTTTTCTCTCTCTTTTTCTCTCTATTTCTCTCTTTTTCTCTCTTTTTTCCTCTCTCTTTTTCTCTTTATCTCTTTCTTTTATTCTCTCTTTTCTCTTTTCCTCTCTTTTACTCTCTCTTTTTCTCTCTGTTTTCTCTCTAATTCTCTCTCTTTTTCTCTTTTTCTCTCTCTTTTTCTCTCATGTTTTCTCACTTTTCTCTCTTTTTCGCTTTTTCTCTCTTTTTCTCTTTCTCTTTCTCTCTCTATTCTCTCTCTTTTTCTCTTTTTCTCTCTTTCTCAGTTTTTCTCTCTCCTTTTCTCTCTCTTTCTCTGTTTCTCTTTTTCTCTTCGTCTCTTTTTCTCTCACTTTTTCTGCTTTTCTCTTTTTCTCTTTTACTCTCTTTTTCTCTCACTTTTTCTCTCTCTTTTTCACTCTTTCTCTTTCTCTCTTTCTCTTTTTCTCTCTTTTTCGTCTGTTTTCTCTCTGTTTTTCTCTCTCTTTTTCTCATTTTCTCTGTCTTTTTCTCTCACATTTTCTCTTTTTCTCTCTTTTTCTCTCTCTTTTTCTCTCATGTTTTCTCACTTTTCTCTCTTTTTCTCTTTTTCTCTCTTTCTCAGTTTTTCTCTCTCCTTTTCTCTCTCTTTCTCTTTTTTTCTTTTTCTCTTCGTCTCTTTTTCTCTCACTTTTTCTGCTTTTCTCTTTTTCTCTTTTACTCTCTTTTTCTCTCAGTTTTTTTTTACTCTTTCTCTTTCTCTCTTTTACTCTCTCTATTTCCCTTTTTCTCTCTTTTTCTCACTTTTTCCTCTGTTTTTCTCTCTCTTTTTCTCATTTTCTCTGTCTTTTTCTCTCACATTTTCTCTTTTTCTCTCTTTTTCTCTCTCTTTTTCTCTCTTTCTCTCTTTTACTCTCTCTGTTTCTATTTTTCTTTTTCTCTCTTTTCCTCTCCCTTTTTCTCTCTTTTTCTCTCTCTTTTTCTCTTTTCCTCTTTTTCTCTCTTTCTCCCTTTCTCTCTCTTTTTCTCTCTTTTTCTCTCTCTTTTTCTCTTTTCCTCTTTTTCTCTCTTTCTCCCTTTTCTCTCTCTGTTTCTCTCTTTCTCTCTCTCTTTTTCTTTCTCTCTGTTTCTCTCTCTTTTCCTCTCTGTTTTTTTTCTCTGTTTTTCTCTCTCTTTTTCTCTTTTCTCTATCTGTCTTTTACTCTCTCTTTTTCTCTCAGTTTTTTTCTCTCTTTTTATCTCTCTTTTTCTTTCTCTCTCTCTTTTTCTCTTTTTCTCTCTCTTTTTCTCTTTTCCTCTTTTTCTCTCTTTCTCCCTTTCTCTCTCTCTTTTTCTCTCTTTTTCTCTCTCTTTTTCTCTTTTCCTCTTTTTCTCTCTTTCTCCCTTTTTCTCTCTCTTTTTCTCTCTTTTTTCTCTCTCTTCTCTTTTTCTCCTCTCTTTTTCTCTCTCTTTTTCTCTTTTACTCTTTCTATCTTTTTCTCTTCTTTCTCTCTCTTTTCCTCTTTTTCTCTTTCTCTCTTTTTCTCGTTCTCTTTTTCTCTCTCTTTTTATCTGTCTTTTTCTCTTTCTGCCTTTTTCTCTCTCTTTTTCTCTTTTTTCTCTCTTTTTCTCTTTTTCTCTCTTTTCTCTCTCTTTCTCTTTTTCTCTCTCCTTTTTCTTGTTCTCTCTGTTCTCTCTTTTTCTCTGTCTGTTTCTGTCTCTTTCACTCTTTTTTCTCTTTTTCTCTCTCTTTTCTCTCTCTTTGTGTCTTTTTCTCTTTTTCTCTCTCTTTTTCTCTTTCTCGCTTTTACTCTCTTTTTCTCTCTTTCTCCCTTGTTCACTCTCCTTTCTCTCGATTTTTCTCTTTTTCTCTTAGTGTCTTTTTCTCTCACTTTTTCTGCTTTTCTCATTTTCTCTCTTTTTCTCTCTCTTTTTCTCTTTTTCTCTCTTTTTCTCTCTCATATTCTCTTTCTCTTGTTTCTTTTTCTCTCTCTTTTTCTCTCTCTTTTGCTCTCTCTTTTTCTCTTTTTCTCCTCTCTTTTTCTCTCTCTTTTTGTCTTTTACTCTCTTTTTCTTTCTTTCTCTCGTTTTCTCTCTCTTTTTCACTGTTTCTCTTTCTCTCTTTTACTCTCTCCTTTTCTCTGTTTTTCTCTTTTTCTCTCTTTTTCTCTCTCTTTTTCATTTTTCTCTTTCTCTCTCTATTTTTCTCTCTCTTTTTAACTCTTTCTCTTTCTCTCTTTTACTCTCTCTTTTTCTCTTTTTCTCTCTTTTTCTCTCTTTTCCCTCTGTTTTTCTCTCTGTATTTCTCTCTCTTTTTCTCATTTTCTCTGTCTTTTTCTCTCACATTTTCTCTTTTTCTCTCTGTTTCTCTCTTTCTCCATTTTACTCTCTCTGTTTCTCTTTTTCTTTTTCTCTCTGTTTTTCTCTCTCTTTTTCTCATTTTCTCTCTTTCTCACTTTTTCTCTGACTTTTCCACTTTTTATCTCTTTGTCTCTTTCTCTCTCTCTCTTTTTCTCTCTTTCTCTCTCTCGCTTTTTCTTTCTCTCTCTCTTTTCTCATTTTTCTCTCTCTTCTCTCTTTTCCTCTCTCTTTTTCTCTCTCCTTTTCTCTTTTTCTCTCTTTCTCTCTTTTGCTCTCTCTTTTTCTCTTTTCCTCTTTT
Organism: Chiloscyllium plagiosum; assembly: GCF_037043375.1. Lineage (NCBI taxonomy): Eukaryota > Metazoa > Chordata > Chondrichthyes > Orectolobiformes > Hemiscylliidae > Chiloscyllium > Chiloscyllium plagiosum. The sequence continues at coordinate 63,251,387 of NW_028270156.1, forward strand.
TCTCTCTTTCTCCCTTTTACTCTCTCTTTTTCCGTCTTTTTCTCTCTCTATTTCTTTCTCTCTCTTTCTCTCTTTTTCTCTCTTTTTCTCTCTCTTTTTCTCTTTATCTCTTTCTTTTATTCTCTCTTTTCTCTTTTCCTCTCTTTTATTCTCTCTTTTTCTCTCTTTTTCTCTCTAATTCTCTCTCTCTTTCTCTCTCTTTTTCTCTTTCTCTCTTTTTCTCACTTTTCTCTCTTTTTCGCTTTTTCTCTCTTTTTCTCTTTCTCTTTCTCTCTCTTTTCTCTCTCTTTTTCTCTTTTTCTCTTTTTCTCAGTTTTTCTCTCTCCTTTTCTCTCTCTCTTTCTCTTTTTCTCTTTTTCTCTTCTCTCTTTTTCTTTCACTTTTTCTGCTTTTCTCTTTTTCTCTTTTACTCTCTTTTTCTCTCACTTTTTCTCTCTCTTTTTCACTCTTTCTCTTTCTCTCTTTTACTCTCTCTATTTCTCTTTTTCTCTCTTTTTCTCTTTTTTCCTCTGTTTTTCTCTCTGTTTTTCTCTCTCTTTTTCTCATTTTCTCTGTCTTTTTCTCTCACATTTTCTCTTTTTCACTCTTTTTCTCTCTCTTTTTCTCTCTTTCTCTCTTTTACTCTCTCTATTTCTCTTTTTCTCTCTTTTTCTCTTTTTTTCCTCTGTTTTTCTCTCTGTTTTTCTCTCTCTTTTTCTCATTTTCTCTGTCTTTTTCTCTCACATTTTCTCTTTTTCACTCTTTTTCTCTCTCTTTTTCTCTCTTTCTCTCTTTTACTCTCTCTGTTTCTATTTTTCTTTTTCTCTCTTTTCCTCTCTCTTTTTCGCTCTCTTTTTCTCTTTTCCTCTTTTTTTCTCTTTCTCCCTTTTTCTCTCAGTTTTTCTCTCTCTTTCTCTCTCTCTTTTTCTTTCTCTCTGTTTCTCTCTCTTTTCCTCTGTTTTTTTCTCTCTGTTTTTCTCTCTCTTTTTCTCTTTTCTCTTTCTGTCTTTTACTCTTTCTTTTTCTCTCAGTTTTTTTCTCTCTTTTAATCTCTCTTTTTCTTTTTCTCTCTCTTTTTCTCTTTTTCTCTCACTTTTTCTCTTTTTCTCTCTCTTTTTCTCTTTTTCTCTCTCTTTATCTCTCTGTTTCTCTTTTTTCTCGTTCTCACTTTTTCTCTCTTTATCTCTCTCTTTTTCTGTCTTTTTTTCTCTCTCTTCTCTCTTTCTCTCTCTTTTTCTCTCTTTTTTTCTCTCTCTTTTTCTGTCTCTTTTTCTCTTTTTCTCTTTCTGTCTTTTTCTCTCTCTTTTTCTTTTTTCTCTCTTTCTCTTTGTTGTCACTTTTCTCTCTCTTTTTCTCTTTTTCTCTCTTTTTCTCTCTCTTTTTTCTCTCTATTTCTCTCTTTTTCTCTCTTTTTTCTCTCTCTTTTTCTCTTTATCTCTTTCTTTTATTCTCTCTTTTTCTCTTTTCCTCTCTTTTACTCTCTCTTTTTCTCTCTGTTTTCTCTCTAATTCTCTCTCTTTTTCTCTTTTTCTCTCTCTTTTTCTCTCACGTTTTCTCACTTTTCTCTCTTTTTCGCTTTTTCTCTCTTTTCTCTTTCTCTTTCTCTCTCTTTTCTCTCTCTTTTTCTCTTTTCCTCTCATTTTCTGTCTCTTTTTCTCTCTTTTCTCTCTCTTTTTCTCTCTATTTCTCTCTTTTTCTCTCTTTTTTCCTCTCTCTTTTTCTCTTTATCTCTTTCTTTTATTCTCTCTTTTCTCTTTTCCTCTCTTTTACTCTCTCTTTTTCTCTCTGTTTTCTCTCTAATTCTCTCTCTTTTTCTCTTTTTCTCTTCGTCTCTTTTTCTCTCACTTTTTCTGCTTTTCTCTTTTTCTCTTTTACTCTCTTTTTCTCTCACTTTTTCTCTCTCTTTTTCACTCTTTCTCTTTCTCTCTTTTACTCTCTCTATTTCTCTTTTTCTCTCTTTTTCGTCTGTTTTTCTCTCTGTTTTTCTCTCTCTTTTTCTCATTTTCTCTGTCTTTTTCTCTCACATTTTCTCTTTTTCTCTCTTTTTCTCTCTTTCTCTCTTTTACTCTCTCTGTTTCTATTTTTCTTTTTCTCTATTTCCTCTCTCTTTTTCTCTCTCTTTTTCTCTTTTCCTCTTTTTCTCTCTTTCTCCCTTTTTCTCTCTCTTTTTCTCTCTTTCTCTCTCTCTTTTTCTTTCTCTCTGTTTCTCTCTCTTTTCCTCTCTGTTTTTTCTCTCTGTTTTTCTCTCTCTTTTTCTCTTTTCTCTTTCTGTCTTTTACTCTTTCTTTTTCTCTCAGTTTTTTTCTCTCTTTTTATCTCTCTTTTTCTTTCTCTCTCTCTTTTTCTCTCTATTTCTCTCTTTTTCTCTCTTTTTTCCTCTCTCTTTTTCTCTTTATCTCTTTCTTTTATTCTCTCTTTTCTCTTTTCCTCTCTTTTACTCTCTCTTTTTCTCTCTGTTTTCTCTCTAATTCTCTCTCTTTTTCTCTTTTTCTCTTCGTCTCTTTTTCTCTCACTTTTTCTGCTTTTCTCTTTTTCTCTTTTACTCTCTTTTTCTCTCACTTTTTCTCTCTCTTTTTCACTCTTTCTCTTTCTCTCTTTTACTCTCTCTATTTCTCTTTTTCTCTCTTTTTCTCTTTTTTCCTCTGTTTTTCTCTCTGTTTTTCTCTCTCTTTTTCTCATTTTCTCTGTCTTTTTCTCTCACATTTTCTCTTTTTCACTCTTTTTCTCTCTCTTTTTCTCTCTTTCTCTCTTTTACTCTCTCTATTTCTCTTTTTCTCTCTTTTTCTCTTTTTTTCCTCTGTTTTTCTCTCTGTTTTTCTCTCTCTTTTTCTCATTTTCTCTGTCTTTTTCTCTCACATTTTCTCTTTTTCACTCTTTTTCTCTCTCTTTTTCTCTCTTTCTCTCTTTTACTCTCTCTGTTTCTATTTTTCTTTTTCTCTCTTTTCCTCTCTCTTTTTCGCTCTCTTTTTCTCTTTTCCTCTTTTTTTCTCTTTCTCCCTTTTTCTCTCAGTTTTTCTCTCTCTTTCTCTCTCTCTTTTTCTTTCTCTCTGTTTCTCTCTCTTTTCCTCTGTTTTTTTCTCTCTGTTTTTCTCTCTCTTTTTCTCTTTTCTCTTTCTGTCTTTTACTCTTTCTTTTTCTCTCAGTTTTTTTCTCTCTTTTAATCTCTCTTTTTCTTTTTCTCTCTCTTTTTCTCTTTTTCTCTCACTTTTTCTCTTTTTCTCTCTCTTTTTCTCTTTTTCTCTCTCTTTATCTCTCTGTTTCTCTTTTTTCTCGTTCTCACTTTTTCTCTCTTTATCTCTCTCTTTTTCTGTCTTTTTTTCTCTCTCTTCTCTCTTTCTCTCTCTTTTTCTCTCTTTTTTTCTCTCTCTTTTTCTGTCTCTTTTTCTCTTTTTCTCTTTCTGTCTTTTTCTCTCTCTTTTTCTTTTTTCTCTCTTTCTCTTTGTTGTCACTTTTCTCTCTCTTTTTCTCTTTTTCTCTCTTTTTCTCTCTCTTTTTTCTCTCTATTTCTCTCTTTTTCTCTCTTTTTTCTCTCTCTTTTTCTCTTTATCTCTTTCTTTTATTCTCTCTTTTTCTCTTTTCCTCTCTTTTACTCTCTCTTTTTCTCTCTGTTTTCTCTCTAATTCTCTCTCTTTTTCTCTTTTTCTCTCTCTTTTTCTCTCACGTTTTCTCACTTTTCTCTCTTTTTCGCTTTTTCTCTCTTTTCTCTTTCTCTTTCTCTCTCTTTTCTCTCTCTTTTTCTCTTTTCCTCTCATTTTCTGTCTCTTTTTCTCTCTTTTCTCTCTCTTTTTCTCTCTATTTCTCTCTTTTTCTCTCTTTTTTCCTCTCTCTTTTTCTCTTTATCTCTTTCTTTTATTCTCTCTTTTCTCTTTTCCTCTCTTTTACTCTCTCTTTTTCTCTCTGTTTTCTCTCTAATTCTCTCTCTTTTTCTCTTTTTCTCTTCGTCTCTTTTTCTCTCACTTTTTCTGCTTTTCTCTTTTTCTCTTTTACTCTCTTTTTCTCTCACTTTTTCTCTCTCTTTTTCACTCTTTCTCTTTCTCTCTTTTACTCTCTCTATTTCTCTTTTTCTCTCTTTTTCGTCTGTTTTTCTCTCTGTTTTTCTCTCTCTTTTTCTCATTTTCTCTGTCTTTTTCTCTCACATTTTCTCTTTTTCTCTCTTTTTCTCTCTTTCTCTCTTTTACTCTCTCTGTTTCTATTTTTCTTTTTCTCTATTTCCTCTCTCTTTTTCTCTCTCTTTTTCTCTTTTCCTCTTTTTCTCTCTTTCTCCCTTTTTCTCTCTCTTTTTCTCTCTTTCTCTCTCTCTTTTTCTTTCTCTCTGTTTCTCTCTCTTTTCCTCTCTGTTTTTTCTCTCTGTTTTTCTCTCTCTTTTTCTCTTTTCTCTTTCTGTCTTTTACTCTTTCTTTTTCTCTCAGTTTTTTTCTCTCTTTTTATCTCTCTTTTTCTTTCTCTCTCTCTTTTTCTCTTTTTCTCTCACTTTTTCTCTTTTTCTCTATTTCTCTCTCTTTCTCTCTTTTTTCTCTCTTTATCTCTCTGTTTCTCTTTTTTCTCTTTCTCACTTTTTCTCTTTTTCTCTCTCTTTTTCTGTCTTTTTTTCTCTGTCTTCTCTTTTACTCTCTTTGTCTCTTTTTCTCTCTCTTTTCTGTTTTTCTCTCTTTTTCTCTCTCTTTTTCTCTCTCTTTTTCTCTTTTTCTCTCTCCTTTTCTGTCTTTTTTTCTCTCTCTTCTCTTTTTCTCCTTTTCTCTCTTTTTCTCTGTCTTTTTCTCTCTCATATTCTCTTTCTTTTTTTCTTTTTCTCTCTCTTTTTCTCTCTTTTTCTCTTTTTCTCCTCTCTTTTTCTCTCTCATATTCTTTCTCTTTTTTCTTTTTCTCTGTCTTTTTCTCTCTCTTTTTCCCTCTCTTTTGCTCTTTTTCTCCTATTCTCTATTTTTTTCTCTCTTTTTCTCTGTTTTCTATCTCTGATTCTCTCTCTTTTTCTTTTTTCTCTTTCTCTCTTTTTCTCTCTGTTTTTCGCTCTCTTTTTCTCATTTTCTCTCTTTCTCACTTTTTCTCTGACTTTTCCACTTTTTATCTCTTTGTCTCTTTCTCTCTCTCTTTTTGTCTCTTTCTCTCTCTCTTTTTCTCTCTCGCTTTTTCTTTCTCTCTCTCTTTTCCCATTTTTCTCTCTCTTCTCTCTTTTCCTCTCTCTTTTTCTCTCTCCTTTTCTCTCTTTCTCTCTTTTACTCTCTCTTTTTCTCTTTTTCTCTCTTTTTCTCTCTTTTTCCTCTGTTTTTCTCTCTGTATTTCTCTCTCTTTTTCTCATTTTCTCTGTCTTTTTCTCTCACATTTTCTCTTTTTCTCTCTTTTTCTCTCTTTCTCCATTTTACTCTCTCTGTTTCTCTTTTTCTTTTTCTCTCTGTTTTCTATCTCTGATTCTCTCTCTTTTTCTTTTTTCTCTTTCTCTCTTTTTCTCTCTGTTTTTCTCTCTCTTTTTCTCATTTTCTCTCTTTCTCACTTTTTCTCTGACTTTTCCACTTTTTATCTCTTTGTCTCTTTCTCTCTCTCTCTTTTTCTCTCTTTCTCTCTCTCGCTTTTTCTTTCTCTCTCTCTTTTCTCATTTTTCTCTCTCTTCTCTCTTTTCCTCTCTCTTTTTCTCTCTCCTTTTCTCTTTTTCTCTCTTTCTCTCTTTTGCTCTCTCTTTTTCTCTCTTTCTCTTTTTTTCTCACTTTTCTCTCTCTTTTTCTCTTTTCCTCTTTTTCTCTCTTTCTCCCTTTTACTCTCTCTTTTTCCGTCTTTTTCTCTCTCTATTTCTTTCTCTCTCTTTCTCTCTTTTTCTCTCTTTTTTCAATCTCTTTTTCTCTTTATCTCTTTTTTTTATTCTCTCTTTTTATCTTTTCCTCTCTTTTACTCTCTCTTTTTCTCTCTGTTTTCTCTCTAATTCTCTCTCTTTTTCTCTCTCTTTTTCTCTTTCTCACTTTTTCTCACATGTCTCTCTTTTTCGCTTTTTCTCTCTTTTTCTCTTTCTCTTTCTCTCTCTTTTCTCTCTCTTTTTCTCTTTTTCTCTCTTTCTCAGTTTTTCTCTGACTTTTCCACTTTTTATCTCTTTGTCTCTTTCTCTCTCTCTCTTTTTCTCTCTTTCTCTCTCTCGCTTTTTCTTTCTCTCTCTCTTTTCTCATTTTTCTCTCTCTTCTCTCTTTTCCTCTCTCTTTTTCTCTCTCCTTTTCTCTTTTTCTCTCTTTCTCTCTTTTGCTCTCTCTTTTTCTCTCTTTTCCTCTTTTTCTCTCTTTCTCTTTTTTCTCACTTTTCTCTCTCTTTTTCTCTTTTCCTCCTTTTCTCTTTTTCTCTCTTTCTCTCTTTTGCTCTCTCTTTTTCTCTCTTTTCCTCTTTTTCTCTCTTTCTCTTTTTTTCTCACTTTTCTCTCTCTTTTTCTCTTTTCCTCTTTTTCTCTCTTTTCTCTCTCTCTTTCTCTTTTTCTCTTCGTCTCTTTTTCTCTCACTTTTTCTGCTTTTCTCTTTTTCTCTTTTACTCTCTTTTTCTCTCCCTTTTTCTCTCTCTTTTTCACTCTTTCTCTTTCTCTCTTTTACTCTCTCTATTTCTCTTTTTCTCTCTTTTTCTCTCTTTTTCCTCTGTTTTTCTCTCTCTTTTTCTCTCTCTTTTTCTCATTTTCTCTGTCTTTTTCTCTCACATTTTCTCTTTTTCTCTCTTTTTCTCTCTCTTTTTCTCTCTTTCTCTCTTTTGCTCTCTCTGTTTCTATTTTTCTTTTTCTCTCTTTTCCTCTCTCTTTTTCTCTGTCTTTTTCTGTCTTTTTTTCTCTCTCTTCTCATTTTCTCTCTCTTTTTCTCTCTCTCTTTCTCTTTTTCTCTCTCTTTTTCTGTCTTTTTTCTCTCTCTTCTCTTTTTCTCTCTCTTTTTCTCTCTCTTTTTCTCCTTTTCTCTCTTTTTCTCTCTCTTTTTCTCTCTCATATTCTCTTTCTCTTTTTTCTTTTTCTCTCTCTTTTTCTCTCTTTTTCGCTTTTTCTCTTCTCTTTTTCTCTCTCTTTTTCTCTTTTACTCTTTCTATCTTTTTCTCTTCTTTCTCTCTCTTTTCCTCTTTTTCTCTTTCTCTCTTTTTCTCGTTCTCTTTTTCTCTCTCTCTTTATCTGTCTTTTTCTCTTTCTGCCTTTTTCTCTCTCTTTTTCTCTTTTTCTCTCTCTTTTCTCTCTCTTTGTGTCTTTTTCTCTTTTTCTCTCTCTTTTTCTCTTTCTCGCTTTTACTCTCTTTTTCTCTCTTTCTCCCTTGTTCACTCTCCTTTCTCTCGATTTTTCTCTTTTTCTCTTAGTGTCTTTTTCTCTCACTTTTTCTGCTTTTCTCATTTTCTCTCTTTTTCTCTCTCTTTTTCTCTTTTTCTCTCTTTTTCTCTCTCATATTCTCTTTCTCTTTTTTCTTTTTCTCTCTCTTTTGCTCTCTCTTTTTCTCTTTTTCTCTTCTCTTTTTCTCTCTCTTTTTGTCTTTTAATCTCTTGTTCTTTCTTTTTCTCTTTTCTCTCTCTTTTTCTCTCTCTTTTTCTCTTTCTCTCTTTTTCTCTCTCTTTTTCTCTTTTCCTCTTTTTCTCTCTTTCTCCCTTTTTCTCTCTCTTTTTCTCTCTTTCTCTCTCTCTTTTTCTTTCTCTCTGTTTCTCTCTCTTTTCCTCTCTGTTTTTTCTCTCTGTTTTTCTCTCTCTTTTTCTCTTTTCTCTTTCTGTCTTTTACTCTTTCTTTTTCTCTCAGTTTTTTTCTCTCTTTTTATCTCTCTTTTTCTTTCTCTCTCTCTTTTTCTCTTTTTCTCTCTCTTTTTCTCTTTTCCTCTTTTTCTCTCTTTCTCCCTTTCTCTCTCTCTTTTTCTCTCTTTTTCTCTCTCTTTTTCTCTTTTCCTCTTTTTCTCTCTTTCTCCCTTTTTCTCTCTCTTTTTCTCTCTTTTTTCTCTCTCTTTTTCTCTTTATCTCTTTCTTTTATTCTCTCATTTTCTCTTTTCCTCTCTTTTACTCTCTCTTTTTCTCTCTGTTTTCTCTCTAATTCTCTCTCTTTTTCTCTTTCTCTCTTTTTCTCACTTTTCTCTCTTTTTCGCTTTTTCTCTCTTTTTCTCTTTCTCTTTCTCTCTCTTTTCTCTCTCTTTTTCTCTTTTTCTCTCTTTCTCAGTTTTTCTCTCTCCTTTTCTCTCTCTCTTTCTCTTTTTCTCTTCGTCTCTTTTTCTTTCACTTTTTCTGCTTTTCTCTTTTTCTCTTTTACTCTCTTTTTCTCACACTTTTTCTCTCTCTTTTTCACTCTTTCTCTTTCTCTCTTTTACTCTCTCTATTTCTCTTTTTCTCTCTTTTTCTCTTTTTTCCTCTGTTTTTCTCTCTGTTTTTCTCTCTCTTTTTCTCATTTTCTCTGTCTTTTTCTCTCACATTTTCTCTTTTTCACTCTTTTTCTCACTCTTTTTCTCTCTTTCTCTCTTTTACTCTCTCTGTTTCTATTTTTCTTTTTCTCTCTTTTCCTCTCTCTTTTTCGCTCTCTTTTTCTCTTTTCCTCTTTTTTTCTCTTTCTCCCTTTTTCTCTCAGTTTTTCTCTCTCTTTCTCTCTCTCTTTTTCTTTCTCTCTGTTTCTCTCTCTTTTCCTCTGTTTTTTTCTCTCTGTTTTTCTCTCTCTTTTTCTCTTTTCTCTTTCTGTCTTTTACTCTTTCTTTTTCTCTCAGTTTTTTTCTCTCTTTTAATCTCTCTTTTTCTTTTTCTCTCTCTTTTTCTCTTTTTCTCTCACTTTTTCTCTTTTTCTCTCTCTTTTTCTCTTTTTTCTCTCTTTATCTCTCTGTTTCTCTTTTTTCTCGTTCTCACTTTTTCTCTCTTTATCTCTCTCTTTTCCCATTTTTCTCTCTCTTCTCTCTTTTCCTCTCTCTTTTTCTCTCTCCTTTTCTCTCTTTCTCTCTTTTACTCTCTCTTTTTCTCTTTTTCTCTCTTTTTCCTCTGTTTTTCTCTCTGTATTTCTCTCTCTTTTTCCCTCTCTTTTGCTCTTTTTCTCCTATTCTCTATTTTTTCTCTCTTTTTCTATCTCTGATTCTCTCTCTTTTTCTTTTTTTCTCTTTCTCTCTTTTTCTCTCTGTTTTTCTCTCTCTTTTTCTCATTTTCTTTCTTTCTCACTTTTTCTCTGACTTTTCCACTTTTTATCTCTTTGTCTCTTTCTCTCTCTCTTTTTCTCTCTTTCTCTCTCTCTTTTTCTCTCTCGCTTTTTCTTTCTCTCTCTCTTTTCACATTTTCCTCTCTCTTCTCTCTTTTCCTCTCTCTTTTTCTCTCTCCTTTTCTCTTTTTCTCTCTTTTTCTCTCTCATACTCTCTTTCTCTTTTTTCTTTTTCTCTCTCTTTTTCTCTCTCTTTTTCTCTCTCTTTTTCTCCTCTCTTTTTCTCTCTCTTTTTGTCATGTACTCTCTTTTTCTTTCTTTTTCTCTTTTCTCTCTCTTTTTCTCTTTCTCTCTTTTTCTCTCTCTTTTTCACTGTTTCTCTTTCTCTCTTTTACTCTCTCCTTTTCTCTGATTTTCTCTCTGTATTTCTCTCTCTTTTTCCCTCTCTTTTGCTCGTTTTCTCCTATTCTCTATTTTTTCTCTCTTTTTCTATCTCTGATTCTCTCTCTTTTTCTTTTTTTCTCTTTCTCTCTTTTTCTCTCTGTTTTTCTCTCTCTTTTTCTCATTTTCTCTCTTTCTCACTTTTTCTCTCTCGCTTTTTTCTTTTTCTCTCTCTTTTTCTCTCTCTTTTTCTCTCTCTTTTGCTCTCTCTTTTTCTCTTTTTCTCCTCTCTTTTTCTCTCTCTTTTTGTCTTTTACTCTCTTTTTCTTTCTTTTTCTCTTTTCTCTCTCTTTTTCTCTTTCTCTCTTTTTCTCTCTCTTTTTCTCTTTTCCTATTTTTCTCTCTTTCTCCCTTTTTCTCTCTCTTTTTCTCTCTTTCTCTCTCTCTTTTTCTTTCTCTCTGTTTCTCTCTCTTTTCCTCTCTGTTTTTTTCTCTGTTTTTCTCTCTCTCTTTCTCTTTTCTCTTTCTGTCTTTTACTCTTTCCTTTTCTCTCAGTTTTTTTCTCTCTTTTTATCTCGCTTTTTCTTTCACTCTCTCTTTTTCTCTTTTTCTCTCACTTTTTTCTCTTTTTCTCTTTTTCTCTCTCTTTTTCTCATTTTTCTCTCTTTATCTCTCTGTTTCTCTTTTTTCTCTTTCTCACTTTTTCTCTTTTTCTCTCTCTTTTTCTGTCTTTTTTTCTCTCTCTTGTCTTTTTCTCTCTCTTTTTCTCTCTCTCTTTCTCTTTTACTCTCTTTGTCTCTTTTTCTCTCTCTTTTCTGTTTTTTCTCTCTTTTTCTCTCTCTTTTTCTCTCTCTTTTTCTCTTTTTCTCTCTCTTTTTCTGTCTTTTTTTCTCTCTCTTCACTTTTTCTCTCTCTTTTTCTCTCTCTTTTTCTTCTTTTCTCTCTTTTTCTCTCTCTTTTTCTCTTTCTCTTTTTTCTTTTTCTCTCTCTTTTTCTCTCTTTCTCTCTCTCTTTTTCTTTCTCTCTGTTTCTCTCTCTTTTCCTCTCTGTTTTTTCTCTCTGTTTTTCTCTCTCTTTTTCTCTTTTCTCTTTCTGTCTTTTACTCTTTCTTTTTCTCTCAGTTTTTTTCTCTCTTTTTATCTCTCTTTTTCTTTCTCTCTCTCTTTTTCTCTTTTTCTCTCACTTTTTCTCTTTTTCTCTTTTTCTCTTTTTTCTCTCTTTATCTCTCTGTTTCTCTTTTTTCTCTTTCTCACTTTTTCTCTTGTTCTCTCTCTTTTTCTGTCTTTTTTTCTCTCCCTTCTCTTTTTCTCTCTCTTTTTCTCTCTCTCTTTCTCTTTTACTCTCTTTGTCTCTTTTTCTCTCTCTTTTCTGTTTTTCTCTCTTTTTCTCTCTCTTTTTCTCTCTCTTTTTCTCTTTTTCTCTCTCTTTTTCTGTCTTTTTTTCTCTCTTCACTTTTTCTCTCTCTTTTTCTTCTTTTCTCTCTTTTTCTCTCTCTTTTTCTCTCTCATATTCTCTTTCTCTTTTTTCTTTTTCTCTCTCTTTTTCTCTCTTTTTCTCTTTTTCTCCTCTCTTTTTCTCTCTCTTTTTCTCTTTTACTCTTTCTATCTTTTTCTCTTCTTTCTCTCTCTATTCCTCTTTTTCTCTTTCTCTCTTTTTCTCTCTCTTTTTCTCTTTTCCTCTTTTTCTCTCTTTCTCCCTTTTTCTCTCTCTTTTTCTCTCTTTCTCTCTCTCTTTTTCTTTTTCTCTGTTTCTCTCTCTTTTCCTCTCTGTTTTTTCTCTGTTTTTCTCTCTCTCTTTCTCTTTTCTCTTTCTGTCTTTTACTCTTTCCTTTTCTCTCAGTGTTTTTCTCTCTTTTTATCTCGCTTTTTCTTTCTCTCTCTCTTTTTCTCTTTTTCTCTCACTTTTTCTCTTTTTCTCTTTTTCTCTCTCTTTTTCTCTTTTTTCTCTCTTTATCTCTCTGTTTCTCTTTTTTCACTTTCTCACTTTTTCTCTTTTTCTCTCTCTTTTTCTGTCTTTTTTTCTCTCTCTTGTCTTTTTCTCTCTCTTTTTCTCTCTCTCTTTCTCTTTTACTCTCTTTGTCTCTTTTTCTCTCTCTTTTCTGTTTTTTCTCTCTTTTTCTCTCTCTTTTTCTCTCTCTTTTTCTCTCTCTTTTTCTGTCTTTTTTTCTCTCTCTTCACTTTTTCTCTCTCTTTTTCTCTCTCTTTTTCTTCTTTTCTCTCTTTTTCTCTCTCTTTTTCTCTCTCATATTCTCTTTCTCTCTTTTCTTTTTCTCTCTCTTTTTCTCTCTTTTTCTCTTTTTCTCCTCTCTTTTTCTCTCTCTTTTTCTCTTTTACTCTTTCTATCTTTTTCTCTTCTTTCTCTCTCTTTTCCTCTTCTCTTTCTCTCTTTTTCTCGTTCTCTTTTTCTCTCTCTTTTTCTCTGTCTCGCTTTTACTCCCTTTTTCTCTCTTTCTCCCTTGTTCACTCTCCTTTCTCTCGCTTTTTCTCTTTTTCTCTTAGTGTCTTTTTCTCTCACTTTTTCTGCTTTTCTCATTTTCTCTCTTTTTCTTTCTCTTTTTCTCTTTTTTCTCTCTTTATCTCTCTGTTTCTCTTTTTTCTCTTTCTCACTTTTTCTCTTTTTCTCTCTCTTTTTCTGTCTTTTTTTCTCTCTCTTGTCTTTTTCTCTCTCTTTTTCTCTCTCTCTTTCTCTTTTACTCTCTTTGTCTCTTTTTCTCTCTCTTTTCTGTTTTTTCTCTCTTTTTCTCTCTCTTTTTCTCTTTTTCTCTCTCTTTTTCTATCTTTTTTTCTCTCTCTTCACTTTTTCTCTCTCTTTTTCTCTCTCTTTTTCTTCTTTTCTCTCTTTTTCTCTCTCTTTTTCTCTCTCATATTCTCTTTCTCTCTTTTCTTTTTCTCTCTCTTTTTCTCTCTTTTTCTCTTTTTCTCCTCTCTTTTTCTCTCTCTTTTTCTCTTTTACTCTTTCTATCTTTTTCTCTTCTTTCTCTCTCTTTTCCTCTTTTTCTCTTTCTCTCTTTTTCTCGTTCTCTTTTTCTCTCTCTTTTTCTCTGTCTCGCTTTTACTCCCTTTTTCTCTCTTTCTCCCTTGTTCACTCTCCTTTCTCTCGCTTTTTCTCTTTTTCTCTTCGTGTCTTTTTCTCTCACTTTTTCTGCTTTTCTCATTTTCTCTCTTTTTCTCTCTCTTTTTCTCTTTTTCTCTCTTTTTCTCTCTCATATTCTCTTTCTCTTTTTTCTTTTTCTCTCTCTTTTTCTCTCTCTTTTGCTCTCTTTTTTTCTCTTTTTCTCCTCTCTTTTTCTCTCTCTTTTTGTCTTTTACTCTCTTTTTCTTTCTTTTTCGCTTTTCTCTCTCTTTTTCTCTCTCTTTTTCTCTTTCTCTCTTTTTCTCTCTCTTTTTCACTTTTTCTCTTTCTCTCTTTTACTCTCTCTTTTTCTCTCTTTTTCTCTCTCTTTTTCTCTTTTTCTCTCTTTCTCAGTTTTTCTCTCTCCTTTTCTCTCTCTCTTTCTCTTTTTCTCTTTTTCTCTTCGTCTTTTTTTCTCTCACTTTTTCTGCTTTTCTCTTTTTCTCTTTTACTCTCTTTTTCTGTCAGTTTTTTTCACTCTTTCTCTTTCTCTCTTTTACTCTCTCTATTTCTCTTTTTCTCTCTTTTTCACACTTTTTCCTCAGTTTTTCTCTCTGTTTTTCTCTCTTTTTCTCATTTTCTCTGTCTTTTTCTCTCACATTTTCTCTTTTTCTCTCTTTTCCTCTCTCTTTTTCTCTCTTTTTCTCTCTCTTTTTCTCTTTTCCTCTTTTTCTCTCTCTTTTTCTCTCTGTTTTCTCTCTAATTCTCTCTCTTTTTCTCTCTCTTTTTCTCTCACGTTTTCTCACTTTTCTCTTTTTTTCGCTTTTTCTCTCTTTTTCTCTTTCTCTTTCTCTCTCTTTTCTCTCTCTTTTTCTCTCTTTCTCAGTTTTTCTCTCTCCTTTTCTCTCTCTTTCTCTGTTTCTCTTTTTATCTTCGTCTCTTTTTCTCTCACTTTTTCTGCTTTTCTCTTTTTCTCTTTTACTCTCTTTTTCTCTCACTTTTTCTCTCTCTTTTTCACTCTTTCTCTTTCTCTCTTTTACTCTCTCTATTTCTCTTTTTCTCTCTTTTTCGTCTGTTTTTCTCTCTGTTTTTCTCTCTCTTTTTCTCATTTTCTCTGTCTTTTTCTCTCACATTTTCTCTTTTTCTCTCTTTTTCTCTCTTTCTCTCTTTTACTCTCTCTGTTTCTATTTTTCTTTTTCTCTCTTTTCCTCTCTCTTTTTCTCTCTTTTTCTCTCTCTTTTTCTCTTTTCCTCTTTTTCTCTCTTTCTCCCTTTTTCTCTCTCTTTTTCTCTCTTTCTCTCTCTCTTTTTCTTTCTCTCTGTTTCTCTCTCTTTTCCTCTCTGTTTTTTCTCTCTGTTTTTCTCTCTCTTTTTCTCTTTTCTCTTTCTGTCTTTTACTCTTTCTTTTTCTCTCAGTTTTTTTCTCTCTTTTTATCTCTCTTTTTCTTTCACTCTCTCTTTTTCTCTTTTTCTCTCACTTTTTCTCTTTTTCTCTTTTTCTCTCTCTTTTTCTCTTTTTTCTCTCTTTTTCTCTCTGTTTCTCTTTTTTCTCTTTTTCACTTTTTCTCTTTTCTCTCTCTTTTTCTGTCTTTTTTCTCTCTCTTCTCTTTTTCTCTCTCTCTTTCTCTTTTTCTGTCTTTTACTCTTTCTTTTTCTCTCAGTTTTTTCTCTCTTTTTCTCTCTTTTTATCTCTCTTTTTCTTTTTCTCTTTCTTTTTCTCTTTTTCTCTCACTTTTTCTCTTTTTCTCTCTCTTTTTCTCTTTTTTCTCTCTTTATCTCTCTGTTTCTCTTTTTTCTCTTTCTCACTTTTTCTCTCTTTATCTCTCTCTTTTACTGTCTTTTTTCTCTCTCTTCTCTCTTTCTCTCTCTTTTTCTCTCTCTTTTTCTCTTTTTCTCTTCCTGTCTTTTTCTCTCTCTTTTTCTCGCTCTTTTTCTTTTTTCTCTCTTTCTCTTTTTTGTCACTTTTCTCTCTTTTTCTCTCTCTTTTTTCTCTCTATTTCTCTCTTTTTCTCTCTTTTTTCCCTCTCTTTTTCTCTTTATCTCTTTCTTTTATTCTCTCTTTTTCTCTTTTCCTCTCTTTTACTCTCTCTTTTTCTCTCTGTTGTCTCTCTAATTCTCTCTCTTTTTCACTTTTTCTCTCTCTTTTTCTCTCACGTTTTCTCACATTTCTCTCTTTTTCGCTTTTTCTCTCTTTTTCTCTTTCCCTTTCTCTCTCTTTTCTCTCTCTTTTTCTCTTTTTCTCTCTTTCTCAGTTTTTCTCTCACCTTTTCTCTCTCTCTTTCTCTGTTTCTCTTTTTTCTCTTCGTCTCTTTTTCTCTCACTTTTTCTGCTTTTCTCTTTTTCTCTTTTACTCTCTTTTTCTCTCACTTTTTCTCTCTCTTTTTCACTCTTTCTCTTTCTCTCTTTTACTCTCTCTATTTCTCTTTTTCTCTCTTTTTCTCTCTTTTTCCTCTGTTTTTCTCTCTGTTTTTCTCTCTCTTTTTCTCATTTTCTCTGTCTTTTTCTCTCACATTTTCTCTTTTTCTCTCTTTTTCTCTCTCTTTTTCTCTCTTTCTCTCTTTTACTCTCTCTGTTTCTATTTTTCTTTTTCTCTCTTTTCCTCTCTCTTTTTCTCTCTCTTTTTCTGTCTTTTTTTCTCTCTCTTCTCTTTTTCTCTCTCTTTTTCTCTCCCTCTTTCTCTTTTACTCTCTTTGTTTCTTTTTCTCTCTCTTTTCTGTTTTTCTCTCTTTTTCTCTCTCTTTTTCTCTCTCTTTTTCTCTTTTTCTCTCTCTTTTTCTGTCTTTTTTTCTCTCTCTTCTCTTTTTCTCTCTCTTTTTCTCTCTCTTTTTCTCCTTTTCTCTCTTTTTCTCTCTCTTTTTCTCTCTCATATTCTCTTTCTCTTTTTTCTTTTTCTCTCTCTATTTCTCTTTTTCTCTTTTTCTCCTCTCTTTTTCTCTCTTTTTCTCTTTTACTCTTTCTATCTTTTTCTCTTCTTTCTCTCTCTTTTCCTCTTTTTCTCTTTCTCTCTTTTTCTCGTTCTCTTTTTCTCTCTCTCTTTATCTGTCTTTTTCTCTTTCTGCCTTTTTCTCTCTCTTTTTCTCTTTGTTCTCTCTTTTTTCTTGTTCTCTCTGTTCTCTCTTTTTCTCTCTCTGTTTCTGTCTCTTTCACTATTTTTTCTCTTTTTCTCTCTCTTTTCTCTCTCTTTGTGTCTTTTTCTCTCTCTTTTTCTCTTTCTCGCTTTTACTCTCTTTTTCTCTCTTTCTCCCTTGTTCACTCTCCTTTCTCTCGATTTTTCTCTTTTTCTCTTAGTGTCTTTTTCTCTCACTTTTTCTGCTTTTCTCATTTTCTCTCTTTTTCTCTCTCTTTTTCTCTTTTTCTCTCTTTTTCTCTCTCATATTCTCTTTCTCTTTTTTCTTTTTCTCTCTCTTTTTCTCTCTCTTTTGCTCTCTCTTTTTCTCTTTTTCTCCTCTCTTTTTCTCTCTCTTTTTGTCTTTTACTCTCTTTTTCTTTCTTTTTCTCTTTTCTCTCTCTTTTTCTCTCTCTTTTTCTCTTTCTCTCTTTTTCTCTCTCTTTTTCTCTTTTCCTATTTTTCTCTCTTTCTCCCTTTTTCTCTCTCTTTTTCTCTCTTTCTCTCTCTCTTTTTCTTTCTCTCTGTTTCTCTCTCTTTTCCTCTCTGTTTTTTTCTCTGTTTTTCTCTCTCTCTTTCTCTTTTCTCTTTCTGTCTTTTACTCTTTCCTTTTCTCTCAGTTTTTTTCTCTCTTTTTATCTCGCTTTTTCTTTCTCTCTCTCTTTTTCTCTTTTTCTCTCACTTATTCTCTTTTTCTCTTTTTCTCTCTCTTTTTCTCTTTTTTCTCTCTTTATCTCTCTGTTTCTCTTTTTTCTCTTTCTCACTTTTTCTCTTTTTCTCTCTCTTTTTCTGTCTTTTTTCCTCTCTCTTGTCTTTTTCTCTCTCTTTTTCTCTCTCTCTTTCTCTTTTACTCTCTTTGTCTCTTTTTCTCTCTCTTTTCTGTTTTTCTCTCTTTTTCTCTCTCTTTTTCTCTCTCTTTTTCTCTTTTTCTCTCTCTTTTTCTGTCTTTTTTTCTCTCTTCACTTTTTCTCTCTCTTTTTCTTCTTTTCTCTCTTTTTCTCTCTCTTTTTCTCTCTCATATTCTCTTTCTCTTTTCCTTTTTCTCTCTCTTTTTCTCTCTTTTTCTCTTTTTCTCCTCTCTTTTTCTCTCTCTTTTTCTCTTTTACTCTTTCTATCTTTTTCTCTTCTTTCTCTCTCTATTCCTCTTTTTCTCTTTCTCTCTTTTTCTCTCTCTTTTTCTCTTTTCCTCTTTTTCTCTCTTTCTCCCTTTTTCTCTCTCTTTTTCTCTCTTTCTCTCTCTCTTTTTCTTTTTCTCTGTTTCTCTCTCTTTTCCTCTCTGTTTTTTCTCTGTTTTTCTCTCTCTCTTTCTCTTTTCTCTTTCTGTCTTTTACTCTTTCCTTTTCTCTCAGTTTTTTTCTCTCTTTTTATCTCGCTTTTTCTTTCTCTCTCTCTTTTTCTCTTTTTCTCTCACTTTTTCTCTTTTTCTCTTTTTCTCTCTCTTTTTCTCTTTTTTCTCTCTTTATCTCTCTGTTTCTCTTTTTTCACTTTCTCACTTTTTCTCTTTTTCTCTCTCTTTTTCTGTCTTTTTTTCTCTCTCTTGTCTTTTTCTCTCTCTTTTTCTCTCTCTCTTTCTCTTTTACTCTCTTTGTCTCTTTTTCTCTCTCTTTTCTGTTTTTTCTCTCTTTTTCTCTCTCTTTTTCTCTCTCTTTTTCTCTCTCTTTTTCTGTCTTTTTTTCTCTCTCTTCACTTTTTCTCTCTCTTTTTCTCTCTCTTTTTCTTCTTTTCTCTCTTTTTCTCTCTCTTTTTCTCTCTCATATTCTCTTTCTCTCTTTTCTTTTTCTCTCTCTTTTTCTCTTTTTCTCCTCTCTTTTTCTCTCTCTTTTTCTCTTTTACTCTTTCTATCTTTTTCTCTTCTTTCTCTCTCTTTTCCTCTTCTCTTTCTCTCTTTTTCTCGTTCTCTTTTTCTCTCTCTTTTTCTCTGTCTCGCTTTTACTCCCTTTTTCTCTCTTTCTCCCTTGTTCACTCTCCTTTCTCTCGCTTTTTCTCTTTTTCTCTTAGTGTCTTTTTCTCTCACTTTTTCTGCTTTTCTCATTTTCTCTCTTTTTCTTTCTCTTTTTCTCTTTTTTCTCTCTTTATCTCTCTGTTTCTCTTTTTTCTCTTTCTCACTTTTTCTCTTTTTCTCTCTCTTTTTCTGTCTTTTTTTCTCTCTCTTGTCTTTTTCTCTCTCTTTTTCTCTCTCTCTTTCTCTTTTACTCTCTTTGTCTCTTTTTCTCTCTCTTTTCTGTTTTTTCTCTCTTTTTCTCTCTCTTTTTCTCTCTCTTTTTCTCTTTTTCTCTCTCTTTTTCTGTCTTTTTTTCTCTCTCTTCACTTTTTCTCTCTCTTTTTCTCTCTCTTTTTCTTCTTTTCTCTCTTTTTCTCTCTCTTTTTCTCTCTCATATTCTCTTTCTCTCTTTTCTTTTTCTCTCTCTTTTTCTCTCTTTTTCTCTTTTTCTCCTCTCTTTTTCTCTCTCTTTTTCTCTTTTACTCTTTCTATCTTTTTCTCTTCTTTCTCTCTCGTTTCCTCTTTTTCTCTTTCTCTCTTTTTCTCGTTCTCTTTTTCTCTCTCTTTTTCTCTGTCTCGCTTTTACTCCCTTTTTCTCTCTTTCTCCCTTGTTCACTCTCCTTTCTCTCGCTTTTTCTCTTTTTCTCTTCGTGTCTTTTTCTCTCACTTTTTCTGCTTTTCTCATTTTCTCTCTTTTTCTCTCTCTTTTTCTCTTTTTCTCTCTTTTTCTCTCTCATATTCTCTTTCTCTTTTTTCTTTTTCTCTCTCTTTTTCTCTCTCTTTTGCTCTCTTTTTTTCTCTTTTTCTCCTCTCTTTTTCTCTCTCTTTTTGTCTTTTACTCTCTTTTTCTTTCTTTTTCGCTTTTCTCTCTCTTTTTCTCTCTCTTTTTCTCTTTCTCTCTTTTTCTCTCTCTTTTTCACTTTTTCTCTTTCTCTCTTTTACTCTCTCTTTTTCTCTCTTTTTCTCTCTCTTTTTCTCTTTTTCTCTCTTTCTCAGTTTTTCTCTCTCCTTTTCTCTCTCTCTTTCTCTTTTTCTCTTTTTCTCTTCGTCTTTTTTTCTCTCACTTTTTCTGCTTTTCTCTTTTTCTCTTTTACTCTCTTTTTCTCTCAGTTTTTTTCACTCTTTCTCTTTCTCTCTTTTACTCTCTCTATTTCTCTTTTTCTCTCTTTTTCACACTTTTTCCTCAGTTTTTCTCTCTGTTTTTCTCTCTTTTTCTCATTTTCTCTGTCTTTTTCTCTCACATTTTCTCTTTTTCTCTCTTTTCCTCTCTCTTTTTCTCTCTTTTTCTCTCTCTTTTTCTCTTTTCCTCTTTTTCTCTCTCTTTTTCTCTCTGTTTTCTCTCTAATTCTCTCTCTTTTTCTCTCTCTTTTGCTCTCTCTTTTTCTCTTTTTCTCCTCTCTTTTTCTCTCTCTTTTTGTCTTTTACTCTCTTTTTCTTTCTTTTTCTCTTTTCTCTCTCTTTTTCTCTCTTTTTCTCTTTCTCTCTTTTTCTCTCTCTTTTTCACTTTTTCTCTTTCTCTCTTTTACTCTCTCTTTTTCTCTCTTTTTCTCTCTCTTTTTCTCTTTTTCTCTCTTTCTCAGTTTTTCTCTCTCCTTTTCTCTCTCTCTTTCTCTTTTTCTCTTTTTCTCTTCGTCTTTTGTTCTCTCACTTTTTCTGCTTTTCTCTTTTTCTCTTTTACTCTCAGTTTTTTTTCACTCTTTCTCTTTCTCTCTTTTACTCTCTCTATTTCTCTTTTTCTCTCTTTTTCACACTTTTTCCTCAGTTTTTCTCTCTGTTTTTCTCTCTCTTTTTCTCATTTTCTCTGTCTTTTTCTCTCACATTTTCTCTTTTTCTCTCTTTTCCTCTCTCTTTTTCTCTCTTTTTCTCTCTCTTTTTCTCTTTTCCTCTTTTTCTCTCTCTTTTTCTCTCTGTTTTCTCTCTAATTCTCTCTCTTTTTCTCTCTCTTTTTCTCTCACGTTTTCTCACTTTTCTCTCTTTTTCGCTTTTTCTCTCTTTTTCTCTTTCTCTTTCTCTCTCTTTTCTCTCTCTTTTTCTCTCTTTCTCAGTTTTTCTCTCTCCTTTTCTCTCTCTTTCTCTGTTTCTCTTTTTATCTTCGTCTCTTTTTCTCTCACTTTTTCTGCTTTTCTCTTTTTCTCTTTTACTCTCTTTTTCTCTCACTTTTTCTCTCTCTTTTTCACTCTTTCTCTTTCTCTCTTTTACTCTCTCTATTTCTCTTTTTCTCTCTTTTTCGTCTGTTTTTCTCTCTGTTTTTCTCTCTCTTTTTCTCATTTTCTCTGTCTTTTTCTCTCACATTTTCTCTTTTTCTCTCTTTTTCTCTCTTTCTCTCTTTTACTCTCTCTGTTTCTATTTTTCTTTTTCTCTCTTTTCCTCTCTCTTTTTCTCTCTTTTTCTCTCTCTTTTTCTCTTTTCCTCTTTTTCTCTCTTTCTCCCTTTTTCTCTCTCTTTTTCTCTCTTTCTCTCTCTCTTTTTCTTTCTCTCTGTTTCTCTCTCTTTTCCTCTCTGTTTTTTCTCTCTGTTTTTCTCTCTCTTTTTCTCTTTTCTCTTTCTGTCTTTTACTCTTTCTTTTTCTCTCAGTTTTTTTCTCTCTTTTTATCTCTCTTTTTCTTTCTCTCTCTCTTTTTCTCTCACTTTTTCTCTTTTTCTCTTTTTCTCTCTCTTTTTCTCTTTTTTCTCTCTTTATCTCTCTGTTTCTCTTTTTTCTCTTTTTCACTTTTTCTCTTTTTCTCTCTCTTTTTCTGACTTTTTTCTCTCTCTTCTCTTTTACTGTCTCTCTTTCTCTTTTTCTGTCTTTTACTCTTTCTTTTTCTCTCAGTTTTTTTCTCTCTTTTTCTCTCTTTTTATCTCTCTTTTTCTTTTTCTCTTTCTTTTTCTCTTTTTCTCTCTCTTTTTCTGTCTTTTTTCTCTCTCTTCTCTTTTACTGTCTCTCTTTCTCTTTTTCTGTCTTTTACTCTTTCTTTTTCTCTCAGTTTTTTTCTCTCTTTTTCTCTCTTTTTATCTCCCTTCTTCTTTTTCTCTTTCTTTTTCTCTTTTTCTCTCACTTTTTCTCTTTTTCTCTCTCTTTTTCTCTTTTTTCTCTCTTTTTCTCTCTGTTTCTCTTTTTTCTCTTTTTCACTTTTTCTCTTTTTCTCTCTCTTTTTCTGTCTTTTTTTCTCTCTCTTCTCTTTTTCTCTCTCTCTTTCTCTTTTTCTGTCTTTTACTCTTTCTTTTTCTCTCAGTTTTTTCTCTCTTTTTCTCTCTTTTTATCTCTCTTTTTCTTTTTCTCTTTCTTTTTCTCTTTTTCTCTCACTTTTTCTCTTTTTCTCTCTCTTTTTCTCTTTTTTCTCTCTTTATCTCTCTGTTTCTCTTTTTTCTCTTTCTCACTTTTTCTCTCTTTATCTCTCTCTTTTTCTGTCTTTTTTCTCTCTCTTCTCTCTTTCTCTCTCTTTTTCTCTTTTTCTCTTTCTGTCTTTTTCTCTCTCTTTTTCTCGCTCTTTTTCTTTTTTCTCTCTTTCTCTTTTTTGTCACTTTTCTCTCTTTTTCTCTCTTTTTCTCTCTCTTTTTTCTCTCTATTTCTCTCTTTTTCTCTCTTTTTTCTCTCTCTTTATCTCTTTATCTCTTTCTTTTATTCTCTCTTTTTCTCATTTCCTCTCTTTTACTCTCTCTTTTTCTCTCTGTTGTCTCTCTAATTCCCTCTCTTTTTCACTTTTTCTCTCTCTTTTTCTCTCACGTTTTCTCACATTTCTCTCTTTTTCGCTTTTTCTCTCTTTTTCTCTTTCCCTTTCTCTCTCTTTTCTCTCTCTTTTTCTCTTTTTCTCTCTTTCTCAGTTTTTCTCTCTCCTTTTCTCTCTCTCTTTCTCTGTTTCTCTTTTTCTCTTCGTCTCTTTTTCTCTCACTTTTTCTGCTTTTCTCTTTTTCTCTTTTACTCTCTTTTTCTCTTACTTTTTCTCTCTCTTTTTCACTCTTTCTCTTTCTCTCTTTTACTCTCTCTATTTCTCTTTTTCTCTCTTTTTCTCTCTTTTTCTCTCTCTTTTTCTCTCTTTCTCTCTTTTACTCTCTCTGTTTCTATTTTTCTTTTTCTCTCTTTTCCTCTCTCTTTTTCTCTCTCTTTTTCTGTCTTTTTTTCTCTCTCTTCTCTTTTTCTCTCTCTTTTTTCTCTCTATTTCTCTCTTTTTCTCTCTTTTTTCTCTCTCTTTTTCTCTTTATCTCTTTCTTTTATTCTCTCTTTTTCTCATTTCCTCTCTTTTACTCTCTCTTTTTCTCTCTGTTGTCTCTCTAATTCCCTCTCTTTTTCACTTTTTCTCTCTCTTTTTCTCTCACGTTTTCTCACTTTTCTCTCTTTTTCGCTTTTTCTCTCTCTCTTTCTCTCTCTTTTCTCTCTCTTTTTCTCTCTTTCTCAGTTTTTCTCTCTCCTTTTCTCTCTCTTTCTCTGTTTCTCTTTTTATCTTCGTCTCTTTTTCTCTCACTTTTTCTGCTTTTCTCTTTTTCTCTTTTACTCTCTTTTTCTCTCACTTTTTCTCTCTCTTTTTCACTCTTTCTCTTTCTCTCTTTTACTCTCTCTATTTCTCTTTTTCTCTCTTTTTCGTCTGTTTTTCTCTCTGTTTTTCTCTCTCTTTTTCTCTTTTCTCTTTCTGTCTTTTACTCTTTCTTTTTCTCTCAGTTTTTTTCTCTCTTTTTATCTCTCTTTTTCTTTCTCTCTCTCTTTTTCTCTTTTTCTCTCACTTTTTCTCTTTTTCTCTTTTTCTCTCTCTTTTTCTCTTTTTTCTCTCTTTTTCTCTCTGTTTCTCTTTTTTCTCTTTTTCACTTTTTCTCTTTTTCTCTCTCTTCTCTCTTTCTCTCTCTTTTTCTCTCTTTTTTTCTCTCTCTTTTTCTGTCTCTTTTTCTCTTTTTCTCTTTCTGTCTTTTTCTCTCTCTTTTTCTTTTTTCTCTCTTTCTCTTTGTTGTCACTTTTCTCTCTCTTTTTCTCTTTTTCTCTCTTTTTCTCTCTCTTTTTTCTCTCTATTTCTCTCTTTTTCTCTCTTTTTTCTCTCTCTTTTTCTCTTTATCTCTTTCTTTTATTCTCTCTTTTTCTCTTTTCCTCTCTTTTACTCTCTCTTTTTCTCTCTGTTTTCTCTCTAATTCTCTCTCTTTTTCTCTTTTTCTCTCTCTTTTTCTCTCACGTTTTCTCACTTTTCTCTCTTTTTCGCTTTTTCTCTCTTTTCTTCTCTCTCTTTTTTTCTCTCTCTTCTCTTTTTCTCTCTCTCTTTCTCTTTTTCTGTCTTTTACTCTTTCTTTTTCTCTCAGTTTTTTCTCTCTTTTTCTCTCTTTTTATCTCTCTTTTTCTTTTTCTCTTTCTTTTTCTCTTTTTCTCTCACTTTTTCTCTTTTTCTCTCTCTTTTTCTCTTTTTTCTCTCTTTATCTCTCTGTTTCTCTTTTTTCTCTTTCTCACTTTTTCTCTCTTTATCTCTCTCTTTTTCTGTCTTTTTTCTCTCTCTTCTCTCTTTCTCTCTCTTTTTCTCTCTCTTTTTCTCTTTTTCTCTTCCTGTCTTTTTCTCTCTCTTTTTCTCGCTCTTTTTCTTTTTTCTCTCTTTCTCTTTTTTGTCACTTTTCTCTCTTTTTCTCTCTCTTTTTTCTCTCTATTTCTCTCTTTTTCTCTCTTTTTTCCCTCTCTTTTTCTCTTTATCTCTTTCTTTTATTCTCTCTTTTTCTCTTTTCCTCTCTTTTACTCTCTCTTTTTCTCTCTGTTGTCTCTCTAATTCTCTCTCTTTTTCACTTTTTCTCTCTCTTTTTCTCTCACGTTTTCTCACATTTCTCTCTTTTTCGCTTTTTCTCTCTTTTTCTCTTTCCCTTTCTCTCTCTTTTCTCTCTCTTTTTCTCTTTTTCTCTCTTTCTCAGTTTTTCTCTCTCCTTTTCTCTCTCTCTTTCTCTGTTTCTCTTTTTTCTCTTCGTCTCTTTTTCTCTCACTTTTTCTGCTTTTCTCTTTTTCTCTTTTACTCTCTTTTTCTCTCACTTTTTCTCTCTCTTTTTCACTCTTTCTCTTTCTCTCTTTTACTCTCTCTATTTCTCTTTTTCTCTCTTTTTCTCTCTTTTTCCTCTGTTTTTCTCTCTGTTTTTCTCTCTCTTTTTCTCATTTTCTCTGTCTTTTTCTCTCACATTTTCTCTTTTTCTCTCTTTTTCTCTCTCTTTTTCTCTCTTTCTCTCTTTTACTCTCTCTGTTTCTATTTTTCTTTTTCTCTCTTTTCCTCTCTTTCTCTCTTTTACTCTCTCTGTTTCTATTTTTCTTTTTCTCTCTTTTCCTCTCTCTTTTTCTCTCTCTTTTTCTGTCTTTTTTTCTCTCTCTTCTCTTTTTCTCTCTCTTTTTCTCTCCCTCTTTCTCTTTTACTCTCTTTGTTTCTTTTTCTCTCTCTTTTCTGTTTTTCTCTCTTTTTCTCTCTCTTTTTCTCTTTTTCTCTCTCTTTTTCTGTCTTTTTTTCTCTCTCTTCTCTTTTTCTCTCTCTTTTTCTCTCTCATATTCTCTTTCTCTTTTTTCTTTTTCTCTCTCTTTTTCTCTCTTTCTCTCTTTTTCTCCTCTCTTTTTCTCTTTTACTCTTTCTATCTTTTTCTCTTCTTTCTCTCTCTTTTCCTCTTTTTCTCTTTCTCTCTTTTTCTCGTTCTCTTTTTCTCTCTCTCTTTATCTGTCTTTTTCTCTTTCTGCCTTTTTCTCTCTCTTTTTCTCTTTTTTCTCTCTTTTTTCTTGTTCTCTCTGTTCTCTCTTTTTCTGTCTCTGTTTCTGTCTCTTTCACTCTTTTTTTCTCTTTTTCTCTCTCTTTTCTCTCTCTTTGTGTCTTTTTCTCTTTTTCTCTCTCTTTTTCTCTTTCTCGCTTTTACTCTCTTTTTCTCTCTTTCTCCCTTGTTCACTCTCCTTTCTCTCGATTTTTCTCTTTTTCTCTTAGTGTCTTTTTCTCTCACTTTTTCTGCTTTTCTCATTTTCTCTCTTTTTCTCTCTCTTTTTCTCTTTTTCTCTCTTTTTCTCTCTCATATTCTCTTTCTCTTTTTTCTTTATCTCTCTCTTTTCTCTCTCTTTTGCTCTCTCTTTTTCTCTTTTTCTCCTCTCTTTTTCTCTCTCTTTTTCTCTTTTCTCTTTCTGTCTTTTACTCTTTCTTTTTCTCTCAGTTTTTTTCTCTCTTTTTATCTCTCTTTTTCTCGGTTTTTCTCTCTCCTTTTCTCTCTCTCTTTCTCTTTTTCTCTTTTTCTCTTCGTCTCTTTTTCTCTCACTTTTTCTGCTTTTCTCTTTTTCTCTTTTACTCTCTTTTTCTCTGTGTTTTTCTCTCTCTTTTTCACTCTTTCTCTTTCTCTCTTTTACTCTCTCTTTTTCTCTTTTTCTCTCTTTTTCTTTTTTTCCTCTGCTTTTCTCTCTGTTTTTCTCTCTCCTTTTCTCATTTTCTCTGTCTTTTTCTCTCACATTTTCTCTTTTTCTCTCTTTTTCTCTCTCTTTTTCTCTCTTTCTCTCTTTTACTCTCTCTGTTTCTATTTTTCTTTTTCTCTCTTTTCCTCTCCCTTTTTCTCTCTTTTCTCTCTCTTTTTCTCTTTTCCTCTTTTTCTCTCTTTCTCCCTTTCTCTCTCTCTTTTTCTCTCTTTTTCTCTCTCTTTTTCTCTTTTCCTCTTTTTCGCTCTTTCTCCCTTTTCTCTCTCTTTTTCTCTCTTTCTCTCTCTCTTTTTCTTTCTCTCTGTTTCTCTCTCTTTTCCTCTGTTTTTTTTCTCTGTTTTTCTCTCTCTTTTTCTCTCTCTTTTTCTCTCTTTCTCTCTTTTACTCTCTGTTTCTATTTTTCTTTTTCTCTCTTTTCCTCTCTCTTTTTCTCTCTCTTTTTCTCTTTTCCTCTTTTTCTCTCTTTCTCCCTTTTCTCTCTCTTTTTCTCTCTTTTTCTCTTTCTTTTTCTTTCTCTCTCTTTCTCTCTCTTTTTCTCTGTGTTTTTCTCTCTCCTTTTCTCTCTCTTTTTCTCTTTCTGTCTTTTTCTCTCTCTTTTTCTCTCTTATTCTTTTTTCTCTCTTTCACTTTTTATCACTTTTTTCTCTCTTTTTCTCTTTTTCTCTCATTTTCTCTCTCTTTTTCTCTCTCTTTTTTCTCTCTGTTTCTCTCTATTTCTCTCTTTTTTTCTCTTTATCCCTTTCTCTCTTTTATTCTCTCTTTTTCTCTTTTTCTCTCTGTTTCCTCTCTTTTTCTCTCTCATTTTCTCTTTTTCTCTCACTTTTTCTCACTTTTTCTCTATCTCTTTCTCTTGTCTCACTCTTTTTCTCTCTTTCTCTGTTTTTCTCTCTCCTTTTCTCTCTCTTTTTCTCTTTTCTCTTTCTGTCTTTTACTCTCTCTTTTTCTCTCAGTTTTTTTCTCTCTTTTTATCTCGCTTTTTCTTTTTCTCTCTCTTTTTCTCTCACATTTTCTCTTTTTCTATCTTTTTCTCTCTCTTTTTCTCTTTTTTCTCTCTTTCTCGGTTTTTCTCTCTCCTTTTCTCTCTCTCTTTCTCTTTTTCTCTTTTTCTCTTTGTCTCTTTTTCTCTCACTTTTTCTGCTTTTCTCTTTTTCTCTTTAACTCTCTTTTTCTCACACTTTTTCTCTGTCTTTTTCTCTCTCTTTTTCTCTCTTATTCTTTTTTCTCTCTTTCTCTTTTTTATCACTTTTCTCTCTCTTTTTCTCTTTTTCTCTCATTTTCTCTCTCTTTTTCTCTCTCTTTTTTCTCTCTCTTTCACTCTATTTCTCTCTTTTTGACTCTCTGTTTTTCTCTCTCTTTTTCTCTCTCTTTTTCTCAATTTCTCTCTTTTACTCTCTCTGTTTCTCTTTTTCTCATTTTCTCTCTTTTTCTCTCTCGTTTTCTCTTTTTCTCTTTCTCTCTTTTTCTCTCTCTTTTTCTCATTTTCTCTTTCTGTCTTTTTCTCTCTCTTTTTCTCTTTTTTCTTTCTCACTTTTTCTCTTTTTCTCACTCTTTTTCTCTCTCTTTTTCTCTATCTATCTTTTTCTCTCCCTTTTCCTCTTTCTCTATCTTTCTCTCTTTTCCTCTTTTTCTCTCTTTTTCTCTCTCTTTATCTCTCTCTTTTTTCTTTTTCTTTCTCTTTTTCTCTCTCTTTTTCAGGTTTCTCTTTCTCTCTTTTTCTCTCTATTTTTTCTCTTTTTCTCTTTCTCATTTTCTCTCTCTTTTTCTTTTTCTCTCTCTTTTTTCTTTTTCTCTCTGTTTCTCTCATTTTCTCTCTCTTTTTCTCTCTGTTTTCCTCTCTTTTTCTCTCTCTTTTTCTCTGTTTCTGTCTCTTTCTCTCTCTTTTTTCTCTTTTACTCTCTCTTTTCTCTCTCTTTTTGAGTTTTTTTCTCTTTCTCTCTCTTTTTCTCTCTCTTTTTCTCTTTCTCTCTTTCGCTCTCTTTTTCTCTCTTTCTCCCTTTTTCACTCTCCTTTCTCTCGCTTTTTCTCTTTTTCTCTTAGTGTCTTTTTCTCTCACTTTTTCTGCATTTCTCAATTTCTCTCTTTTTCTCTCTCTTTTTCTCCTTTTCTCTCCCTTATTCTTTTTATCTCTCCATTTCCTTCTGTTTTTCTCTTTTTCTCTCTTCTTCTCTCTCTATTTATCTTTTTCTCCCTTTTTCGCTCTCTTTCTCTCTGGGTTTTTCTCTTTTTCTCTCTTTTTCGCTCTTTTTTCTCTTTTACTGTCTCTTTTTCTCTTTCTCTCTTTTTCTCTCTCCTTTTCTCCTTCTCTCTTTTTCACTCTCTTTCTCTCTCTTTTTCTCATTTCTCTCACGTTTTCTCTTTTTCTCCTTTTCTCTCTATTTCTCTCCCTTTTTCTCTTTTTCTCTCTTTTTCTCTCTCGTTTTCTCTCTCTATTTCTCTTTTACTCTCTTTCTCTTTTTTCTCACTTCTCGCTCTCTTTTTCTCTTTTCTCTCTTTCTCTCTTTTCTCTCTCTTTTTCTCTCTCTTTTTCTTTCTCTCTCTTTCTCTCTTTTCCTCTCTTTTTTTCTCTCTCTTTTTCTCTCTCTTTTTCTCTTTCTCTCTTTTTCTCTCTCTTTTTCACTTTTTCTCTTTCTCTCTTTTACTCTCTCTTTTTCTCTTTTTCTCTCTCTATTTCTCGTTTTCTCTTTCTCTCCTTTTCTCTCTCTTTTTCTCTCTTTCTCTCTTTTCTCTCTCTTTTTCTCACTTTTTCTCTCTCATTTTCACTTTTTCTCTTTCCCTCTATTTCTCTCTCTTATTCTCTCTCTTTTTCTCTCTCTTATTCTCTTTCTCTCTTCTTTCTTTTCTCTCTCTTTTTCTCTCTTTTTTTCTCTTTTTCTCTTAGTCACTTTTTCTCTCATTTTCTTTTTTCTATCTCTTTTTCTCTCTCTTTTTCTCGTTTTCTCTCTTTCTCACTTTTTCTCTTTCGTTTCCACTTTTTCTCTCTTTCTCTCTTTTTCTCTCTCATTTTCTGTCTTTTTCTCTCTCTCTTCTCTTTTTCTCTCTCTTTTTCTCTTTCTTTTTCACTTTTTCTCTCTTTGACTCTTTTTCTCTCTCTTTTTCTCTCTTTCTCTCTCTCTCTTTCTCTTTTTCTCACTCGCTTTTTTTTCTCTCTCTCTTTCCCATTTCTCTCTCTCTTCTCTCTTTTTCTCTCTCCATTTCTCTTTTTCTCTCTTTCTCTCTTTTGCTCTCTCTTTTTCTCTCTTTCTCCTTTTTTCTCACTTTTCTCTCTTTTTCTCTCACGTTTTCTCTTTTTCTCCTTTTCTCTCTTTTTCTCTCTCTTTTTCTCTATTTTTCTCTCTTTTTCTCTCTCGTTGCTGGGGTTCTGTTCGCCAATCTGGAAGTTTTTGTTGCAAACGTTTCATCCCCTGGCTAGGCAACATCATCAGTGCTTGGGAGCCTCCTGCGAAGCACTTCTTTGATGTTTCCTCCGGTGTTTATAGTGGTCTGTCCCTGCTGCTTCCGGTTGTCAGCTTCAGCTGTCCGCTGTAGTGGTTGGTATATTGGGTCCAGGTCGATGTGTTTGTTGATGGAGTTTGTGGATGAATGCCATGGCTTCAGGAATTCCTTGGCTGTTCTCTGTCTGGCTTGCCCTATGATAGTAGTGTTGTCCCAGTCAACCACAACCGCGGACAGCTGAAACTGACAACCGGAAGCGGCAGGGACAGACCACTATAAACACCCGAGGAAACATCACTTTTTGTCTTTTTCTATCTCATTTTCTCTCTTTATCTCTTTTTCTCTCTTTTTCACTCTCTCTTTCTCTCTCTTTTCTCTCTCTTTTTCTCTTTTTCTCTCTTTCTCTCTCTTTTTCTATTTTTCTCTCTTTTTCTCTCTCTCTTTCTCTCTCTTTTCTCTCTCTTTTTCTCTTTTTCTCTCTTTCTACTTTTTCTCTGTCCTTTTCTCTCTCTTTTTCTCTTTTTCACTTAGTCTATTTTTCTCTCACTTTTTCTGCTTTTCTCTTTTTCTCACTTTTTCTCTTTTTCTCTCTTTTTCTCTTTTTCTCTCTTTTTCACTCTCTCTTTCTCTCTCTTTTCTCTCTCTTTTTCTCTTTTTCTCTCTTTCTCCATTTTTCTCTTTCCTTTTCTCTCTCTTTTTCTCTTTATCTCTTCGTCTCTTTTTCTCTCACTTTTTCTGCTTTTCTCTTTTTCTCTTTTACTCTTTTTCTCTCTTTTTTCTCTCTTTCTCGCTTTTTCTCTCTCTTTTTCACTCTTTCTCTTTCGCTCTTTTACTCTCACTTTTTCTCTTGTTCTCTCTTTTTCTCTCTGTTTTTCTATTTTTCTCTCTTTTTCTCTCTCTTTTTCTCTCTCTTTTCTCTGTCTTTTTCTCTTTTTCTCTCTTTCTCCATTTTTCTCTTTCCTTTTCTCTCTCTTTTTCTCTTTATCTCTTCGTCTCTTTTTCTCTCACATTTTCTGCTTTTCTCTTTTTCTCTTTTACTCTTTTTCTCTCTTTTTTCTCTCATTCTCTCTTTTTCTCTCTCTCTTTCTCTTTTTCTCTTAGTCTCTTTAACTCTCACTTTTTCTCTTGTTCTCTCTTTTTCTCTCTGTTTTTCTGTCTGTTTTTCTCTCTCTTTTTCTCTCTCTTTTTCACTTTCTCCCTCTTTCTACCTTTTTCTCTCTCCTTTTCTCTCTCTTTTTCTCTTTTTCTCTCACTTTTTCTGCTTTTCTCTTTTTCTCTCTTTTTCTCTTTTCTCTCACTTTTTCTCTTTTTCTCTCTTTTTCTCTCTTTTTCTCTTTTTCTCTCTTTTTCACTCTCTCTTTCGCTCTCTTTTCTCTCTCTTTTTCTCTTTTTCTCTCTTTCTCCATTTTTCTCTCTCTTTTTCTCTTTCTCTCTTTTACTCTCTTTTTCTCTCTTTCTCCCTTTTTCAATCTCCTTTCTCTCGCCTTTTCTCTTGTTCTCTTAGTGTCTTTTTCTCTCACTTTTTCTGCATTTCTCAATTTCTCTCTTTTTCTCTCTCTTCTTCTCCTTTTCTCTCCCTTATTCTTTTTATCTCTCCATTTCCTTCTGTTTTTCTCTTTTTCTCTCTTCTTCTCTCTTTATTTATCTTTTTCTCCCTTTTTCGCTCTCTTTCTCTCTGGGTTTTTCTCTTTTTCTCTCTTTTTCGCTCTTTTTTCTCTTTTACTGTCTCTTTTTCACTTTCTCTCTCCTTTTCTCCTTCTCTCTTTTTCACTCTCTTTCTCTCTCTTTTTCTCATTTCTCTCACGTTTTCTCTTTTTCTCCTTTTCTCTCTATTTCTCTCCCCTTTTCTCTTTTTCTCTCTTTTTCTCTCTCGTTTTCTCTCTCTTTTTCTCTTTTACTCTCTTTCTCTTTTTTTCTCACTTCTCGCTCTCTTTTTCTCTTTTCTCTCTTTCTCTCTTTTTCTCTCTCTTTTTCTCTCACTTTTTCTTTCTCTCTCTTTCTCTCTTTTCCTCTCTTTTTTCTCTCTCTTTTTCTCTTTCTCTCTTTTTCTCTCTCTTTTTCACTTTTTCTCTTTCTCTCTTTTACTCTCTCTTTCTCTCTTTTTCTCCCTCTATTTCTCGTTTTCTCTTTCTCTCCTTTTCTCTCTCTTTTTCTCTCTTTCTCTCTTTTCTCTCTCTTTTTCTCACTTTTTCTCTCTCATTTTCACTTTTTCTCTTTCCCTGTATTTCTCTCTCTTATTCTCTCTCTTTTTCTCTCTCTTATTCTCTTTCTCTCTTCTTTCTTTTTCTCTCTCTTTTTCTCTCTTTTTTTCTCTTTTTCTCTAAGTCTCTTTTTCTCTCATTTTCTTTTTTTCTATCTCTTTTTCTCTCTCTTTTTCTCGTTTTCTCTCTTTCTCACTTTTTCTCTTTCTTTTCCACTTTTTCTCTCTTTCTCTCTTTTCTCTCTCATTTTCTGTCTTTTTTTCTCTCTCTCTTCTCATTTTCTCTCTCTTTTTCTCTGTCTTTTTCACTTTTTCTCTCTTTATCTCAGCAACGAGCACCCGAGCTACAAATCTTTGCACAAACTTTTTCTCTCTCGTTTTCTCTCTCTTTTTCTTTCTTTTTCTCATTTTCACTTTTTTCTCTCTTTTTCTCTCTCTTTTTCTCTTTTTCTCCTATTCTCTATTTTTTCTCTCTTTTTCTCTCTGTTTTTCTCTCTCTTATTCTCTCTCTTTTTCTTTTTTCTCTTTCTCTCTTTTACTCTCTCTGTTTCTCTTTTTCTCTCTTTCTCTCTCTCTTTTTCTCACTGTTTTTCTCTCTCTTTTTCTCTCTCTTTTTCTCTCACTTTTTCTCTTTTTCTATCTCGTTTTCTCTCTTTTTCTCTCTGTTTGTCTCTCTCTTTTTCTCTCTCTCTTTCTCTTTTTCTCTCTTTTTCTCTTTTTCTCACAATTTTTCTCTTTTTCTCTCTGTTTCTCTCCCTTTCTCTCTTTTTCTCTGTCTTTTTCACTCTCTTTTTCGCATTTTCTCTCTTTCTCCCTTTTTCTCTCTACTTTTCTCTCTCTTTTTCTCTTTTTCTCTCACTTTTTCTGCTTTTCTCTATTTCTCTCTTTTTCTCTCTTTCTCTCTCTCTTTTTTCTTTATCTCTTTCTCTATTTTATTCTCTCTTTTTCTCTTTTTCTCTCTTTTACTCTCTTTTTCTCTCTGTTTTCTCTCTCTTTTTCTCTTTTTCTCTCTCTTTTTCTCTCTCTTTTTCTCTCTCTCTTCTCTCTTTTCTCTCTCCATTTCTCTTTTTCTCTCTTTCTCTCTTTTGCTCTCGCTTTTTCTCTCTTTCTCCTTTTTTCTCACTTTTCTCTCTTTTTCTCTCACGTTTTCTCTTTTTCTCCTTTTCTCTCTTTTTCTCTCTCTTTTTCTCTATTTTTCTCTCTTTTTCTCTCTCGTTGCTGGGGTTCTGTTCGCCAATCTGGAAGTTTTTGTTGCAAACGTTTCATCCCCTGGCTAGGCGACATCATCAGTGCTTGGGAGCCTCCTGCGAAGCACTTCTTTGATGTTTCTTCCGGTGTTTATAGTGGTCTGTCCCTGCCGCTTCCGGTTGTCAGCTTCAGCTGTCCGCTGTAGTGGTTGGTATATTGGGTCCAGGTCGATGTGTTTGTTGATGGAGTTTGTGGATGAATGCCATGGCTTCAGGAATTCCTTGGCTGTTCTCTGTCTGGCTTGCCCTATGATAGTAGTGTTGTCCCAGTCAACCACAACCGCGGACAGCTGAAACTGACAACCGGAAGTGGCAGGGACAGACCACTATAAACACCCGAGGAAACATCAAAGAAGCGCTTCGCAGGAGGCTCCCAAGCACTGATGATGTTGCCTAGCCAGGGGATGAAACGTTTGCAACAAAAACTTCCAGCTTGGTGAACAAAACCACAGCAACGAGCACCCGAGATACAAATCTTCGCACAAACTTTTTCTCTCTCGTTTTCTCTCTCTTTTTCTCTTTTCTCTCTTTTTCTCATTTTCACTTTTTTCTCTCTTTTTCTCTTTTTCTCCTATTCTCTATTTTTTCTCTCTTTTTCTCTCTGTTTTTCTCTCTCTTATTCTCTCTCTTTTTCTTTTTTCTCTTTCTCTCTTTTACTCTCTCTGTTTCTCTTTTTCTCTCTTTCTCTCTCTCTTTTTCTCACTGTTTTTCTCTCTCTTTTTCTCTCTCTTTTTCTCTCAGTTTTTCTCTTTTTCTATCTCATTTTCTCTCTCTTTCTCTCTCTTTTCTCTCTCTTTTTCTCTTTTTCTCTCTTTCTCCATTTTTCTCTCTCTTTTTCTCTCTCTTTTTCTCTTTTTCTCTTAGTCTATTTTTCTCTCACTTTTTCTGCTTTTCTCTTTTTCTCTCTTTTTCTCTTTTCTCTCACTTTTTCTCTTTTTCTCTCTTTATCTCTTTTTCTCTCTTTTTCACTCTCTCTTTCTCTCTCTTTTCTCTCTCTTTTTCTCTTTTTCTCTCTTTCTCTCTCTTTTCTCTCTCTTTTTCTCTTTTTCTCTCTTTCTACTTTTTCTCTGTCCTTTTCTCTCTCTTTTTCTCTTTTTCACTTAGTCTATTTTTCTCTCACTTTTTCTGCTTTTCTCTTTTTCTCACTTTTTCTCTTTTTCTCTCTTTTTCTCTCTTTTTCTCTTTTTCTCTCTTTTTCACTCTCTCTTTCTCTCTCTTTTCTCTCTCTTTTTCTCTTTTTCTCTCTTTCTCCATTTTTCTCTTTCCTTTTCTCTCTCTTTTTCTCTTTATCTCTTCGTCTCTTTTTCTCTCACTTTTTCTGCTTTTCTCTTTTTCTCTTTTACTCTTTTTCTCTCTTTTTTCTCTCTTTCTCGCTTTTTCTCTCTCTTTTTCACTCTTTCTCTTTCTCTCTTTTACTCTCACTTTTTCTCTTGTTCTCTCTTTTTCTCTCTGTTTTTCTATTTTTCTCTCTTTTTCTCTCTCTTTTTCTCTCTCTTTTCTCTGTCTTTTTCTCTTTTTCTCTCTTTCTCCATTTTTCTCTTTCCTTTTCTCTCTCTTTTTCTCTTTATCTCTTCGTCTCTTTTTCTCTCACATTTTCTGCTTTTCTCTTTTTCTCTTTTACTCTTTTTCTCTCTTTTTTCTCTCATTCTCTCTTTTTCTCTCTCTTTTTCACTCTTTCTCTTTCTCTCTTTTACTCTCACTTTTTCTCTTGTTCTCTCTTTTTCTCTCTGTTTTTCTGTCTGTTTTTCTCTCTCTTTTTCTCTCTCTTTTTCACTTTCTCCCTCTTTCTACCTTTTTCTCTCTCCTTTTCTCTCTCTTTTTCTCTTTTTCTCTCACTTTTTCTGCTTTTCTCTTTTTCTCTCTTTTTCTCTTTTCTCTCACTTTTTCTCTTTTTCTCTCTTTTTCTCTCTTTCTCTCTTTTTCACTCTCTCTTTCGCTCTCTTTTCTCTCTCTTTTTCTCTTTTTCTCTCTTTCTCCATTTTTCTCTCTCTTTTTCTCTCTCTTTTTCTCTTTTTCTCTTAGTCTATTTTTCTCTCACTTTTTCTGCTTTTCTCTTTTTCTCTTTTACTCTCTTTTTCTCTTTTTCTCTCTTTCTCTTTTTTCTCTCCCTTTTTCACTCTTTCTCTTTCTCTCTTTTACTCTCTTTTTCTCTTTCTTTTTTTCAGTTTTTCTCTCTGTTTTTCTCTCTCTCTTTCTCCCTTTCTCTCTCTTTTTCTCTCACATTTTCTCTTTTTCTCTTTTTTCTCTCTCTTTTTCTCTTTTACACTCTCTGTTTCTCTTTTTATTTTTCTCTTTTTCTCTCTCTTTTCCTCTTTTTCTCTCTTTTTCTCTCTCTTTTTCTCTTTTTCTCTCTTTCTCCTTTTTTCTCACTTTTCTCTCTCTTTTTCTCTTTTCTCTTTTTAGCTCTTTTCCTCTCTCTTTTTCTCTTTTTCACTTTCTTTTTCTCTCTCTTTTTCTCTCTTGTTTTTTCTCTCTTTT
Source organism: Chiloscyllium plagiosum (assembly GCF_037043375.1). NCBI lineage: Eukaryota > Metazoa > Chordata > Chondrichthyes > Orectolobiformes > Hemiscylliidae > Chiloscyllium > Chiloscyllium plagiosum. Next base: position 63,285,677 of record NW_028270156.1, read on the forward strand.
TCTCTTTTTCTCTCTTAGTCTTTTTTCTCACTTCTCACTTTCTTTTTCTCTTTTCTCTCTTTCTCTCTTTTTCCCTCTGTTTTTCTCTCTTTTTCTCTCTCTTTTTCTTTCTCTCTCTTTCACTCTATTTCTCTCTTTTTGACTCTCTGTTTTTCTCTCTCTTTTTCTCTCTCTTTTTCTCAATTTCTCTCTTTTACTCTCTCTGTTTCTATTTTTCACTTTTTCTCTCTTTTTCTCTCTCGTTTTCTCTTTTTCTCTTTCTCTCTTTTTCTCTCTCCTTTTCTCATTTTCTCTTTCTGTCTTTTTCTCTCTCTTTTTCTCTTTTTTCTTTCTCACTTTTTCTCTTTTTCTCACTCTTTTTCTCTCTCTTTTTCTCTATCTATCTTTTTCTCTCCCTTTTCCTCTTTTTCTCTTTCTCTCTCTTTCTCTCTTTTCCTCTTTTTCTCTCTTTTTCTCTCTCTTTATCTCTCTCTTTTTTCTTTATCTTTCTCTTTTTCTCTCTCTTTTTCAGGTTTCTCTTTCTCTCTTTTTCTCTCTATTTTTTCTCTTTTTCTCTTTCTCATTTTCTCTCTCTTTTTCTTTTTCTCTCTCTTTTTTTTTCTCTCTGTTTCTCTCATTTTCTCTCTCTTTTTCTCTCTGTTTTCCTCTCTTTTTCTCTCTCTTTTTCTCTGTTTCTGTCTCTTTCTCTCTTTTGTTTTCTCTTTTACTCTCTCTTTTCTCTCTCTGTTTGTCTTTTTTTCTCTTTCTCTCTCTTTTTCTCTCTCTTTTTCTCTTTCTCTCTTTTACTCTCTTTTTCTCTCTTTCTCCCTTTTTCACTCTCCTTTCTCTCACCTTTTCTCTTGTTCTCTTAGTGTCTTTTTCTCTCACTTTTTCTGCATTTCTCAATTTCTCTCTTTTTCTCTCTCTTCTTCTCCTTTTCTCTCCCTTATTCTTTTTATCTCTCAATTTCCTTCTGTTTTTCTCTTTTTCTTTCTTCTTCTCTCTTTATTTATCTTTTTCTCCCTTTTTCGCTCTCTTTCTCTCTGGGTTTTTCTCTTTTTCTCTCTTTTTCGCTCTTTTTTTCTCTTTTACTGTCTCTTTTTCACTTTCTCTCTTTTTCTCTCTCCTTTTCTCCTTCTCTCTTTTTCACTCTCTTTCTCTCTCTTTTTCTCATTTCTCTCACGTTTTCTCTTTTTCTCCTTTTCTCTCTATTTCTCTCCCTTTTTCTCTTTTTCTCTCTTTTTCTCTCTCGTTTTCTCTCTCTTTTTCTCTTTTACTCTCTTTCTCTTTTTTCTCACTTCTCGCTCTCTTTTTCTCTTTTCTCTCTTTCTCTTTCTCTCTCTTTTTCTCTCACTTTTTCTTTCTCTCTCTTTCTCTCTTTTCCTCTCTTTTTTTCTCTCTCTTATTCTCTTTCTCTCTTTTTCTCTCTCTTTTTCACTTTTTCTCTTTCTCTCTTTTACTCTCTCTTTTTCTCTTTTTCTCTCTCTATTTCTCGTTTTCTCTTTCTCTCCTTTTCTCTCTCTTTTTCTCTCTTTCTCTCTTTTCTCTCTCTTTTTCTCACTTTTCTCTCTCATTTTCACTTTTTCTCTTTCCCTCTATTTCTCTCTCTTATTCTCTCTCTTTTTCTCTCTCTTATTCTCTTTCTCTCTTCTTTCTTTTTCTCTCTCTTTTTCTCTCTTTTTTTCTCTTTTTCTCTAAGTCTCTTTTTCTCTCATTTTCTTTTTTCTATCTCTTTTTCTCTCTCTTTTTCTCATTTTCTCTCTTTCTCACTTTTTCTCTTTCTTTTCCACTTTTTCTCTCTTTCTCTCTTTTCTCTCTCATTTTCTGTCTTTTTTTCTCTCTCTCTTCTCACTTTCTCTGTCTTTTTCTTTGTCTTTTTCACTTTTTCTCTCTTTATCTCTTTTTCTCTCTTTTTCTCTTTTTCTCTCTTTTTCTCTCTTTTTCTCTCTCTTTTTCTCTCTCTTTTTCTCTTTCTCTCTTTTACTCTCTTTTTCTCTCTTTCTCCCTTTTTCACTCTCCTTTCTCTCGCTTTTTATCTTTTTCTCTTAGTGTCTTTTTCTCTCACTTTTTCTGCATTTCTCAATTTCTCTCTTTTTCTCTCTCTTTTTCTCCTTTTCTCTCCCTTATTCTTTTTATCTCTCCATTTCCTTCTGTTTTTCTCTTTTTCTCTCTTCTTCTCTCTCTATTTATCTTTTTCTCCCTTTTTCGCTCTCTTTCTCTCTGGGTTTTTCTCTTTTTCTCTCTTTTTCGCTCTTTTTTCTCTTTTACTGTCTCTTTTTCACTTTCTCTCTTTTTCTCTCTCCTTTTCTCCTTCTCTCTTTTTCACTCTCTTTCTCTCTCTTTTTCTCATTTCTCTCACGTTTTCTCTTTTTCTCCTTTTCTCTCTATTTTCTCTCCCTTTTTCTCTTTTTCTCTCTTTTTCTCTCTCGTTTTCTCTCTCTTCTTCTCTTTTACTCTCTTTCTCTTTTTTCTCACTTCTCACTCTCTTTTTCTCTTTTCTCTCTTTCTCTCTTTTCCTCTCTTTTTTTCTCTCTTTTTTCTCTCTCCTTTTCTCTCTCTTTTTCTCTTTCTCTCTTTTTCTCTCTCTTTTTCACTTTTTCTCTTTCTCTCTTTTACTCTCTCTTTTTCTCTTTTTCTCTCTCTATTTGTCATTTTCTCTTTCTCTCCTTTTCTCTCTCTTTTTCTCTCTTTCTCTCTTTTCTCTCTCTTTTTCTCACTTTTTCTCTCTCATTTTCACTTTTTCTCTTTTCCCTCTATTTCTCTCTCTTATTCTCTCTCTTTTTCTCTCTCTTATTCTCTTTCTCTCTTCTTTCTTTTCTCTCTCTTTTTCTCTCTTTTTTTCTCTTTTTCTCTAAGTCTCTTTTTCTCTCATTTTCTTTTTTTCTATCTCTTTTTCTCTCTCTTTTTCTCGTTTTCTCTCTTTCTCACTTTTTCTCTTTCGTTTCCACTTTTTCTCTCTTTCTCTCTTTTCTCTCTCATTTTCTGTCTTTTTCTCTCTCTCTTCTCTTTTTCTCTCTCTTTTTCTCTGTCTTTTTCACTTTTTCTCTCTTTGACTCTTTTTCTCTCTCTTTTTCTCTCTTTCTCTCTCTCTCTTTCTCTTTTTCTCACTCGCTTTTTTTTCTCTCTCTCTTTCCCATTTTTCTCTCTCTTCTCTCTTTTTCTCGCTCAATTTCTCTTTTTCTCTCTTTCTCTCTTTTGCTCTCTCTTTTTCTCTCTTTCTCCTTTTTTCTCACTTTTCTCTCTTTTTCTCTCAAGTTTTCTCTTTTTCTCCTTTTCTCTCTTTTTCTCTCTCTTTTTCTCTATTTTTCTCTCTTTTTCTCTCTCGTTGTTGGGGTTCTGTTCGCCAATCTGGAAGTTTTTGTTGCAAACGTTTCATCCCCTGGCTAGGCGACATCATCAGTGCTTGGGAGCCTCCTGCGAAGCACTTCTTTGATGTTTCCTCCGGTGTTTATAGTGGTCTGTCCCTGCTGCTTCCGGTTGTCAGCTTCAGCTGTCCGCTGTAGTGGTTGGTATATTGGGTCCAGGTCGATGTGTTTGTTGATGGAGTTTGTGGATGAATGCCATGGCTTCAGGAATTCCTTGGCTGTTCTCTGTCTGGCTTGCCCTATGATAGTAGTGTTGTCCCAGTCAACCACAACCGCGGACAGCTGAAACTGACAACCGGAAGCGGCAGGGACAGACCACTATAAACACCCGAGGAAACATCAAAGAAGCGCTTCGCAGGAGGCTCCCAAGCACTGATGATGTTGCCTAGCCAGGGGATGAAACGTTTGCAACAAAAACTTCCAGCTTGGTGAACAGAACCACAGCAATGAGCACCCGAGCTACAAATCTTCGCACAAACTTTTTCTCTCTCGTTTTCTCTCTCTTTTTGTTTCTTTTTCTCATTTTCACTTTTTTCTCTCTTTTTCTCTCTCTTTTTCTCTTTTTCTCCTATTCTCTATTTTTTCTCTCTTTTTCTCTCTGTTTCTCTTTTTCTCTCTTATTCTCTCTCTTTTTCTTTTTTCTCTTTCTCTCTTTTACTCTCTCTGTTTCTCTTTTTCTCTCTTTCTCTCTCTCTTTTTCTCACTGTTTTTCTCTCTCTTTTTCTCTCTCTTTTTCTCTCACTTTTTCTCTTTTTCTATCTCGTTTTCTCTCTTTTTCTCTCTGTTTGTCTCTCTCTTTTTCTCTTTCTCTTTCTCTTTTTCTCTCTTTTTCTCTTTTTCTCACAATTTTTCTCTTTTTCTCTCTTTTTCTCTCCCTTTCTCTCTTTTTCTCTGTCTTTTTCACTCTCTTTTTCGCATTTTCTCTCTTTCTCCCTTTTTCTCTCTCCTTTTCTCTCTCTTTTTCTCTTTTTCTCTCACTTTTTCCGCTTTTCTCTATTTCTCTCTTTTTCTCTCTTTCTCTCTCTCTTTTTTCTTTATCTCTTTCTCTATTTTATTCTCTCTTTTTCTCTTTTTCTCTCTTTTACTCTCTTTTTCTCTCTGTTTTCTCTCTCTTTTTCTCTTTCTCTCTCTCTTTTCCTCTCTCTTTTTCTCTCACTTTTTCTCTCTCTTTTCTCTTTCTCTCTTTTTTCTTTTTCTCTCTCTTTTTCTCTTTCTCTCTCTCGTTTTCTCTTTTCTCTCTTTTTCTCTCTTTTTCTTTCTTTTTCTCTTTTTCTCTTTTTTCTCACTTTTCCTCTCTCAATTTCTCTTTTTCTCTCTTTCTGTCTTTTTCTTTCTCTCTTCTCTTTCTCTCTCTCTTTTTCTCTGTCTTTTTCACTTTTTCTCTCTTTGTCTCTTTTTCTCTCTCTTTTTCTCTCTTTCTCTCTCTCTTTCTCTTTTTCTCGCTCGCTTTTTTTCTCTCTCTCTTTTCCCATTTTTCTCTCTCTTCTCTCTTTTCTCTCTCCATTTCTCTTTTTCTCTCTTTCTCTCTTTTGCTCTCTCTTTTTCTCTCTTTCTCCTTTTTTCTCACTTTTCTCTCTTTTTCTCTCACGTTTTCTCTTTTTCTCCTTTTCTCTCTTTTTCTCTCTCTTTTTCTCTATTTTTCTCTCTTTTTCTCTCTCGTTGCTGGGGTTCTGTTCGCCAATCTGGAAGTTTTTGTTGCAAACGTTTCATCCCCTGGCTAGGCGACATCATCAGTGCTTGGGAGCCTCCTGCGAAGCACTTCTTTGATGTTTCCTCCGGTGTTTATAGTGGTCTGTCCCTGCTGCTTCCGGTTGTCAGCTTCAGCTGTCCGCTGTAGTGGTTGGTATATTGGGTCCAGGTCGATGTGTTTGTTGATGGAGTTTGTGGATGAATGCCATGGCTTCAGGAATTCCTTGGCTGTTCTCTGTCTGGCTTGCCCTATGATAGTAGTGTTGTCCCAGTCAACCACAACCGCGGACAGCTGAAACTGACAACCGGAAGTGGCAGGGACAGACCACTATAAACACCCGAGGAAACATCAAAGAAGCACTTCGCAGGAGGCTCCCAAGCACTGATGATGTTGCCTAGCCAGGGGATGAAACGTTTGCAACAAAAACGTTCAGCTTGGTGAACAAAACCACAGCAACGAGCACCCGAGATACAAATCTTCGCACAAACTTTTTCTCTCTCGTTTTCTCTCTCTTTTTCTCTTTTCTCTCTTTTTCTCATTTTCACTTTTTTCTCTCTTTTTCTCTCTCTTTTTCTCTTTTTCTCCTATTCTCTATTTTTTCTCTCTTTTCTCTCTGTTTTTCTCTCTCTTATTCTCTCTCTTTTTCTTTTTTCTCTTTCTCTCTTTTACTCTCTCTGTTTCTCTTTTTCTCTCTTTCTCTCTCTCTTTTTCTCACTGTTTTTCTCTCTCTTTTTCTCTCACTTTTTCTCTTTTTCTATCTCATTTTCTCTCTCATTCTCTCTCTTTTCTCTCTCTTTTTCTCTTTTTCTCTCTTTCTCCATTTTCTCTCTCTTTTTCTCTCTCTCTTTTTCTCTTTTTCTCTTAGTCTATTTTTCTCTCACTTGTTCTGCTTTTTTTCTTTTTCTATCTTTTTCTCTTTTCTCTCACTTTTTCTCTTTTTCTCTCTTTATCTCTTTTTCTCTCTTTTTCACTCTCTCTTTCTCTCTCTTTTCTCTCTCTTTTTCTCTTTTTCTCTCTTTCTCTCTCTTTTTCTATTTTTCTCTCTTTTTCTCTCTCTCTTTCTCTCTCTTTTCTCTCTCTTTTTCTCTTTTTCTCTCTTTCTACTTTTTCTCTGTCCTTTTCTCTCTCTTTTTCTCTTTTTCACTTAGTCTATTTTTCTCTCACTTTTTCTGCTTTTCTCTTTTTCTCACTTTTTCTCTTTTTCTCTCTTTTTCTCTCTTTTTCTCTTTTTCTCTCTTTTTCACTCTCTCTTTCTCTCTCTTTTCTCTCTCTTTTTCTCTTTTTCTCTCTTTCTCCATTTTTCTCTTTCCTTTTCTCTCTCTTTTTCTCTTTATCTCTTCGTCTCTTTTTCTCTCACTTTTTCTGCTTTTCTCTTTTTCTCTTTTACTCTTTTTCTCTCTTTTTTCTCTCTTTCTCGCTTTTTCTCTCCCTTTTTCACTCTTACTCTTTCTCTCTTTTACTCTCACTTTTTCTCTTGTTCTCTCTTTTTCTCTCTGTTTTTCTGTCTCTTTTTCTCTCTTTTTCTCTTTCTATTTCTCTTTTTCTCTCTTTTTTCTTTCTTTCTCTCTTTTTCTCTCTCCTTTTCACTCTTTCTCTTTCTCTCTTTTACTCTCACTTTTTCTCTTGTTCTCTCTTTTTCTCTCTGTTTTTCTCTCTCTTTTTCTCTCTTTTTCTCTTTCTATTTCTCTTTTTCTCTCTTTTTCTCTCTCTTTTCTCTCTCTTTTCTCTCTTGTTTTGTCTCTCTTTTCCTCTTTTTCTCTCTTTCTCTTTTTTCTCACTTCTCACTCTCTTTTTCTCTTTTCTCTCTTTCTCTCTTTTTCTCTCTGTTTTTCTCTCTTTTTCTCTCTCTTTTTCTCTCTCTTTTTCTTTCTCTCTCTTTCACTCTATTTCTCTCTTTTTGACTCTCTGCTTTTCTCTCTCTTTTTCTCTCTCTTTTTTCAATTTCTCTCTTTTACTCTCTCTGTTTCTGTTTTTCACTTTTTCTCTCTTTTTCTCTCTCGTTTTCTCTTTCTCTCTTTCTCTCTTTTTCTCTCTCTTTTTCTCATTTTCTCTTTCTGTCTTTTTCTCTCTCTTTTTCTCTTTTCTCTTAGTCTATTTTTCTCTCACTTTTTCTGCTTTTCTCTTTTTCTCTCTTTTTCTCTTTTTATCACTTTTTCTCTTTTTCTCTCTTTTTCTCTCTTTTTCTCTTTTCTCTCTTTTTCACTCTCTCTTTCTCTCTCTTTTCTATCTCTTTTTCTCTTTTTCTCTCTTTCTCCATTTTTCTCTCTCTTTTTCTCTCTCTTTTTCTCTTTTTCTCTTAGTCTATTTTTCTCTCACTTTTTCTGCTTTTCTCTTTTTCTCTTTTATTCGCTTTTTCTCTCTTTCTCTTTTTTCTCTCCCTTTTTCACTCTTTCTCTTTCTCTCTTTTACTCTCTTTTTCTCTTTCTTTATATCAGTTTTTCTCTCTGTTTTTCTCTCTCTCTTTCTCCTTTTCTTTCTCTTTTTCTCTCACATTTTCTCTTTTTCTCTTTTTTCTCTCTCTTTTTCTCTTTTACTCTCTCTGTTTCTCTTTTTATTTTTCTCTCTTTTTCTCTTTTTCTCTCTTTTTCTCTCTCTTTTTCTCTTTTCCTCTCTCTTTTTCTCTTTTTCTCTCTTTCTCCTTTTTTCTCGCTTTTCTCTCTCTTTTTCTCTTTTTCTCTTTTTTGCTCTTTACCTCTCTCTTTTTCTCTTTTTCACTTTCTTTTTCTCTCTCTTTTTCTCTCTTGTTTTTTCTCTCTTTTTCTCTTTTTCTCTCTTTCTCTTTTTTCTCACTTCTCACTCTCTTTTTCTCTTTTCTCTCTTTCTCTCTTTTTCTCTCGGTTTTTCTCTCTTTTTCTCTCTCTTTTTCTCTTTCTTTTTCTTTTTTTCTCTCTTTCTCTTTTGCTCACTTTTCTCTCTCTCTTTCTATTTTTCTCTCTTTCTCTCTCTCTCTTTCTCTCTCTTTTCTCTCTCTTTTTCTCTCTTTCTACTTTTTCTCTGTCCTTTTCTCTCTCTTTTTCTCTTTTTAACTTAGTCTATTTTTCTCTCACTTTTTCTGCTTTTCTCTTTTTCTCTCTTTTTCTCTTTTCTCTCACTTTTTCTCTTTTTCTCTCTTTTTCTCTCTTTTTCTCTTTTCTCTCTTTTTCACTCTCTCTTTCTCTTTCTTTTCTCTCTCTTTTTCTCTTTTTCTCTCTTTCTCCATTTTTCTCTCTCTTTTTCTCTCTCTTTTTCTCTTTTTCTCTTAGTCTATTTTTCTCTCACTTTTTCTGCTTTTCTCTTTTTCTCTTTTATTCTCTTTTTCTCTTTTTCTCTCTTTCTCTTTTTTCTCTCCCTTTTTCACTCTTTCTCTTTCTCTCTTTTACTCTCTTTTTCTCTTTCTTTATTTCAGTTTTTCTCTGTTTTTCTCTCTCTCTTTCTCCTTTTCTTTCTCTTTTTCTCTCACATTTTCTCTTTTTCTCTTTTTTCTCTCTCTTTTTCTCTTTTACTCTCTCTGTTTCTCTTTTTATTTTTCTCTCTTTTTCTCTTTTTCTCTCTTTTTCTCTCTCTTTTTCTCTTTTCCTCTCTCTTTTTCTCTTTTTCTCTCTTTCTCCTTTTTTCTCACTTTTCTCTCTCTTTTTCTCTTTTTCTCTTTTTCGCTCTTTTCCTCTCTCTTTTTCTCTTTTTCACTTTCTTTTTCTCTCTCTTTTTCTCTCTTGTTTTTTCTCTCTTTTTCTCTTTTTCTCTCTTTCTCTTTTTTCTCACTTCTCACTCTCTTTTTCTCTTTTCTCTCTTTCTCTCTTTTTCTCTCGGGTTTTCTCTCTTTTTCTCTCTCTTTTTCTCTCTCTTTTTCTTTTTTTCTCTCTTTCTCTTTTGCTCACTTTTCTCTCTCTTTTTCTATTTTTCTCTCTTTCTCTCTCTCTTTCTCTCTCTTTTCTCTCTCTTTTTCTCTTTTTCTCTCTTTCTACTTTTTCTCTGTCCTTTTCTCTCTCTTTTTCTCTTTTTCACTTAGTCTATTTTTCTCTCACTTTTTCTGCTTTTCTCTTTTTCTCACTTTTTCTCTTTTTCTCTCTTTTTCTCTCTTTTTCTCTTTTTCTCTCTTTTTCACTCTCTCTTTCTCTCTCTTTTCTCTCTCTTTTTCTCTTTTTCTCTCTTTCTCCATTTTTCTCTTTCCTTTTCTCTCTCTTTTTCTCTTTATCTCTTCGTCTCTTTTTCTCTCACTTTTTCTGCTTTTCTCTTTTTCTCTTTTACTCTTTTTCTCTCTTTTTTCTCTCTTTCTCGCTTTTTCTCTCCCTTTTTCACTCTTACTCTTTCTCTCTTTTACTCTCACTTTTTCTCTTGTTCTCTCTTTTTCTCTCTGTTTTTCTGTCTCTTTTTCTCTCTTTTTCTCTTTCTATTTCTCTTTTTCTCTCTTTTTTCTTTCTTTCTCTCTTTTTCTCTCTCCTTTTCACTCTTTCTCTTTCTCTCTTTTACTCTCACTTTTTCTCTTGTTCTCTCTTTTTCTCTCTGTTTTTCTCTCTCTTTTTCTCTCTTTTTCTCTTTCTATTTCTCTTTTTCTCTCTTTTTCTCTCTCTTTTCTCTCTCTTTTCTCTCTTGTTTTGTCTCTCTTTTTCTCTTTTTCTCTCTTTCTCTTTTTTCTCACTTCTCACTCTCTTTTTCTCTTTTCTCTCTTTCTCTCTTTTTCTCTCTGTTTTTCTCTCTTTTTCTCTCTCTTTTTCTTTCTCTCTCTTTCACTCTATTTCTCTCTTTTTGACTCTCTGTTTTTCTCTCTCTTTTTCTCTCTCTTTTTCTCAATTTCTCTCTTTTACTCTCTCTGTTTCTGTTTTTCACTTTTTCTCTCTTTTTCTCTCTCATTTTCTCTTTCTCTCTTTTTCTCTCTCTTATTCTCATTTTCTCTTTCTGTCTTTTTCTCTCTCTTTTTCTCTTTTTCTCTTAGTCTATTTTTCTCTCACTTTTTCTGCTTTTCTCTTTTTCTTTCTTTTTCTCTTTTCTCTCACTTTTTCTCTTTTTCTCTCTTTTTCTCTCTTTTTCTCTTTTCTCTCTTTTTCACTCTCTCTTTCTCTCTCTTTTCTCTCTCTTTTTCTCTTTTTCTCTCTTTCTCCATTTTTCTCTCTCTTTTTCTCTTTTTCTCTTAGTCTATTTTTCTCTCACTTTTTCTGCTTTTCTCTTTTTCTCTTTTATTCTCTTTTTCTCTTTTTCTCTCTTTCTCTATTTTCTCTCCCTTTTTCACTCTTTCTCTTTCTCTCTTTTACTCTCTTTTTCTCTTTCTTTTTTTCAGTTTTTCTCTCTGTTTTTCTCTCTCTCTTTCTCCTTTTCTTTCTCTTTTTCTCTCACATTTTCTCTTTTTCTCTTTTTTCTCTCTCTTTTTCTCTTTTACTCTCTCTGTTTCTCTTTTTATTTTTCTCTCTTTTTCTCTTTTTCTCTCTTTTTCTCTCTCTTTTTCTCTTTTCCTCTCTCTTTTTCTCTTTTTCTCTCTTTCTCCTTTTTTCTCTCTTTTTCTCTCTTTTTCTCTTTCTTTTTCTCAGTTTTTCTCTCTGTTTTTCTCTCTCTCTTTCTCCTTTTCTTTCTCTTTTTCTCTCACATTTTCTCTTTTTCTCTTTTTCTCTCTCTTTTTCTCTTTTACTCTCTCTGTTTCTCTTTTTATTTTTCTCTCTTTTTCTCTTTTTCTCTCTTTTTCTCTCTCTTTTTCTCTTTTCCTCTCTCTTTTTCTCTTTTTCTCTCTTTCTCCTTTTTTCTCACTTTTCTCTCTCTTTTTCTCTTTTTCTCTTTTTTGCTCTTTTCCTCTCTCTTTTTCTCTTTTTCACTTTCTTTTTCTCTCTCTTTTTCTCTCTTGATTTTTCTCTCTTTTTCTCTTTTTCTCTCTTTCTCTTTTTTCTCACTTCTCACTCTCTTTTTCTCTTTTCTCTCTTTCTCTCTTTTCTCTCGGTTTTTCTCTCTTTTTCTCTCTCTTTTTCTTTCTCTCTCTTTCACTCTATTTCTCTCTTTTTGACTCTCTGTTTCTCTCTCTCTTTTTCTCTCTCTTTTTATCATTTTTTCTCTTTTTCTCTCTCTTTTTCTCTCTCTTTTTCTTTTTTTTCTCTCTTTCTCTTTTTGCTCACTTTTCTCTCTCTTTTTCTCTTCTTCTCTCTTTCTCTCTTTTTCTCTCTTGTTTTCTCTCTCTTTCTTTCTTTTTCTCTCTCTTTCTCTCTCTTTTTTCTTTATCTCTCTCTCTTTTATTCTCTCTTTTTCTCTTTTTCTCTCTTTTACTCTCCTTTTCTCTCTGTTTTCTCTCTCTTTTTCTCTCTCTTTTTCTCTCTCTTTTTCTCTCACTTTTTCCCTTTTTCTCTCTTTTTCTCTCTCTTTTTCTATTTTTCTCTCTTTCTACTTTTTCTCTGTCCTTTTCTCTCTCTTTTTCTCTTTTTCACTTAGTCTATTTTTCTCTCACTTTTTCTGCTTTTCTCTTTTTCTCATTTTTTCTCTTTTTCTCTCTTTTTCTCTCTTTTTCTCTTTTTCTCTCTTTTTCACTCTCTCTTTCTCTCTCTTTCTCTCTCTTTTTCTCTCTTTCTCCATTTTTCTCTTTCCTTTTCTCTCTCTTTTTCTCTTTATCTCTTCGTCTCTTTTTCTCTCACTTTTTCTGCTTTTCTCTTTTTCTCTTTTACTCTTTTTCTCTCTTTTTTCTCTCTTTCTCGCTTTTTCTCTCTCTTTTTCACTCTTTCTCTTTCTCTCTTTTACTCTCACTTTTTCTCTTGTTCTCTCTTTTTCTCTCTGTTTTTCTCTCTCTTTTTCTCTCTTTTTCTCTTTCTATTTCTCTTTTTCTCTCTTTTTCTCTCTCTTTTCTCTCTCTTTTTCTCTTTTTCTCTCTTTCTACCTTTTTCTCTCTCCTTTTCTCTCTCTTTTTCTCTTTTTCTCTTAGTCTATTTTTCTCTCACTTTTTCTGCTTTTCTCTTTTTCTCTCTTTTTCTCTTTTCTCTCACTTTTTCTCTTTTTCTCTCTTTTTCTCTCTTTTTCTCTTTTCTCTCTTTTTCACTCTCTCTTTCTCTCTCTTTTCTCTCTCTTTTTCTCTCTCCATTTTCTCTCTCTTTTTCTCTCTCTTTTTCTCTTTTTCTCTTAGTCTATTTTTCTCTCACTTTTTCTGCTTTTCTCTTTTTCTCTTTTACTCTCTTTTTCTCTTTTCTCTCTTTCTCTTTTTTCTCTCCCTTTTTCACTCTTTCTCTTTCTCTCTTTTACTCTCTTTTTCTCTTTCTTTTTCTCCGTTTTCCTCTCTGTTTTTCTCTCTCTCTTTCTCCTTTTCTCTCTCTTTTTCTCTCACATTTTCTCTTTTTCTCTTTTTTCTCTCTCTTTTTCTCTTTTACTCTCTCTGTTTCTCTTTTTATTTTTCTCTCTTTTTGACTCTCTGTTTTTCTCTCTCTTTTTCTCTCTCTTTTTCTCTTTTTCTCTCTCTTTTTCTCTTTTTCTCTCTTTCTCCTTTTTTCTCACTTTTCTCTCTCTTTTTCTCTTTTTCTCTTTTTCGCTCTTTTCCTCTCTCTTTTTCTCTTTTTCACTTTCTTTTTATCTCTCTTTTTCTCTCTTTCTCCTTTTTTCTAACTTTTCTCTTTCTCTTTCTCTTTTTCTCTCACGTTTTCTCTGTTTCTCCTTTTCTCTCTTTTTCTCTCTTGTTTTTTCTCTCTTTTTCTCTTTTTCTCTCTTTCTCTTTTTTCTCACTTCTCACTCTCTTTTTCTCTTTTCTCTCTTTCTCTCTTTTTCTCTCTGTTTTTCTCTCTTTTTCTCTCTCTTTTTCTTTCTCTCTCTTTCACTCTATTTCTCTCTTTTTGACTCTCTGTTTTTCTCTCTCTTTTTCTCTCTCTTTTTCTCAATTTCTCTCTTTTTCTCTCTCTGTTTCTCTTTTTCTCTTTTTCTCTCTTTTTCTCTCTCGTTTTCTCTTTTTCTCTTTCTCTCTTTTTCTCTCTCTTTTTCTCATTTTCTCTTTCTGTCTTTTTCTCTCTCTTTTTCTCTTTTTTCTTTCTCACTTTTTCTCTTTTTCTCACTCTTTTTCTCTCTCTTTTTCTCTATCTATCTTTTTCTCTCCCTTTTCCCCTTTTTCTCTTTCTCTCTCTTTCTCTCTTTTCCTCTTTTTCTCTCTTTTTCTCTCTCTTTATCTCTCTATTTTTTCTTTATCTTTCTCTTTTTCTCTCTCTTTTTCAGGTTTCTCTTTCTCTCTTTTTCTCTCTATCTTTTCTCTTTTTCTCTTTCTCATTTTCTCTCTCTTTTTCTTTTTCTCTCTCTTTTTTCTTTTTCTCTCTGTTTCTCTCATTTTCTCTCTCTTTTTCTCTCTGTTTTCCTCTCTTTTTCTCTCTCTTTTTCTCTGTTTCTGTCTCTTTCTCTCTTTTTTTCTCTTTTACTCTCTCTTTTCTCTCTCTTTTTGTCTTTTTTTCTCTTTCTCTCTCTTTTTCTCTCTCTTTTTCTCTCTCTTTTTCTCTTTCTCTCTTTTACTCTCTTTTTCTCTCTTTCTCCCTTTTTCACCCTCCTTTCTCTCGCTTTTTCTCTTTTTCTCTTAGTGTCTTTTTCTCTCACTTTTTCTGCATTTCTCAATTTCTCTCTTTTTCTCTCTCTTTTTCTCCTTTTCTCTCCCTTATTCTTTTTATCTCTCCATTTCCTTCTGTTTTTCTCTTTTTCTCTCTTCTTCTCTCTCTATTTATCTTTTTCTCCCTTTTTCGCTCTCTTTCTCTCTGGGTTTTTCTCTTTTTCTCTCTTTTTCGCTCTTTTTTCTCTTTTACTGTCTCTTTTTCACTTTCTCTCTTTTTCTCTCTCCTTTTCTCCTTCTCTCTTTTTCACTCTCTTTCTCTCTCTTTTTCTCATTTCTCTCACGTTTTCTCTTTTTCTCCTTTTCTCACTATTTCTCTCCCTTTTCCTCTTTTTCTCTCTTTTTCTCTCTCGTTTTCTCTCTCTTTTTCTCTTTTACTCTCTTTCTCTTTTTTCTCACTTCTCGCTCTCTTTTTCTCTTTTCTCTCTTTCTCTCTTTTTCTCTCTCTTTTTCTTTCTCTCTCTTTCTCTCTTTTCCTCTCTTTTTTCTCTCTCTTTTTCTCTCTCTTTTTCACTTTTTCTCTTTCTCTCTTTTACTCTCTCTTTTTCTCTTTTTCTCTCTCTATTTCTCGTTTTCTCTTTTTCTCCTTTTCTCTCTCTTTTTCTCTCTTTCTCTCTTTTCTCTCTCTTTTTCTCACTTTTCTCTCTCATTTTCACTTTTTCTCTTTCCCTCTATTTCTCTCTCTTATTCTCTCTCTTTTTCTCTCTCTTATTCTCTTTCTCTCTTCTTTCTTTTTCTCTCTCTTTTTCTCTCTTTTTTTCTCTTTTTCTCTAAGTCTCTTTTTCTCTCATTTTCTTTTTTTCTATCTCTTTTTCTCTCTCTTTTTCTCGTTTTCTCTCTTTCTCACTTTTTCTCTTTCGTTTCCACTTTTTCTCTCTTTCTCTCTTTTTCTCTCTCATTTTCTGTCTTTTTCTCTCTTTCTCTCTTTTCTCTCTCTTTTTCTCACTTTTCTCTCTCATTTTCACTTTTTCTCTTTCCCTCTATTTCTCTCTCTTATTCTCTCTCTTTTTCTCTTTTCTCTCTTTCTCTCTTTTTCTCTCTCTTTTTCTTTCTCTCTCTTTCTCTCTTTTCCTCTCTTTTTTCTCTCTCTTTTTCTCTCTCTTTTTCACTTTTTCTCTTTCTCTCTTTTACTCTCTCTTTTTCTCTTTTTCTCTCTCTATTTCTCGTTTTCTCTTTTTCTCCTTTTCTCTCTCTTTTTCTCTCTTTCTCTCTTTTCTCTCTCTTTTTCTCACTTTTCTCTCTCATTTTCACTTTTTCTCTTTCCCTCTATTTCTCTCTCTTATTCTCTCTCTTTTTCTCTCTCTTATTCTCTTTCTCTCTTCTTTCTTTTTCTCTCTCTTTTTCTCTCTTTTTTTCTCTTTTTCTCTAAGTCTCTTTTTCTCTCATTTTCTTTTTTTCTATCTCTTTTTCTCTCTCTTTTTCTCGTTTTCTCTCTTTCTCACTTTTTCTCTTTCGTTTCCACTTTTTCTCTCTTTCTCTCTTTTTCTCTCTCATTTTCTGTCTTTTTCTCTCTCTCTTCTCTTTTTCTCTCACTTTTTCTCTTTCTTTTTCACTGTTTCTCTCTTTGTCTCTTTTTCTCTCTCTTTTTCTCTCTTTCTCTCTCTCTCTTTCTCTTTTTCTCGCTCGCTTTTTTTCTCTCTTTCTTTTCCCATTTTACTCTCTCTTCTCTCTTTTTCTCTCTCCATTTCTCTTTTTCTCTCTTTCTCTCTTTTGCTCTCTCTTTTTCTCTCTTTCTCCTTTTTTCTCACTTTTCTCTCTTTTTCTCTCACGTTTTCTCTTTTTCTCCTTTTCTCTCTTTTTCTCTCTCTTTTTCTGTATCTATCTTTTTCTCTCCCTTTTCCTCTTTTTCTCTTTCTCTCTCTTTCTCTCTTTTCCTCGTTTTCTCTCTTTTTCTCTCTCTTTATCTCTCTCTTTTTTCTTTATCTTTCTCTTTTTCTCTCTCTTTTTCAGGTTTCTCTTTCTCTCTTTTTCTCTCTATTTTTTCTCTTTTTCTCTTTCTCATTTTCTCTCTCTTTTTCTTTTTCTCTCTCTTTTTTCTTTTTCTCTCTGTTTCTCTCATTTTCTCTCTCTTTTTCTCTCTGTTTTCCTCTCTTTTTCTCTCTCTTTTTCTCTGTTTCTGTCTCTTTCTCTCTTTTTTTCTCTTTTACTCTCTCTTTTCTCTCTCTTTTTGTCTTTTTTTCTCTTTCTCTCTCTTTTTCTCTCTCTTTTTCTCTTTCTCTCTTTTACTCTCTTTTTCTCTCTTTTTCTCATTTCTCTCACGTTTTCTCTTTTTCTCCTTTTCTCACTATTTCTCTCCCTTTTCCTCTTTTTCTCTCTTTTTCTCTCTCGTTTTCTCTCTCTTTTTCTCTTTTACTCTCTTTCTCTTTTTTCTCACTTCTCGCTCTCTTTTTCTCTTTTCTCTCTTTCTCTCTTTTTCTCTCTCTTTTTCTTTCTCTCTCTTTCTCTCTTTTCCTCTCTTTTTTCTCTCTCTTTTTCTCTCTCTTTTTCACTTTTTCTCTTTCTCTCTTTTACTCTCTCTTTTTCTCTTTTTCTCTCTCTATTTCTCGTTTTCTCTTTTTCTCCTTTTCTCTCTCTTTTTCTCTCTTTCTCTCTTTTCTCTCTCTTTTTCTCACTTTTCTCTCTCATTTTCACTTTTTCTCTTTCCCTCTATTTCTCTCTCTTATTCTCTCTCTTTTTCTCTCTCTTATTCTCTTTCTCTCTTCTTTCTTTTTCTCTCTCTTTTTCTCTCTTTTTTTCTCTTTTTCTCTAAGTCTCTTTTTCTCTCATTTTCTTTTTTTCTATCTCTTTTTCTCTCTCTTTTTCTCGTTTTCTCTCTTTCTCACTTTTTCTCTTTCGTTTCCACTTTTTCTCTCTTTCTCTCTTTTTCTCTCTCATTTTCTGTCTTTTTCTCTCTTTCTCTCTTTTCTCTCTCTTTTTCTCACTTTTCTCTCTCATTTTCACTTTTTCTCTTTCCCTCTATTTCTCTCTCTTATTCTCTCTCTTTTTCTCTTTTCTCTCTTTCTCTCTTTTTCTCTCTCTTTTTCTTTCTCTCTCTTTCTCTCTTTTCCTCTCTTTTTTCTCTCTCTTTTTCTCTCTCTTTTTCACTTTTTCTCTTTCTCTCTTTTACTCTCTCTTTTTCTCTTTTTCTCTCTCTATTTCTCGTTTTCTCTTTTTCTCCTTTTCTCTCTCTTTTTCTCTCTTTCTCTCTTTTCTCTCTCTTTTTCTCACTTTTCTCTCTCATTTTCACTTTTTCTCTTTCCCTCTATTTCTCTCTCTTATTCTCTCTCTTTTTCTCTCTCTTATTCTCTTTCTCTCTTCTTTCTTTTTCTCTCTCTTTTTCTCTCTTTTTTTCTCTTTTTCTCTAAGTCTCTTTTTCTCTCATTTTCTTTTTTTCTATCTCTTTTTCTCTCTCTTTTTCTCGTTTTCTCTCTTTCTCACTTTTTCTCTTTCGTTTCCACTTTTTCTCTCTTTCTCTCTTTTTCTCTCTCATTTTCTGTCTTTTTCTCTCTCTCTTCTCTTTTTCTCTCACTTTTTCTCTTTCTTTTTCACTGTTTCTCTCTTTGTCTCTTTTTCTCTCTCTTTTTCTCTCTTTCTCTCTCTCTCTTTCTCTTTTTCTCGCTCGCTTTTTTTCTCTCTTTCTTTTCCCATTTTACTCTCTCTTCTCTCTTTTTCTCTCTCCATTTCTCTTTTTCTCTCTTTCTCTCTTTTGCTCTCTCTTTTTCTCTCTTTCTCCTTTTTTCTCACTTTTCTCTCTTTTTCTCTCACGTTTTCTCTTTTTCTCCTTTTCTCTCTTTTTCTCTCTCTTTTTCTGTATCTATCTTTTTCTCTCCCTTTTCCTCTTTTTCTCTTTCTCTCTCTTTCTCTCTTTTCCTCGTTTTCTCTCTTTTTCTCTCTCTTTATCTCTCTCTTTTTTCTTTATCTTTCTCTTTTTCTCTCTCTTTTTCAGGTTTCTCTTTCTCTCTTTTTCTCTCTATTTTTTCTCTTTTTCTCTTTCTCATTTTCTCTCTCTTTTTCTTTTTCTCTCTCTTTTTTCTTTTTCTCTCTGTTTCTCTCATTTTCTCTCTCTTTTTCTCTCTGTTTTCCTCTCTTTTTCTCTCTCTTTTTCTCTGTTTCTGTCTCTTTCTCTCTTTTTTTCTCTTTTACTCTCTCTTTTCTCTCTCTTTTTGTCTTTTTTTCTCTTTCTCTCTCTTTTTCTCTCTCTTTTTCTCTTTCTCTCTTTTACTCTCTTTTTCTCTCTTTCTCCCTTTTTCACCCTCCTTTCTCTCGCTTTTTCTCTTTTTCTCTTAGTGTCTTTTTCTCTCACTTTTTCTGCATTTCTCAATTTCTCTCTTTTTCTCTCTCTTTTTCTCCTTTTCTCTCCCTTATTCTTTTTATCTCTCCATTTCCTTCTGTTTTTCTCTTTTTCTCTCTTCTTCTCTCTCTATTTATCTTTTTCTCCCTTTTTCGCTCTCTTTCTCTCTGGGTTTTTCTCTTTTTCTCTCTTTTTCGCTCTTTTTTCTCTTTTACTCTCTCTATTTCACTTTCTCTCTTTTTCTCTCTCCTTTTCTCCTTCTCTCTTTTTCACTCTCTTTCTCTCTCTTTTTCTCATTTCTCTCACGTTTTCTCTTTTTCTCCTTTTCTCTCTATTTCTCTCCCTTTTTCTCTTTTTCTCTCTTTTTCTCTCTCGTTTTCTCTCTCTTTTTCTCTTTTACTCTCTTTCTCTTTTTTCTCACTTCTCGCTCTCTTTTTCTCTTTTCTCTCTTTCTCTCTTTTACTCTCTCTTTTTCTCTCTCTTTCTTTCTTTTCCACTCTTTTTTCTCTCTTTTTTCTCTATCTTTTTCTCTCTCTTTTTCTCTTTCTCTCTTTTTCTCTCTCTTTTTCACTTTTTCTCTTTCTCTCTTTTTCTCTCTCATTTTCTGTCTTTTTCTCTCTCTCTTCTCTTTTTCTCTCTCTTTTTCTCTGTCTTTTTCACTTTTTCACTCTTTGTCTCTTTTTCTCTCTCTTTTTCTCTCTTTCTCTCTCTCTCTTTCTCTTTTTCTCGCTCGCTTTTTTTCTCTCTCTCTTTTCCCATTTTTCTCTCTCTTCTCTCTTTTTCTCTCTCCATTTTTCTTTTTCTCTCTTTCTCTCTTTTGCTCTCTCTTTTTCTCTCTTTCTCCTTTTTTTCTCACTTTTCTCTCTTTTTCTCTCTCTTTCTCCTTTTTTCTCACTTTTCTCTCTCTTTTTCTCTTTTTCTCTCACGTTTTCTCTTTTTCTCTTTTTAGCTCTTTTTCTCTCTCTTTTTCTCTTTTTCTCTCTCTTTATCTCTCTCTCTCTTTCTTTTTCTCTCTTTCTAGTTTTTCTCACTTTTCTCTCTCTTTTTCTCTCACGTTTTCTCTGTTTCTCCTTTTTTCTCTTTCTCTCTCTCTTTTTCTCTTTTTCTCTCTTGTTTTCTCTCTCTTTTTCTCTTTTTTCTCACTTCTCACTCTCTTTTTCTCTTTTCTCTCTTTCTCTCTTTTTCTCTCTCTTTTTTCTCTCTGTTTTTCTCTCTCTTTTTCTCTCTCCTTTTCTCTCTCTCTCTTTTACTCTCTTCGTTTCTCTTTTTCTCATTTTCTCTCTTTTTCTCTCTCTTTTTCTCTCTCTTTTTCTTTTTTCTCTCTTTCTCTGTTTGCTCACTTTTCTCTCTCTTTTTCTCTTTTTCTCTCTTTCTCTCTTTTTCTCTCTTGTTTTCTCTCTCTTTCTTTCTTTTCTCTCTCTTTCTCTCTCTTTTTTCTTTATCTCTTTCTCTCTTTTATTCTCTCTTTTTCTCTTTTTCTCTCTTTTACTCTCCTTTTCTCTCTGTTTTCTCTCTCTTTTTCTCTTTTTCTCTCTCTTTTCCTCTCTCTTTCTCTCTCACTTGTTCTCTTTGTCTCTCTTTTCTCTCTCTTTTTCTCTCTTTTTCTCATTTTGTCTCTTTCTCATTTTTTCTCTTTCTTTTCCACTTTTTCTCTCTTTCTCTCTTTTTCTCTCTCATTTTCTGTCTTTTTCTCTCTCTCTCTTCTCTTTTTCTCTCTCTTTTTCTCTGACATTTTCACTTTTTCTCTCCTTGTCTCTTTTTCTCTCTCTTTTTCTCTCCTTCTCTCTCTCTTTCTCTTTTTCTGGCTCGCTTTTTTTCTCTCTCTCTTTTCCCATTTTTCTCTCTCTTCTCTCTTTTTCACTCTCCTTTTCTCTTTTTCTCACTTTCTGTCTTTTGCTCTCTATTTTGCTCTCCCTTTTTCTCTCTCTTTTTCTCTCTCTTTTTCTCTTTCTCTCTCTCTCTTTTTCTTTCTCTCTCTCTTTTCCCATTTATCTCTCTCTTTCTCTCTTTCTCTCTCACTTTTTCCCTTTTTCTTATTCCCTTTTTTACTCTCCATTTTTCACTTTTTCTCTTTCCCTCTATTTCTCTCTCTTTTTTCGCTGATTTTTTCGTTTTCTCTCACTTTTTCTCTTTTTCTCTCACTTTTTCTGTTATTCTCTCTTTTTCTCTTTCTTTTTCTCTTTTTCACTCTTTTTCTCTCTCTTTTTCTCTCTCTTTTCTCTCTCTTTTGCTCTTTTTCTCTCTTTCTACCTTTTTCTCTCTCTTTTTCCCTCTCTTTTTCTCTTAGTCTCTTTTTCTCTCACCTTTTCTGCGTTTTCTCTCTCTTTTTCTCTTTTTCTCTCTTTTTCTCTCTCTTATTCTCTTTCTCTCTTTTTTCTTTTTCTCTCTCTTTTTCTCTCTCTTTTTCTCTTTTCTCTCCTTTTCTCTCTTTTTCTTTCTTTTTTTCTTTTACTCTTTTTTCTCACTTTTTCTCTCTCATTTCTCTTTTTCTCTCTTTCTCTCTTTTTCTCTCTCTTTTTCACTTTTTTTCTCTCTCTCTTTTACTCTGTCTTTTTCTCCTTTTCCCTCTCTTTTTCTCTCTCATTCTGTATTTCTCCAATTCTCTCTTTTTCTCTCTCTTTTTCTCTCTTTTTCTCTCTCTTTTCCCTTTTTCTTGTTCTCACTTTTACTCTCTTTTTCCCATTTTCTCTACTTTACTCTCTCTGTTTCTCTTTTTCTCTTTCTCTCTTTTTCTGTCTCTTTTTCTCTTTCTTATTTTTCTCTCTATTTTTCTCTCTCTTTTTCTTTTTCTCTCTCTTTCTATTTTTGCTCACTTTTCTCTCTCTTTTTCTCTCTCTTTTTCTCTCTCTTTTTCTCATTTTCTCTCTCTTTTTCTTTTTATCTCTCTCTTTTTTTCACACTCTTTTTGTCTTTTCTCTCTCTTTCTCTCATTTTCTCTCTCATTTTCTCTCTCTTTTTCTCTCTCTTTTTCTCTGTTTTTCTCTCCGTTTTTCTCTCTCTGTTTCTCTTTTTCTCTTTCTCTCTTTTACTCTCTCTGTTCTCTTTTTCTCTTTCTCTCTTTTTCTGTCTCTTTCGCTTTTTCTCTTTCTCTATTTTTCTCTCTCTTATTCGGTCTTTCTCTCTTTCTCTCTTATACTCTCTCTTTTCTCTCTCTTTTTCTCTTTTTCTCGTAGTCTCTTTTTCTCTCACTTTTTCTCTCTCTTATTCTCTTTCGCTCTTTTTTCTTTTTCTCTCGCTTTTTCTCTCTCTTTTTCTCTCTTTTTTGCTCTCTTTTTCTCTCTCTTTTTCACTTTTTCTCTCTCTTTCTCTCTTTTTCGCACTCTCTTTCTTTCTCTTTATTCTCTTTTTCTCTCTTTGTCTCTTTTTCTCTCTCTATTTCTCTTTTTCTCTCTCTTTTTTTCTCTCTTTTTCTTTCTCTCTCTCTTTCCCCTTTTCCTCTCTCTTTCTCTCCTTTTCTCTCTCTTTTTCTCTCTCCTTTTCTCTTTTTCTTTCTTTCTCTCCTTAGCTCTCTCTTTTTCTCTGTATCTCTCTCTTTGTCTTTTTCTCTATCTTTTTCTCTTTTGTCTCTCTTTATCTCTTTTTCTCTCTTTTTCTCTTTTTCTCTTTCTCTCTTTTTATCACTCTTTTTCTCTTTATCTCTCTCTCTTTTTGTCTTTTCTCTCTCTTTCTCTCATTTTCTCTTTCTTTTTCTCTCTCTTTTTCTCATTTTCTCTCTCTTTTTCTTTTTATCTCTCTCTTTTTCTTTTTCTCTCTCTTTTTGTCTTTTCTCTCTCTTTCGCTTATTTTCTCTTTCTTTTTCTCTGTTTTTCTCGCTGTTTTTCTCTGTGTTTTCCTCTCTCTGTTTCTCTTTTTCTCTGTCTCTCTTTTACTCACTCTGTTTCTCTTTTTTTCCTTCTCTCTTTTTCTGTCTCTTTTTCTCTTTCTCTATTTTTCTCTCTCTTTTTCGCTCTTTCTCTCTCTTATTCTCTCTCTTTTCTCTCTCTTTTTCTCTTAGTCTCTTTTTCTCTCACTTTTTCTTTCTCTTTTCTCTTTCTCTCTTTTTCTTTTTCTCTCGCTTTTTCTCTCTTTTTCTCTTTTTCTCTCTCTTTTTTCTCTTTTTCTCTCTTTTAGTTTCTTTTTCTCTTTTTCTCTTTATTCTCTCTTTCTCCCTTTTTCTCTCTCCTTTTCTCTCTCTTTTTCTCTCTCCTTTTCTCTTTTTCTTTCTTTCTCTCCTTTGCTCTCTCTTTTTCTCTTTATCTCTCTCTTTTTCTTTTTCTCTATCTTTTTCTCTTTTGTCTCTCTTTATCTCTTTTTCTCTCTTTTTCTCTTTTTCTCTTTCTCTCTTTTTCTCACTCTTTTTCTCTTTATCTCTCTCTCTTTTTGTCTTATCTCTCTCTTTCTCTCATTTTCTCTTTCTTTTTCTCTCTCTTTTTCTCATTTTCTCTCTCTTTTTCTTTTTATCTCTCCCTTTTTCTTTTTCTCTCTCTTTTTGTCTTTTCTCTCTCTTTCTCTCATTTGCTCTCTCTTTTTCTCTATCTTTTTCTCTGTCTTTCTCTGTGTTTTTCTCTCTCTGTTTCTGTTTTTCTCTTTCTCTCTTTTACTCTTTCTGTTTCTCTTTTTCTCTTTCTCTATTTTTCTCTCTCTTATTCGGTCTTTCTCACTTTCTCTCTTATACTCTCTCTTTTCTCTCTCTTTTTCTCTTTTTCTCTCTCTTTTTCTCTTTCTCTCTCTTTCTCTCTTTTTCTCTCTCTTTTTCTCTTTCTCTCTTTTTCACTCTTTTTCTCTCTTTCTCTCTTTTTCTCTCAGTTATTCTCTTTTTCTCTCTTTTTTCTCTTTTTCTCTCTCTTTTTCTCTTTATCTCTCTCTTATTCTTTTTCTCCCTCTTTTTGTCTTTTCTCTCTCTTTCTCTTATTTTCTCTTTCTTTTTCTCTGTTTTTCTCGCTGTTTTTCTCGCTGTTTTTCTCTCTCTGTTTCTCTTTTTCTCTTTCTCTCTTTAACTCTCTGTGTTTCTCTATTTCTCCTTCTCTCTTTTTCTGTCTCTTTTTCTCTTTCTCTATTTTTCTCTCTCTTTTTCGCTCTTTATCTCTCTCTTTTCTCTCTCTTTTTCTCTTAGTCTCTTTTTCTCTCACTTTTTCTTTCTCTTTTCTCTTTCTCTCTTTTCCTTTTTCTCTCGCTTTTTCTCTCTTTTTCTCTTTTTCTCTCTCTTTTTTCTCTTTTTCTCTCTTTTTCTCTTTTTCTCTTTATTCTCTCTTTCTCCCTTTTTCTCTCTCCTTCTCTCTCTCTTTTTCTCTTTTTCTCTTAGTCTCTTTCCTCTCCCTTTTTCTCTCTCTTTTTCTCTCTCTTTTTCTATTTTTCTCTCTTTTTCTCTTTTTCTTTCTTTTACTCTTTTTTCTCTCTCTTTCTCTCTTTTTCTCTTTTTTCTCTCTATTTCTCTCTCTTTTTCCCTTTTTCTCTCTTTCTCTTTATATCTCTCTCTTTCACTTTTTGTCTTTCTCTCTTTTACACTCTTTTTCTCTCTCCTATTCTCTATCTTTTTCACTTTTTCTCATAGTCTCTTTTTCTCTCACTTTTTCTCTCTCTTATTCTCTTTCGCTCTTTTTTCTTTTTCTCTTGCTTTTTCTCTCTCTTTTTCTCTTTTACACTCTCTTTTTCTCTTTTTCTCTCTTTTTCTTTCTTTTTCTCTTTTTATCTTTCTTCTCTCTTTCTCCCTTTTTCTCTCTCCTTTTCTCTCTCTTTCTCTTTATCTCTTAGTCTCTTTTTTCTCTCACTTTGTCTATCTCTTATTCTCTTCCTCTCTTTTTTCTTTTTCTCTCTATTTTTCTCTCTCTTTCTCTCTTTTACTATTCTTTTTCTCTTTTTCTCTCTTTCTCTTTTTTCTCTCTCTTTTTCTCTTTTTCTCTCTTTCTCTTTTTTCTCTCTCTTTTTCTCTTTTTCTCTCTTTTTCTCTCTTTTTTCTCTCTTTCTTTTTTCTCTTTTCTTCTCTTTCTCCCTTTTTCTCTCTCCTTTTAACTCTCTTTTTCTCTTTTTATCTTAGTCCCCTTTTCTCTCACTTTTTCTCTCTCTTATTTTCTTTATCTCTTTTTTCTATTTCTCTCTCTTTTTCTCTTTTTCTCTCTTTTCTCTCTTTTTCTTTCTTTTTCTCTTTCTCTCTTTTTCTCCCTCTTTTTCTCTTTTTCTCACTTTCTCTCTTTTACTCTCTCTTTTTCTCTTTTTCTCTCTCTATTTCTGTTTTTCACTTTTTCTCCTTTTCTCTCTCTTTATCTCTTTTTCTCTCTTTTTCTTTTTTCTCTCTCTTTTTCTCTGTTTCCCACTATCTGGTTCTCTCTTTTGCTCTCTTTTTTTCACTTTTTCTCTTTCTTTTTCTCTTTTTCTCTTTCTCACTTTTTTCTCACTTTTTCTTTCTCTTTTTCTCTTTTTCCCTCTTTCTCTCTTTTTCTCTCTCTTTCTCTCTTTTTCTCTCTGTTATTCTCTTTTTCTCACTTTTTTCTCTTTTTCTCTCACTTTTTCTCTTTATCTCTCTCTTTTTCTTTTTCTCTCTCTTTTTGTCTTTTCTCTCTCTTTCTCTCATTTTCTCTTTCTTTTTCTCTCTCTCTTTCTCATTTTCTCTCACTTTTTCTCTTTATCTCTCTCTCTTTTTGTCTTTTCTCTCTCTTTCTCTCATTTTCTCTTTCTTTTTCTCTCTCTTTTTCTCTCTCTTTTTCTCTCTCTTTTTCTCATTTTCTCTCTCTTTTTCTTTTTATCTCTCTCTTTTTCTCTCTCTTTTTGTCTTTTCTCTCTTTCTCTCATTTTCTCTTTCTTTTTCTCTCTCTTTTTCTCTCTCTTTTTCTCATTTTCTCTCTCTTTTTCTTTTTATCTCTCTATTTTTCTTTTTCTCTCTCTTTTTGTCTTTTCTCTCTCTTTCTCTCATTTGCTCTCTCTTTCTCTCTCTCTTTTTCTCTGTTTTTCTCTCCGTTTTTCTCTCTCTGTTTCTCTTTTTCTCTTTCTCTCTTTTTCTGTCTCTTTCGCTTTTTCTCTTTCTCTATTTTTCTCTCTCTTATTCGGTCTTTCTCACTTTCTCTCTTATACTCTCTCTTTTCTCTCTCTTTTTTTCTTTTTCTCGTAGTCTCTTTTTCTCTCACTTTTTCTCTCTCTTATTCTCTTTCGCTCTTTTTTCTTTTTCTCTCGCTTTTTCTCTCTCTTTTTCTCTCTTTTTTGCTCTCTTTTTCTCTTTTTCTCTCTTTTTCACTTTTTCTCTCTCTTTCTCTCTTTTTCACACTCTCGTTCTTTCTCTTTTTTCTATTTTTCTCTCTTTGTCTCTTTTTCTCTCTCTTTTCTCTTTTTCCCTCTCTTTTTCTCTCTCTTTTTCTTTCTCTCTCTTTCCCCTTTTTCTCTCTCTTTTTCTCTCTCCTTTTCTCTTTTTCTTTCTTTCTCTCCTTTTTCTCTTTTTTCTCTCTATTTCTCTCTCTTTTTCTCTTTTTCTCTCTTTTTCTCTCTCTCTTTCACTTTTTATCTTACTCTCTTTTACTCTCTTTTTTCTTTTTCTCTCTTTTTCTCTCTCTTTTTCTCTTTTTCTCTCTTTCTCGCTCTCTTTTTCTCTTTTTCTCTCTTTCTCGCTCTCTTTTACTCACTCTCTTTCTTTCTCTTTTTTCTATTTTTCTCTCTTTGTCTCTTTTTCTCTCTCTTTTCTCTTTTTCCCTCTCTTTTTCTCTCTCTTTTTCTTTCTCTCTCTCTTTCCCCTTTTTCTCTCTCTTTCTCTCTTTTTCTCACTCTCTTTCTTTCTCTTTTTTCTATTTTTCTCTCTTTGTCTCTTTTTCTCTCACTTTTCTCTTTTCCCTCTCTTTTTCACTCTCTTTTTCTTTCTCTCTCTCTTTCCCCTTTTTCTCTCTCTTTCTCTCCTTTTCTCTCTCTTTTTCTCTCTCCTTTTCTCTTTTTCTTTCTTTCTCTCCTTTGCTCTCACTTTTTCTCTTTATATCTCTCTTTTTCTTTTTCTCTATCATTTTCTCTTTTATCTCTCTTTATCTCTTTTTCTCTCTCTTTTTCTCTTTTTCTCTTTCTCTCTTTTTCTCACTCTTTTTCTCTTTTCTCTCTTTGTCTCTTTTTTCTCACTTTTTCTCTCTCTTTTTCTGTTTTTCTCTCTTTCTCACTTTTTCTCTCTTTTTCTCTCTCTCTTTCTCTTATCTCTCTCTTTTTCTTTTCTCTATCTTTTTCTCTTTTCTCTTTTCTCCTTCTATATCTCTTTTTCTGTCTCAGTTTCTCTCTATTTTCTCTCTGTTTTACGCTCTTTTTCTCTCTATTTTTCTCTTTTTCTCTTTTTTCCCTCTCTTTCTTTCTCTCTCTCTTTCCCCTTTTTCTCTCTCTTTCTCTCTTTTCTCGCTCTTTTTCTCTCTCCTTTTTTTCTCTTTCTCTCTTTTTCTCTCTCTTTTTATGTCTCTCTCTTTCTCTCTTTTTCTCTTTTTTCTCTCTATTTCTCTCTCTTTTTCTCGTTGTCTCTGTTTCTCTCTTTTTCTCTCTCTCTTTCACTTTTTCTCTTTCTCTCTTTTACTCTCTTTTTCTCTTTTTCTCTCTTTTTCTCTCTCTTTTTCTCTTTTTCTCTCTTTTTCTCTCTCTTTTTCTCTTTTTCTCTCTTTTTCGCTCTCTTTTTCTTTCTCTCTCTCTTTCCCTTTTTCTCTCTCTTTCTCTCTCTTTTTCTCGCTCCTTTTCTCTTTTTCTCTCTTTTTCTCTTTTGCTCTCTATTTTTCTCTCTTTTTCGCTCTCTTTGCGGGCGGCACGGTGGCACAGTGGTTAGCACTGCTGCCTCACAGCGCCAGAGACCCGGGTTCAACTCCCGCCTCAGGCGACTGACTGTCTGGAGTTTGCACATTCTCCCCGTGTCTGCGTGGGTTTCCTCCGGGCGCTCCGGTTTCCTCCACAGCCCAAAAATGTGCAGGTCAGGTGAATTGGCCATGCTAAATTGCCCGTAGTGTTAGGTGCAGGGGTAAATGTAGGGGAATGGGTGTGGGTAGGTGGCGCTTCGGCGGGTCGGTGTGGACTTGTTGGGCCAAAGGGCCTGTTTCCACACTGTAAAGTAATCTAATCTAATCTTTTCTCTTTTTCTCTTTCTCTCTTTCTCTCTTTTACTCTCTCAATTTCTCTCTCTATTTCTCATTTTCTCTTTCTCTCTTTTTCTCTCTCTTCCTCTCTTTTTCTCTTTTTTTCTTTTTCTCTTTTTTTCTCTCTTTTTCTCTTTTTCTCTTTCTCACCTTTTTCTCACTTTTTCTTTCTCTTTTACTCTTTTTCCCTCTTTCTCTCCTTTTCTCTCTCTTTCTCTCTTTTTCTCTCTGTTATTCTCTTTTTCTCACTTTTTTCTCTTTTTCTCTCACTTTTTCTCATTTTCTCTCTTTTTCTTTTTCTCTCTCTTTTTGTCTTTTCTCTCTCTTTCTCTCATTTTCTCTCTCTTTTTCTCTCTCTTTTCTCTGTTTTTTTCTGCTTTTCTCTCCGTTTTTCTCTCTCTGTTTCTCTTTTTCTCTTTCTCTCTTTTACTCTCTCTGTTTCTCTTTTTCTCTTTCTCTCTTTTTCTGTCTCTTTCGCTTTTTCTCTTTCTCTATTTTTCTCTCTCTTATTCGGTCTTTCTCTCTTTCTCTCTTATACTCTCTCTTTTCTCTCTCTTTTTCTCTTTTTCTCGTAGTCTCTTTTTCCCTCACTTTTTCTCTCTCATATTCTCTTTCGCTCTTTTTTCTTTTTCTCTCGCTTTTTCTCTCTCTTTTTCTCTTTTTCTCTTTATTCTCTCTTTCTCCCTTTTTCTCTCTCCTTTTCTCTCTCATTTCCTCTTAGTCTCTTTTTCTCTCACTTTGTCTATCTCTTATTCTCTTCCTCTCTTTTTTCTTTTTCTCTCTCTTTTTCTCTCTCTTTCTCTCTTTTTCTATTCTTTTTCTTTTTCTCTCTTTCTCTTTTTTCTCTCTCTTTTTCTCTTTTTCCCTCTCTTTTCTCTCTCTTTTTCTTTCTCTCTCTCTTTCCCCTTTTCTCTCTCTTTCTCTCCTTTTCTCTCTCTTTTCTCTCTCATTTTCTTTTTTTCTTTCTTTCTCTCCTTTGCTCTCTCTTTTTCTCTTTATCTCTCTGTTTTTTTCTCTATCTTTTTCTCTTTTATCTCTCTTTATCTCTTTTCTCTCTTTTTCTCTTTTTCTCTTTCTCTCTTTTTCTCACTCTTTTTCTCTTTTTCTCTCTTTCTCTCTTTTTTCTCACTTTTCTCTCACATTTTCTCTTTTTCTCTCTCTTTTTCTTTCCCTTATTCTCATTCTCTCCTTTTTCTTTTTCTCTCTCTTTTTCTCTCTCGTTTTCTTTCTCTTTTTCTCTTAGTCTCTATTTCTCTCTCTCTTTCTCTCTCTTTTTCTTTCCTTCTCTCTTTTTCTCTTTTCCTCTCTCTTTTTCTCTTTTTCTCTCTTTTTCGCTCTCTTTTTCTCTCTCTTTTTCACTTTTTCTCTCTCTTTCTTTTGTTTTCTCACTCTCTTTCTTTCTCTTTTTCTCTTTTTCTCTCTTTGTCTCTTTTTCTTTCTCATTTTCTCTTTTTCCCTCTCTTTTACTCTCTCTTTTTCTCTCTCTTTCTCTTTCTCTCTCTCTTTCCCCTTTTTCTCTCTATTTCTCTCTTTTTCTCTCTCCTTTTCTCTTTTTATCTCTCTTTATCTCTTTTTCTCTCTCTTTATCTCTTTTTCTCTTTCTCTCACTCGTTTTCTTTTGTCTCTCTTTCTCTCTTTTTTCTCACTTTTTCTCTCTCTTTTTCTCTTTTTCTCTCTTTCTCTCTTTCTCTCTCTCTTTTTCTCTCTTTTCTTTCTCTTTTTCTCTTTATCTCTCTCTTTTTCTTTTCTCTATCTTTTTCTTTTCTCATTCTTTATCTCTTTTTCCCTCACATTTTCTCTCTGTTTTACTCTCTTTTTCTCTCTCCTTTTCTCTTATTCTCTCTGTTTTTCTCTTTTTCTCTCTCTTTTTCTCGCTTTTTTCTTTCTCTCTCTTTCTCTCTTTTTCTCTTTTTTCTCTCTATTTCTCTCTCATTTTCTCTCTTTCTCTCTTTTTCTCTCTCTTTTTCACTTTTTCTCTTTCTCTCTTTTACTCTCTCTTTTTCTCTTTTCTCTCTTTCTCTCTTTTTTCTCACTTTTTCTCTCTCTTTTTCTGTTTTTCACTCTTTCTCACTTTTTCTCTCTTTTTCTCTCTCTCTTTCTCTTATCTCTCTCTTTTTCTTTTCTCTATCTTTTTCTCTTTTCTCCTTCTTTATCTCTTTTTCTGTCTCAGTTTCTCTCTATTTTCTCTCTGTTTTACGCTCTTTTTCTCTCTATTTTTCTCTTTTTCTCTCTTTCTCTATTTTTCTCTCTCTCTTTCACTTTTTCTCTTACTCTCTTTTACTCTCTTTTTCTCTCTTTTCCTCTCTCTTTTTCACTTTTTCTCTCTTTTTCGCTCTCTTTTTCTTTCTCTCTCTCTTTCCCCTTTTTCTATCTCTTTGTCTCTTTTTCTCTCTGTTATTCTCTATTTCTCACTTTTTTCTTTTTTTCTCTCACTTTTTCTCTCTCTTTTTCTTTTTCTCTCTATTTTTGTCTCTCTTTTTCTCATTTTCTCTCACTTTTTCTCTTTATCTCTCTCTTTTTGTCTTTTCTCTCTCTTTCTCTCATTTTCTCTTTCTTTTTCTCTCTCTTTTTCTCATTTTCTCTCTCTTTTTCTTTTTATCTCTCTCTTTTTTTCACACTCTTTTTGTCTTTTCTCTCTCTTTCTCTCATTTTCTCTCACTTTTTCTCTCTCTTTTTCTCTGTTTTTCTCTCCGTTTTTCTCTCTCTGTTTCTCTTTTTCTCTTTCTCTCTTTTACTCTCTCTGTTCTCTTTTTCTCTTTCTCTCTTTTTCTGTCTCTTTCGCTTTTTCTCTTTCTCTATTTTTCTCTCTCTTATTCGGTCTTTCTCTCTTTCTCTCTTATACTCTCTCTTTTCTCTCTCTTTTCCCGTAGTCTCTTTTTCTCTCACTTTTTCTCTCCTATTCTCTTTCGCTCTTTTATCTTTTCCTCTCGCTTTTTCTCTCTCTTTTTCTCTTTTTCACTCTATTTTTCTCTCTTTCTCCCTTTTTCTCTCTCCTTTTCTCTCTCTTTTCCTCTTAGTCTCTTTTTCTCTCTTTTTCTTTCTTTTTCTCTTTTTCTCTTTATTCTCTCTTTCTCTCGCTTTTTCTCTCTCTTTCTCTCTTTTTCTATTGTTTTTCTCTTTTTCTCTCTTTCTCTTTTTTCTCTCTCTTTTTCTCTTTTTCCCTCTCTTTTTCTCTCTCTTTTTCTTTCTCTCTCTCTTTCCCCTTTTCTCTCTCTTTCTCTCCTTTTCTCTCTCTTTTTCTCTCTCCTTTTCTCTTTTTCTTTCTTTCTCTCCTTTGCTCTCTCTTTTTCTCTTTATCTCTCTCTTTTTCTTTTTCTCTCTCTTTTTCTCTTTTATCTCTCTTTATCTCTTTTTCTCTCTTTTACTCTTTTTCTCTTTCTCTCTTTTTCTCACTCTTTTTCTCTTTTTCTCTCTTTTTTCTCACTTTTTCTCTCTCTTTTTCGCTTTTTCTCTCTTTCTCACTTTTTCTCTTTTTCTCTCCTTTTCTCTCCTTTTCTCTTTCTTTTTTTCGCTCTCTTTTTCTCTTATCTCTCTCTTTTTCTTTTCTCTATCTTTTTCTCTTTTCTCCTTCTTTATCTCTTTTTCTGTCTCAGTTTCTCTCTATTTTCTCTCTGTTTTACGCTCTTTTTCTCTCTATTTTTCGCTCTCTTTTTCTTTCTCTCTGTCTTTCCCCTTTTTCTCTCTCTCTCTCTTTTCTCTCTCTTTTTCTCTCTCCTTTTTGTCTCTTTCTCTCTTTTTCTCTCTCTTTTTATGTCTCTCTCTTTCTCTCTTTTTCTCTTTTTTCTCTCTATTTCTCTCTCTTTTTCTCTTTGTCTCTCTTTCTCTCTCTCTTTCCCCTTTTTCTATCTCTTTGTCTCTTTTTCTCTCTGTTATTCTCTATTTCTCACTTTTTTCTTTTTTTCTCTCACTTTTTCTCTCTCTTTTTCTTTTTCTCTCTCTTTTTGTCTCTCTTTTTCTCATTTTCTCTCACTTTTTCTCTTTATCTCTCTCTTTTTGTCTTTTCTCTCTCTTTCTCTCATTTTCTCTTTCTTTTTCTCTCTCTTTTTCTCATTTTCTCTCTCTTTTTCTTTTTATCTCTCTCTTTTTTTCACACTCTTTTTGTCTTTTCTCTCTCTTTCTCTCATTTTCTCTCACTTTTTCTCTCTCTTTTTCTCTGTTTTTCTCTGTTTTTCTCTCCGTTTTTCTCTCTCTGTTTCTTTTTTTCTCTTTCTCTCTTTTACTCTCTCTGTTCTCTTTTTCTCTTTCTCTCTTTTTCTGTCTCTTTCGCTTTTTCTCTTTCTCTATTTTTCTCTCTCTTATTCGGTCTTTCTCTCTTTCTCTCTTATACTCTCTCTTTTCTCTCTCTTTTCCCATAGTCTCTTTTTCTCTCACTTTTTCTCTCCTATTCTCTTTCGCTCTTTTTTCTCTTCCTCTCGCTTTTTCTCTCTCTTTTTCACTTTTTCTCTTTCTCTCTTTTACTCTCTCTTTTTCTCTTTTCTCTCTTTCTCTCTTTTTTCTCACTTTTTCTCTCTCTTTTTCTGTTTTTCACTCTTTCTCACTTTTTCTCTCTTTTTCTCTCTCTCTTTCTCTTATCTCTCTCTTTTTCTTTTCTCTATCTTTTTCTCTTTTCTCCTTCTTTATCTCTTTTTCTGTCTCAGTTTCTCTCTATTTTCTCTCTGTTTTACGCTCTTTTTCTCTCTATTTTTCTCTTTTTCTCTCTTTCTCTATTTTTCTCTCTCTCTTTCACTTTTTCTCTTACTCTCTTTTACTCTCTTTTTCTCTCTTTTCCTCTCTCTTTTTCACTTTTTCTCTCTTTTTCGCTCTCTTTTTCTTTCTCTCTCTCTTTCCCCTTTTTCTATCTCTTTGTCTCTTTTTCTCTCTGTTATTCTCTATTTCTCACTTTTTTCTTTTTTTCTCTCACTTTTTCTCTCTCTTTTTCTTTTTCTCTCTATTTTTGTCTCTCTTTTTCTCATTTTCTCTCACTTTTTCTCTTTATCTCTCTCTTTTTGTCTTTTCTCTCTCTTTCTCTCATTTTCTCTTTCTTTTTCTCTCTCTTTTTCTCATTTTCTCTCTCTTTTTCTTTTTATCTCTCTCTTTTTTTCACACTCTTTTTGTCTTTTCTCTCTCTTTCTCTCATTTTCTCTCACTTTTTCTCTCTCTTTTTCTCTGTTTTTCTCTCCGTTTTTCTCTCTCTGTTTCTCTTTTTCTCTTTCTCTCTTTTACTCTCTCTGTTCTCTTTTTCTCTTTCTCTCTTTTTCTGTCTCTTTCGCTTTTTCTCTTTCTCTATTTTTCTCTCTCTTATTCGGTCTTTCTCTCTTTCTCTCTTATACTCTCTCTTTTCTCTCTCTTTTCCCGTAGTCTCTTTTTCTCTCACTTTTTCTCTCCTATTCTCTTTCGCTCTTTTATCTTTTCCTCTCGCTTTTTCTCTCTCTTTTTCTCTTTTTCACTCTATTTTTCTCTCTTTCTCCCTTTTTCTCTCTCCTTTTCTCTCTCTTTTCCTCTTAGTCTCTTTTTCTCTCTTTTTCTTTCTTTTTCTCTTTTTCTCTTTATTCTCTCTTTCTCTCGCTTTTTCTCTCTCTTTCTCTCTTTTTCTATTGTTTTTCTCTTTTTCTCTCTTTCTCTTTTTTCTCTCTCTTTTTCTCTTTTTCCCTCTCTTTTTCTCTCTCTTTTTCTTTCTCTCTCTCTTTCCCCTTTTCTCTCTCTTTCTCTCCTTTTCTCTCTCTTTTTCTCTCTCCTTTTCTCTTTTTCTTTCTTTCTCTCCTTTGCTCTCTCTTTTTCTCTTTATCTCTCTCTTTTTCTTTTTCTCTCTCTTTTTCTCTTTTATCTCTCTTTATCTCTTTTTCTCTCTTTTACTCTTTTTCTCTTTCTCTCTTTTTCTCACTCTTTTTCTCTTTTTCTCTCTTTTTTCTCACTTTTTCTCTCTCTTTTTCGCTTTTTCTCTCTTTCTCACTTTTTCTCTTTTTCTCTCCTTTTCTCTCCTTTTCTCTCTCTTTTTTTCGCTCTCTTTTTCTCTTATCTCTCTCTTTTTCTTTTCTCTATCTTTTTCTCTTTTCTCCTTCTTTATCTCTTTTTCTGTCTCAGTTTCTCTCTATTTTCTCTCTGTTTTACGCTCTTTTTCTCTCTATTTTTCGCTCTCTTTTTCTTTCTCTCTGTCTTTCCCCTTTTTCTCTCTCTCTCTCTTTTCTCTCTCTTTTTCTCTCTCCTTTTTGTCTCTTTCTCTCTTTTTCTCTCTCTTTTTATGTCTCTCTCTTTCTCTCTTTTTCTCTTTTTTCTCTCTATTTCTCTCTCTTTTTCTCTTTGTCTCTCTTTCTCTCTCTCTTTCCCCTTTTTCTATCTCTTTGTCTCTTTTTCTCTCTGTTATTCTCTATTTCTCACTTTTTTCTTTTTTTCTCTCACTTTTTCTCTCTCTTTTTCTTTTTCTCTCTCTTTTTGTCTCTCTTTTTCTCATTTTCTCTCACTTTTTCTCTTTATCTCTCTCTTTTTGTCTTTTCTCTCTCTTTCTCTCATTTTCTCTTTCTTTTTCTCTCTCTTTTTCTCATTTTCTCTCTCTTTTTCTTTTTATCTCTCTCTTTTTTTCACACTCTTTTTGTCTTTTCTCTCTCTTTCTCTCATTTTCTCTCACTTTTTCTCTCTCTTTTTCTCTGTTTTTCTCTGTTTTTCTCTCCGTTTTTCTCTCTCTGTTTCTTTTTTTCTCTTTCTCTCTTTTACTCTCTCTGTTCTCTTTTTCTCTTTCTCTCTTTTTCTGTCTCTTTCGCTTTTTCTCTTTCTCTATTTTTCTCTCTCTTATTCGGTCTTTCTCTCTTTCTCTCTTATACTCTCTCTTTTCTCTCTCTTTTCCCATAGTCTCTTTTTCTCTCACTTTTTCTCTCCTATTCTCTTTCGCTCTTTTTTCTCTTCCTCTCGCTTGTTCTCTCTCTTTTTCTCTTTTTCACTCTATTTTTCTCTTTTTCTCTCTTTTTCTTTCTTTTTCTCTTTTTCACTTTATTCTCTCTTTCTCCCTTTTTCTCTCTCCTTTTCTCTCTCTTTTCCTCTTAGTCTCTTTTTCTCTCTTTTTCTTTCTTTTTCTCTCTCTTTCTCTCTTTCTCTCGCTTTTTCTCTCTCTTTCTCTCTTTTTCTATTGTTTTTCTCTTTTTCTCTCTTTCTCTTTTTTCTCTCTCTTTTTCTCTTTTTCCCTCTCTTTTTCTCTCTCTTTTTCTTTCTCTCTCTCTTTCCCCTTTTCTCTCTCTTTCTCTCCTCTTCTCTCTCTTTTTCTCTCTCCTTTTCTCTTTTTCTTTCTTTCTCTCCTTTGCTCTCTCTTTTTCTCTTTATCTCTCTCTTTTTCTTTTTCTCTCTCTTTTTCTCTTTTATCTCTCTTTATCTCTTTTTCTCTCTTTTACTCTTTTTCTCTTTCTCTCTTTTTCTCACTCTTTTTCTCTTTTTCTCTCTTTTTTCTCACTTTTTCTCTCTCTTTTTCGCTTTTTCTCTCTTTCTCACTTTTTCTCTTTTTCTCTCCTTTTCTCTCTCTTTTTTTCGCTCTCTTTTTCTCTTATCTCTCTCTTTTTCTTTTCTCTATCTTTTTCTCTTTTCTCCTTCTTTATCTCTTTTTCTGTCTCAGTTTCTCTCTATTTTCTCTCTGTTTTACGCTCTTTTTCTCTCTATTTTTCGCTCTCTTTTTCTTTCTCTCTGTCTTTCCCCTTTTTCTCTCTCTCTCTCTCTTTTTCTCTCTCTTTTTCTCTCTCCTTTTTGTCTCTTTCTCACTTTTTCTCTCTCTTTTTATGTCTCTCTCTTTCTCTCTTTTTCTCTTTTTTCTCTCTATTTCTCTCTCTTTTTCTCTTTGTCTCTCTTTCTCTCTCTCTTTTTCTCTCTTTTTCGCTCTATTTTTTTCTTTTACTCTCTCTTTCGCTCTCTTTTTCTTTCTCTCTCTCTTTCCCCTTTTTCTCTCTCTCTCTCTCTTTTTCTCTCTCTTTTTCTCTCTCCTTTTTGTCTCTTTCTCACTTTTTCTCTCTCTTTTTATGTCTCTCTCTTTCTCTCTTTTTCTCTTTTTTCTCTCTATTTCTCTCTCTTTTTCTCTTTGTCTCTCTTTCTCTCTCTCTTTTTCTCTCTTTTTCGCTCTATTTTTTTCTTTTACTCTCTTTTTCTCTCTCTTTTTCTCTCTCCTTTTTGTCTCTTTCTCACTTTTTCTCTCTCTTTTTATGTCTCTCTCTTTCTCTCTTTTTCTCTTTTTTCTCTCTCTTTTTCTTTCTCCTTTTCTCTTTTTCTCTCTTTCTCTCTTTTGCTCTCTCTTTTTCTCAGTCTCATTTTCTCTGAGTTTTTCTCTTTTTCTCTCTATCATTCACTTTTTCTCTTTTTCTCTCTTTTTCTTTCCCTTATTCTCATTCTCTCCTTTTTCTTTTTCTCTCTCTTTTTCTCTCTCGTTTTCTTTCTCTTTTTCTCTTAGTCTCTATTTCTCTCTCTCTTTCTCTCTCCTTTTCTTTTCTTCTCTCTTTTCCTCTCTCTTTTTCTCTTTTCCTCTCTCTTTTTCTCTTTTTCTCTCTTTTTCGCTCTCTTTTTCTCTCTCTTTTCACTTTTTCTCCCTTTCTTTTGTTTTCTCACTCTCTTTCTTTCTCTTTTTCTCTTTTTCTCTCTTTGTCTCTTTTTCTCTCTCATTTTCTTTTTCCCTCTCTTTTACTCTCTCTTTTTCTCTCTCTTTCTCTTTCTCTCTCTCTTTCCCCTTTTTCTCTCTATTTCTCTCTTTATCTCTCTCCTTTTCTCTTTTTATCTCTCTTTATCTCTTTTTCTCTCTCTTTTTCTTTATCTCTTTCTCTCACTCTTTTTCCTTTTTCTCTCTTTCTCTCTTTTTTCTCACTTTTTCTCTCTCTTTTTCTCTTTTTCTCTTTTTCTCTCTTTTTCTCTCTCTTTTTCTCTATTTTCTTTCTCTTTTTCTCTTTATCTCTCTCTTTTTCTTTTCTGTATCTTTTTCTTTTCTCATTCTTTATCTCTTTTTCTCTCTCATTTTCTCTCTATTTTCTCTCTGTTTTACTCTCTTTTCTCTCTCCTTTTCTCTTATTCTCTCTCTTTTTCTCTTTCTCTCTTTTACTCTCTCTGTTTCTCTTTTTCTCTTTCTCTCTTTTTCTGTCTCTTTCGCTTTTTCTCTTTCTCTATTTTTCTCTCTCTTATTCGGTCTTTCTCTCTTTCTCTCTTATACTCTCTCTTTTCTCTCTCTTTTCCCATAGTCTCTTTTTCTCTCACTTTTTCTCTCCTATTCTCTTTCGCTCTTTTTTCTTTTCCTCTCGCTTTTTCTCTCTCTTTTTCTCTTTTTCACTCTATTTTTCTCTTTTTCTCTCTTTTTCTTTCTTTTTCTCTTTTTCTCTCTTTTTCTTTTTCTCTCTCTTTTTCTCTTTTATCTCTCTTTATCTCTTTTTCTCTCTTTTTCTCTTTTTCTCTTTCTCTCTTTTTCTCACTCTTTTTCTCTTTTTCTCTCTTTTTTCTCACTTTTTCTCTCTCTTTTTCGCTTTTTCTCTCTTTCTCACTTTTTCTCTTTTTCTCTCCTTTTCTCTCTCTTTTTTTCACTCTCTTTTTCTCTTATCTCTCTCTATTTCTTTTCTCTATCTTTTTCTCTTTTCTCCTTCTTTATCTCTTTTTCTGTCTCAGTTTCTCTCTATTTTCTCTCTGTTTTATGCTCTTTTTCTCTCTATTTTTCTCTTTTTCTCTCTCTTTTTATTTCTCTCTCTTTCTCTCTTTTTCTCTTTTTTCTCTCTATTTCTCTCTCTTTTTCTCTTTTTCTCTCTTTCTCTCTTTTTCTCTCTCTCTTTCACTTTTTCTCTTACTCTCTTTTACTCTCTTTTTCTCTTTTTCTCTCTTTCTCTCTCTCTTTTTCTCTTTTTCTCTCTTTTTTGCTCTCTTTTTCTCTTTTTCTCTCTTTATCTCTCACTTTTTCTCTTTTTCTCTCTTTTTCTCTCTCTTTTTCTCTTTTTCTCTCTCTTTTTCACTTTTTCTCTCTCTTTCTCTCTTTTTCTCACTCTCTTTCTCTTTTTTCTATTTTTCTCTCTTTGTCTCTTTTTCTCTCTTTTCTCTTTTTCCCTCTCTTTTTCTCTCTCTTTTTCTTTCTCTCCCTCTTTCCCCTTTTTCTCTCTCTTTCTCTCTTTTTCTCACTCTCTTTCTTCCTCTTTTTCCTATTTTTCTCTCTTTGTCTCTTTTCCTCTCTCTTTCCCCTTTTTCTCTCTCTTTCTCTCCTTTTCTCTCTCTTTTTCTCTCTCCTTTTCTCTTTTTCTTTCTTTCTCTCCTTTGCTCTCTCTTTTTCTCTTTATCTCTCTCTTTTTCTTTTCTCTATCTTTTTCTCTTTTATCTCTCTTTATCTCTTTTCCTCTATCTTTTTCTCTTTTTCTCTTTCTCTTTTTCTCACTCTTTTTCTCTTTTCTCTCTTTCTCTCTTTTTTCTCACTTTTTCTCTCTCTTTTTCTGTTTTTCACTCTTTCTCACTTTTTCTCTCTTTTTCTCTCTGTCTTTCTCTTATCTCTCTCTTTTTCTTTTCTCTATCTTTTTCTCTTTTCTCCTTCTTTATCTCTTTTTCTGTCTCAGTTTCTCTCTATTTTCTCTCTGTTATACGCTCTTTTTCTCTCTATTTTTCTCTTTTTCTCTCTTTCTCTATTTTTCTCTCTCTCTTTCACTTTTTCTCTTACTCTCTTTTACTCTCTTTTTCTCTTTTTCTCTCTTTTCCTCTCTCTTTTTCTCTCTTTTTCGCTCTCTTTTTCTTTCTCTCTGTCTTTCCCCTTTTTCTCTCTCTCTCTCTCTTTTTCTCTCTCTTTTTCTCTCTCTTTTTTGTCTCTTTCTCACTTTTTCTCTCTCTTTTTATGTCTCTCTCTTTCTCTCTTTTTCTCTTTTTTCTCTCTATTTCTCTCTCTTTTTCTCTTTGTCTCTCTTTCTCTCTCTCTTTTTCTCTCTTTTTCGCTCTATTTTTTTCTTTTACTCTCTCTTTCGCTCTCTTTTTCTTTCTCTCTCTCTTTCCCCTTTTTCTCTCTCTTTCCCACTTTTTCTCTCTCTTTTTCTTTCTCCTTTTCTCTTTTTCTCTCTTTCTCTCTTTTGCTCTCTCTTTTTCTCAGTCTCATTTTCTCTGAGTTTTTCTCTTTTCCTCTCTCTTTTTCTCTCTATCATTCACTTTTTCTCTTTTTCTCTCTTTTTCTTTCCCTTATTCTCATTCTCTCCTTTTTCTTTTTCTCTCTCTTTTTCTCTCTCGTTTTCTTTCTCTTTTTCTCTTAGTCTCTATTTCTCTCTCTCTTTCTCTCTCCTTTTCTTTTCTTCTCTCTTTTCCTCTCTCTTTTTCTCTTTTCCTCTCTCTTTTTCTCTTTTTCTCTCTTTTTCGCTCTCTTTTTCTCTCTCTTTTCACTTTTTCTCCCTTTCTTTTGTTTTCTCACTCTCTTTCTTTCTCTTTTTCTCTTTTTCTCTCTTTGTCTCTTTTTCTCTCTCATTTTCTTTTTCCCTCTCTTTTACTCTCTCTTTTTCTCTCTCTTTCTCTTTCTCTCTCTCTTTCCCCTTTTTCTCTCTATTTCTCTCTTTATCTCTCTCCTTTTCTCTTTTTATCTCTCTTTATCTCTTTTTCTCTCTCTTTTTCTTTATCTCTTTCTCTCACTCTTTTTCCTTTTTCTCTCTTTCTCTCTTTTTTCTCACTTTTTCTCTCTCTTTTTCTCTTTTTCTCTTTTTCTCTCTTTTTCTCTCTCTTTTTCTCTATTTTCTTTCTCTTTTTCTCTTTATCTCTCTCTTTTTCTTTTCTGTATCTTTTTCTTTTCTCATTCTTTATCTCTTTTTCTCTCTCATTTTCTCTCTATTTTCTCTCTGTTTTACTCTCTTTTCTCTCTCCTTTTCTCTTATTCTCTCTCTTTTTCTCTTTCTCTCTTTTACTCTCTCTGTTTCTCTTTTTCTCTTTCTCTCTTTTTCTGTCTCTTTCGCTTTTTCTCTTTCTCTATTTTTCTCTCTCTTATTCGGTCTTTCTCTCTTTCTCTCTTATACTCTCTCTTTTCTCTCTCTTTTCCCGTAGTCTCTTTTTCTCTCTATTTTCTCTCTGTTTTACGCTCTTTTTCTCTCTATTTTTCTCTTTTTCTCTCTTTCTCTATTTTTCTCTCTCTCTTTCACTTTTTCTCTTACTCTCTTTTACTCTCTTTTTCTCTCTTTTCCTCTCTCTTTTTCTCTTTTTCTCTCTTTTTCTCTCTTTTCCTCTCTCTTTTTCTCTTTTTCTCTCTTTTTCGCTCTCTTTTTCTTTCTCTCTCTCTTTCCCCTTTTTCTCTCTCTTTGTCTCTTTTTCTCTCTGTTATTCTCTATTTCTCACTTTTTTCTTTTTTTCTCTCACTTTTTCTCTTTTTCTCTCTCTTTTTCTTTTTCTCTCTATTTTTGTCTTTTCTCTCTCTTTCTCTCATTTTCTCTTTCTTTTTCTCTCTCTTTTTCTCTCTCTTTTTCTCATTTTCTCTCACTTTTTCTCTTTATCTCTCTCTTTTTGTCTTTTCTCTCTCTTTCTCTCATTTTCTCTCTCTTTTTCTCTCTCTTTTTCTCTGTTTTTCTCTGTTTTTCTCTCCATTTTTCTCTCTCTGTTTCTCTTTTTCTCTTTCTCTCTTTTACTCTCTCTGTTCTCTTTTTCTCTTTCTCTCTTTTTCTGTCTCTTTCGCTTTTTCTCTTTCTCTATTTTTCTCTCTCTTATTCGGTCTTTCTCTCTTTCTCTCTTATACTCTCTCTTTTCTCTCTCTTTTCCCGTAGTCTCTTTTTCTCTCACTTTTTCTCTCCTATTCTCTTTCGCTCTTTTTTCTTTTCCTCTCGCTTTTTCTCTCTCTTTTTCTCTTTTTCACTCTATTTTTCTCTTTTTCTCTCTTTTTCTTTCTTTTTCTCTTTTTCTCTTTATTCTCTCTCTTTTTCTTTTTTCGCTTTTTTCTTTCTCTCTCTTTCTCTCTTTTTTCTTTTTTCTCTCTATTTCTCTCTCTTTTTCACTTTTTCTCTCTCTTTCTTTTGTTTTCTCTTTTTCTCTTTATTCTCTCATTCTCCCTTTTTCTCTCTCCTTTTCTCTCTCTTTTCCTCTTAGTCTCTTTTTCTCTCTTTTTCTCTTTATTCTCTCTTTCTCTCTCTTTTTCTCTCTCTTTCTCTCTTTTTCTATTCTTTTTCTCTTTTTCTCTCTTTCTCTTTTTTCTCTCTCTTTTTCTCTTTTTCCCTCTCTTTTTCTCTCTATTTTTCTTTCTCTCTCTCTTTCCCCTTTTCTCTCTCTTTCTCTCCTTTGCTCTCTCTTTTTCTCTTTATCTCTCTCTTTTTCTTTTTCTCTCTCTTTTTCTCTTTTATCTCTCTTTATCTCTTTTTCTCTCTTTTTCTCTTTCTCTCTTTTTATCACTCCTTTTCTCTTTTTCTCTCTTTCTCTCTTTTTTCTCACTTTTTCTCTCTCTTTTTCTTTCTCTCTCTTTCTCACTCTTTCTCACTCTTTCTCTCCTATTCTCTTTCGCTCTTTTTTCTTTTCCTCTCGCTTTTTCTCTCTTTTTCTTTCTTTTTCTCTTTTTCTCTTTATTCTCTCATCTCCCTTTTTCTCTCTCCTTTTCTCTCTCTTTTCCTCTTAGTCTCTTTTTTTCTCTTTTTCTTTCCTTTTCTCTTTTTCTCTTTATTCTCTCTTTCTCTCTCTTTTTCTCTCTCTTTCTCTCTTTTTCTGTTGTTTTTCTCTTTTTCTCTCTTTCTCTTTTTTCTCTCTCTTTTTCTCTTTTTCCCTCTCTTTTTCTCTCTCTTTTTCTTTCTCTCTCTCTTTCCCCTTTTCTCTCTCTTTCTCTCCTTTTCTCTCTCTTTTTCTCTCCCCTTTTCTCTTTTTCTTTCTTTCTCTCCTTTGCTCTCTCTTTTTCTCTTTATCTCTCTCTTTTTCTTTTTCTCTCTCTTTTTCTCTTTTATCTCTCTTTATCTCTTTTTCTCTCTTTTTCTCTTTTTCTCTTTCTCTCTTTTTCTCACTCTTTTTCTCTTTTTCTCTCTTTTTTCTCACTTTTTCTCTCTCTTTTTCGCTTTTTCTCTCTTTCTCACTTTTTCTCTTTTTCTCTCCTTTTCTCTCTCTTTTTTTCACTCTCTTTTTCTCTTATCTCTCTCTATTTCTTTTCTCTATCTTTTTCTCTTTTCTCCTTCTTTATCTCTTTTTCTGTCTCAGTTTCTCTCTATTTTCTCTCTGTTTTATGCTCTTTTTCTCTCTATTTTTCTCTTTTTCTCTCTCTTTTTATTTCTCTCTCTTTCTCTCT
The DNA here is from genome assembly GCF_037043375.1 of Chiloscyllium plagiosum. Taxonomy (NCBI): domain Eukaryota; kingdom Metazoa; phylum Chordata; class Chondrichthyes; order Orectolobiformes; family Hemiscylliidae; genus Chiloscyllium; species Chiloscyllium plagiosum. Next base: position 63,326,710 of record NW_028270156.1, read on the forward strand.
TTTTCTCTTTTTTCTCTCTATTTCTCTCTCTTTTTCTCTTTTTCTCTCTTTCTCTCTTTTTCTCTCTCTCTTTCACTTTTTCTCTTACTCTCTTTTACTCTCTTTTTCTCTTTTTCTCTCTTTCTCTCTCTCTTTTTCTCTTTTTCTCTCTTTTTTGCTCTCTTTTTCTCTTTTTCTCTCTTTATCTCTCACTTTTTCTCTTTTTCTCTCTTTTTCTCTCTCTTTTTCTCTTTTTCTCTCTCTTTTTCACTTTTTCTCTCTCTTTCTCTCTTTTTCTCACTCTCTTTCTCTTTTTTCTATTTTTCTCTCTTTGTCTCTTTTTCTCTCTTTTCTCTTTTTCCCTCTCTTTTTCTCTCTCTTTTTCTTTCTCTCCCTCTTTCCCCTTTTTCTCTCTCTTTCTCTCTTTTTCTCACTCTCTTTCTTCCTCTTTTTCCTATTTTTCTCTCTTTGTCTCTTTTCCTCTCTCTTTCCCCTTTTTCTCTCTCTTTCTCTCCTTTTCTCTCTCTTTTTCTCTCTCCTTTTCTCTTTTTCTTTCTTTCTCTCCTTTGCTCTCTCTTTTTCTCTTTATCTCTCTCTTTTTCTTTTCTCTATCTTTTTCTCTTTTATCTCTCTTTATCTCTTTTCCTCTATCTTTTTCTCTTTTTCTCTTTCTCTTTTTCTCACTCTTTTTCTCTTTTCTCTCTTTCTCTCTTTTTTCTCACTTTTTCTCTCTCTTTTTCTGTTTTTCACTCTTTCTCACTTTTTCTCTCTTTTTCTCTCTGTCTTTCTCTTATCTCTCTCTTTTTCTTTTCTCTATCTTTTTCTCTTTTCTCCTTCTTTATCTCTTTTTCTGTCTCAGTTTCTCTCTATTTTCTCTCTGTTATACGCTCTTTTTCTCTCTATTTTTCTCTTTTTCTCTCTTTCTCTATTTTTCTCTCTCTCTTTCACTTTTTCTCTTACTCTCTTTTACTCTCTTTTTCTCTTTTTCTCTCTTTTCCTCTCTCTTTTTCTCTCTTTTTCGCTCTCTTTTTCTTTCTCTCTGTCTTTCCCCTTTTTCTCTCTCTCTCTCTCTTTTTCTCTCTCTTTTTCTCTCTCTTTTTTGTCTCTTTCTCACTTTTTCTCTCTCTTTTTATGTCTCTCTCTTTCTCTCTTTTTCTCTTTTTTCTCTCTATTTCTCTCTCTTTTTCTCTTTGTCTCTCTTTCTCTCTCTCTTTTTCTCTCTTTTTCGCTCTATTTTTTTCTTTTACTCTCTCTTTCGCTCTCTTTTTCTTTCTCTCTCTCTTTCCCCTTTTTCTCTCTCTTTCCCACTTTTTCTCTCTCTTTTTCTTTCTCCTTTTCTCTTTTTCTCTCTTTCTCTCTTTTGCTCTCTCTTTTTCTCAGTCTCATTTTCTCTGAGTTTTTCTCTTTTCCTCTCTCTTTTTCTCTCTATCATTCACTTTTTCTCTTTTTCTCTCTTTTTCTTTCCCTTATTCTCATTCTCTCCTTTTTCTTTTTCTCTCTCTTTTTCTCTCTCGTTTTCTTTCTCTTTTTCTCTTAGTCTCTATTTCTCTCTCTCTTTCTCTCTCCTTTTCTTTTCTTCTCTCTTTTCCTCTCTCTTTTTCTCTTTTCCTCTCTCTTTTTCTCTTTTTCTCTCTTTTTCGCTCTCTTTTTCTCTCTCTTTTCACTTTTTCTCCCTTTCTTTTGTTTTCTCACTCTCTTTCTTTCTCTTTTTCTCTTTTTCTCTCTTTGTCTCTTTTTCTCTCTCATTTTCTTTTTCCCTCTCTTTTACTCTCTCTTTTTCTCTCTCTTTCTCTTTCTCTCTCTCTTTCCCCTTTTTCTCTCTATTTCTCTCTTTATCTCTCTCCTTTTCTCTTTTTATCTCTCTTTATCTCTTTTTCTCTCTCTTTTTCTTTATCTCTTTCTCTCACTCTTTTTCCTTTTTCTCTCTTTCTCTCTTTTTTCTCACTTTTTCTCTCTCTTTTTCTCTTTTTCTCTTTTTCTCTCTTTTTCTCTCTCTTTTTCTCTATTTTCTTTCTCTTTTTCTCTTTATCTCTCTCTTTTTCTTTTCTGTATCTTTTTCTTTTCTCATTCTTTATCTCTTTTTCTCTCTCATTTTCTCTCTATTTTCTCTCTGTTTTACTCTCTTTTCTCTCTCCTTTTCTCTTATTCTCTCTCTTTTTCTCTTTCTCTCTTTTACTCTCTCTGTTTCTCTTTTTCTCTTTCTCTCTTTTTCTGTCTCTTTCGCTTTTTCTCTTTCTCTATTTTTCTCTCTCTTATTCGGTCTTTCTCTCTTTCTCTCTTATACTCTCTCTTTTCTCTCTCTTTTCCCGTAGTCTCTTTTTCTCTCTATTTTCTCTCTGTTTTACGCTCTTTTTCTCTCTATTTTTCTCTTTTTCTCTCTTTCTCTATTTTTCTCTCTCTCTTTCACTTTTTCTCTTACTCTCTTTTACTCTCTTTTTCTCTCTTTTCCTCTCTCTTTTTCTCTTTTTCTCTCTTTTTCTCTCTTTTCCTCTCTCTTTTTCTCTTTTTCTCTCTTTTTCGCTCTCTTTTTCTTTCTCTCTCTCTTTCCCCTTTTTCTCTCTCTTTGTCTCTTTTTCTCTCTGTTATTCTCTATTTCTCACTTTTTTCTTTTTTTCTCTCACTTTTTCTCTTTTTCTCTCTCTTTTTCTTTTTCTCTCTATTTTTGTCTTTTCTCTCTCTTTCTCTCATTTTCTCTTTCTTTTTCTCTCTCTTTTTCTCTCTCTTTTTCTCATTTTCTCTCACTTTTTCTCTTTATCTCTCTCTTTTTGTCTTTTCTCTCTCTTTCTCTCATTTTCTCTCTCTTTTTCTCTCTCTTTTTCTCTGTTTTTCTCTGTTTTTCTCTCCATTTTTCTCTCTCTGTTTCTCTTTTTCTCTTTCTCTCTTTTACTCTCTCTGTTCTCTTTTTCTCTTTCTCTCTTTTTCTGTCTCTTTCGCTTTTTCTCTTTCTCTATTTTTCTCTCTCTTATTCGGTCTTTCTCTCTTTCTCTCTTATACTCTCTCTTTTCTCTCTCTTTTCCCGTAGTCTCTTTTTCTCTCACTTTTTCTCTCCTATTCTCTTTCGCTCTTTTTTCTTTTCCTCTCGCTTTTTCTCTCTCTTTTTCTCTTTTTCACTCTATTTTTCTCTTTTTCTCTCTTTTTCTTTCTTTTTCTCTTTTTCTCTTTATTCTCTCTCTTTTTCTTTTTTCGCTTTTTTCTTTCTCTCTCTTTCTCTCTTTTTTCTTTTTTCTCTCTATTTCTCTCTCTTTTTCACTTTTTCTCTCTCTTTCTTTTGTTTTCTCTTTTTCTCTTTATTCTCTCATTCTCCCTTTTTCTCTCTCCTTTTCTCTCTCTTTTCCTCTTAGTCTCTTTTTCTCTCTTTTTCTCTTTATTCTCTCTTTCTCTCTCTTTTTCTCTCTCTTTCTCTCTTTTTCTATTCTTTTTCTCTTTTTCTCTCTTTCTCTTTTTTCTCTCTCTTTTTCTCTTTTTCCCTCTCTTTTTCTCTCTATTTTTCTTTCTCTCTCTCTTTCCCCTTTTCTCTCTCTTTCTCTCCTTTGCTCTCTCTTTTTCTCTTTATCTCTCTCTTTTTCTTTTTCTCTCTCTTTTTCTCTTTTATCTCTCTTTATCTCTTTTTCTCTCTTTTTCTCTTTCTCTCTTTTTATCACTCCTTTTCTCTTTTTCTCTCTTTCTCTCTTTTTTCTCACTTTTTCTCTCTCTTTTTCTTTCTCTCTCTTTCTCACTCTTTCTCACTCTTTCTCTCCTATTCTCTTTCGCTCTTTTTTCTTTTCCTCTCGCTTTTTCTCTCTTTTTCTTTCTTTTTCTCTTTTTCTCTTTATTCTCTCATCTCCCTTTTTCTCTCTCCTTTTCTCTCTCTTTTCCTCTTAGTCTCTTTTTTTCTCTTTTTCTTTCCTTTTCTCTTTTTCTCTTTATTCTCTCTTTCTCTCTCTTTTTCTCTCTCTTTCTCTCTTTTTCTGTTGTTTTTCTCTTTTTCTCTCTCTTTTTCTTTCTCTCTCTCTTTCCCCTTTTCTCTCTCTTTCTCTCCTTTTCTCTCTCTTTTTCTCTCCCCTTTTCTCTTTTTCTTTCTTTCTCTCCTTTGCTCTCTCTTTTTCTCTTTATCTCTCTCTTTTTCTTTTTCTCTCTCTTTTTCTCTTTTATCTCTCTTTATCTCTTTTTCTCTCTTTTTCTCTTTTTCTCTTTCTCTCTTTTTCTCACTCTTTTTCTCTTTTTCTCTCTTTCTCTCTTTTTTCTCACTTTTTCTCTCTCTTTTTCGCTTTTTCTCTCTTTCTCACTTTTTCTCTTTTTCTCTCTTTTTCTCTTATCTCTCTCTTTTTCTTTTCTCTATCTTTTTCTCTTTTCTCCTTTATCTCTTTTTCTGTCTCAGTTTCTCTCTATTTTCTCTCTGTTTTACGCTCTTTTTCTCTCTATTTTTCTCTTTTTCTCTCTCTTTTTATTTCTCTCTCTTTCTCTCTTTTTCTCTTTTTTCTCTCTATTTCTCTCTCTTTTTCTCTTTTTCTCTCTTTCTCTCTTTTTCACTATTTTTCTCTTTTTCTCTCTCTTTTTATTTCTCTCTCTTTCTCTCTTTTTCTCTTTTTTCTCTCTATTTCTCTCTCTTTTTTCTCTTTTTCTCTCTTTTTCTTTCTTTTTCTCTTTTTCTCTTTATTCTCTCTTTCTCCCTTTTTCTCTCCCCTTTTCTCTCCCTTTTTCTCTTAGTCTCTTTCCTCTCCCTTTTTCTCTCTCTTTTTCTCTCTCTTTTTCTATTTTTCTCTCTTTTTCTCTTTTTCTTTCTTTTACTCTTTTTTCTCTCTTTTTCTCCCAGCTTTTCACTTTTTCTCTCTTTCTCTCTTTTGCTCTCTCTTTTCTCTCTATTTTCTCTCTGTTTTACTCTCTTTCTCTCTCTCCTTATCTCTTATTCTCTCTCTTTTTCTCTTTTCTCTCTGTTTTTCTCTTTTCCTCTCTCTTTTTCTTTCTCTCTCTTTCTCTCTTTTTCTCTATCTTTTTCTCTCTCTTTTTCACTTTGTTTTTCTCTGTCTTTTTTTCTCTCTTTTTCTCTTTCTCTCTTTTACTCTCTCTGTTTCTCTTTTTCTCTTTCTCACTTTTTCTGTCTCGTTTTCTCTTTTTCTCTTTCTCTATTTTTATCTCTCTTTTTTGCTTTTTCTCTTTCTCTCTTATGCTCTCTTTTTGTCTCTCTTTTTCACATTTTCTCTCTCTTTTTCTCTTTATCTCTCTGTTTTTCTCTTTTTTCTCTCTCTTGTTCTCTCTTTTTCTCTTTTTCTCACTTTGTCGCTTTTTCTCTCTCTTTTTCACTTTTTCTCTTCTTCACTCTCTTTTGCCTTTTTCTCTCTATTTCCTTCACTTTTTCTCTTTTTCTCTTTTTTCTTTCTCTTTATCTCTTTTTCTCACTTTTTCTCTCTCTTTTCTCTCTCTTTTTTTCTCTCTTTCTCCCTTTTTCTCTCTCTTTTTTCTCTCTTTTTGTCTTTTTCTCTCTCTTTTTCTCATTTTCTCTTTCTTTTTCTCTCTTTTTCTCATTTTCTCTCACTTTTTCTCATTATCCCTCTCTCTTTTTGTCTTTTCTCTCTCTTTCTCTCATTTTCTCTTTCTTTTTCTCTCTCTTTTTCTCTCTCTTTTTCTCATTTTCTCTCTCTTTTTCTTTTTATCTCTCTCTTTTTCTTTTTCTCTCTCTTTTTGTCTTTTCTCTCTCTTTCTCTCATTTTCTCTTTCTTTTCTCTCTCTTTTTCTCTCTCTTTTTCTCTCTCTCTTTCTCTGTTTTTCTCTCCGTTTTTCTCTCTCTGTTTCTCTTTTTCTCTTTCTCTCTTTTTCTGACGCTTTCGCTTTTTCTCTTTCTCTATTTTTCTCTCTCTTATTCGGTCTTTCTCTCTTTCTCTCTTAAACTCTCTCTTTTCTCTCTCTTTTTCTCTTTTTCTCGTAGTCTCTTTTTCTCTCTCTTTTTCTCTTTTTCTCTCTTTTCTCTATTTTTCTTTCTTTTTCTCTTTCTCTCTTTTTTGTCTCTTTTTCTCTCTCTTTTTCTCTTTTTCTCTCTTTCTCTCTTTTACTCTCTCTTTTTCTCTTTTTCTCTCTCTATTTCGGTTTTTCGCTTTCTCTCCTTTTCTCTCTCTTTTTCTCTCTTTATCTTTTTTCTCTCTCTTTTTCTCTCTCTTTTTCCCTCTATCTGGTTCTCTCTTTTGCTCTCTTTTTTCACTTTTTCTCTTTCCCTCTATTTCTCCCTCTTTCTCTCTCTCTTTTTCTCTCTTGTTTCTCTTTTTCTCTTAGTCTCTTTTTCTCTCTTTTTCTCTTTTTCTCTCTCTTTTTCTCTTTTTCTCTATTTCTCTCTTTTTCTCTCTCTTTCTCTCTTTTTCTAATCTTTTTCTCTATTTCTCTCTTTCTCTTTTTTTTCTCTCTTTTTCTCTCTTTTTCTCTCTTTTTTCTCTCTTTCTCTTTTCCTCTTTTTCTCTCTTTCTCCCTTTTTCTCTCTCCTTTTAACTCTCCTTTTCTCTTTTTCTCTTAGTCTCTTTTTCTCTCACTTTTTCTCTCTCTTTTCTCTCTCTTTTTTTTCTCTCTTTCTCCCTTTTTCTCTCTCTTTTTTCTCTCTTTTTGTCTTTTTCTCTCTCTTTTTCTCATTTTCTCTCACTTTTTCTCATTATCCCTCTCTCTTTTTGTCTTTTCTCTCTCTTTCTCTCATTTTCTCTTTCTTTTTCTCTCTCTTTTTCTCTCTCTTTTTCTCATTTTCTCTCTCTTTTTCTTTTTATCTCTCTCTTTTTCTTTTTCTCTCTCTTTTTGTCTTTTCTCTCTCTTTCTCTCATTTTCTCTTTCTTTTCTCTCTCTTTTTCTCTCTCTTTTTCTCTCTCTCTTTCTCTGTTTTTCTCTCCGTTTTTCTCTCTCTGTTTCTCTTTTTCTCTTTCTCTCTTTTTCTGACGCTTTCGCTTATTCTCTTTCTCTATTTTTCTCTCTCTTATTCGGTCTTTCTCTCTTTCTCTCTTAAACTCTCTTTTCTCTCTCTTTTTCTCTTTTTCTCGTAGTCTCTTTTTCTCTCTCTTTTTCTCTTTTACTCTCTTTTCTCTATTTTTCTTTCTTTTTCTCTTTCTCTCTTTTTTGTCTCTTTTTCTCCCTCTTTTTCTCTTTTTCTCTCTTTCTCTCTTTTACTCTCTCTTTTTCTCTTTTTCTCTCTCTATTTCGGTTTTTCGCTTTCTCTCCTTTTCTCTCTCTTTTTCTCTCTTTATCTTTTTTCTCTCTCTTTTTCTCTCTCTTTTTCCCTCTATCTGGTTCTCTCTTTTGCTCTCTTTTTTCACTTTTTCTCTTTCCCTCTATTTCTCCCTCTTTCTCTCTCTCTTTTTCTCTCTTGTTTCTCTTTTTCTCTTAGTCTCTTTTTCTCTCTTTTTCTCTTTTTCTCTCTCTTTTTCTCTTTTTCTCTCTTTCTCTCTTTTTCTCTCTCTTTTTCTCTCTTTTTCTCTCTCTTTCTCTCTCTGTTTCTCTTTCTCTCTATTGCTCTCACTTTTTCTCTCTCTTTTTCTATTTTTCTCTTAGTCTCTTTCCTCTCCCTTTTTCTCTCTCTTTTTCTCTCTCTTTTTCTATTTTTCTTTCTTTTTCTCTTTTTCTCTTTATACTCTCTTTCTCCCTTTTTCTCTCTCCTTTTCTCTCTCTTTTTCTCTTTTTCTCTTAGTCTCTTTCCTCTCCCTTTTTCTCTCTCTTTTTCTATTTTTCTCTCTTTTTCTCTTTTTCTTTCTTTTCTCTTTTTTGTCTCTTTCACTCTTTTTCTTTTTTTTCTCTCTATTTCTCTCTCTTTTTCTCTTTTTCTCTTTTACACTCTTTTTCTCTCTCTCTTTCACTTTTTCTCTTTCTCTCTTTTACACTCTTTTTCTCTTTTTGTCTCCCTTTTGCTCTCTCTTTTTCTCCCTCTTTTTCTATTTTTCTCTCTTTTTCTCTTTTTCTCTCTTTCTCTCTTTCTCTCTTTTTCTCTCTCTTTTTCTCTCTATTTTCTCTCTGTTTTACTCTCTTTTTCTCTCTCCGTATCTCTTATTCTATCTCTTTTTCTCTTTTTCTCCCTGTTTTTCTCTTTTCCTCTCTCTTTTTCTTTCTCTGTCTTTCTTTCTTTTTCTCTCTCCTTTTCTCTGTCTTTTTCTCACTCTTTTTCTCTTTTTCTCTCTATCTCTGTTTTTTCTCACTTATTCTCTCTCTTTTTCTCTTTTTCTCTCTTTCTCTCTTTTTCTCTCTCCTTTTCTCTCTCTTTTTCTCTCTCTTTTTCTCTTATCTCTCTCTTTTTCTTTTCTCTATCTTTTTCTCTTTTCTCCTTCTTTATCTCTTTTTCTTTCAGTTTTACGCTCTTTTTCTCTCTCTTTTTCTCTTTTTCTCTCTCTTTTTATTTCTCTCTCATTCTCTCTTTTTCTCTTTTTTCTCTCTATTTCTCTCTCTTTTTCTCTTTTTCTCTCTTTCTCTCTTTTTCTCTCTCTCTTTCACTTTTTCTCTTTCTCTCTTTTACTCTCTCTGTTTCTCTTTTTCTCTCTCTATTTCTGTTTTTCGCTATCTCTCCTTTTCTCTCTCTTTTTCTCTTTTTCTCTCTTTATCTTTTTTCTCTCTCTCTTTCCCTCTATCTGGTTCTCTCTTTTGCTCTCTTTTTTTCACTTTTTCCCTTTCCCTCTATTTCTCTCTCTTTTTCTCTCTCTTTTTCTCTCTGTTTTTTTTTCTTAATCTCTTTTTCTCTCTCTTTTTGTCTTTTCTCTCTCTTTCTCTCATTTTCTCTTTCTTTTCTCTCTCTTTTTCTCTCTCTTTTTCTCTCTCTCTTTCTCTGTTTTTCTCTCCGTTTTTCTCTCTCTGTTTCTCTTTTTCTCTTTCTCTCTTTTTCTGACGCTTTCGCTTATTCTCTTTCTCTATTTTTCTCTCTCTTATTCGGTCTTTCTCTCTTTCTCTCTTAAACTCTCTTTTCTCTCTCTTTTTCTCTTTTTCTCGTAGTCTCTTTTTCTCTCTCTTTTTCTCTTTTACTCTCTTTTCTCTATTTTTCTTTCTTTTTCTCTTTCTCTCTTTTTTGTCTCTTTTTCTCCCTCTTTTTCTCTTTTTCTCTCTTTCTCTCTTTTACTCTCTCTTTTTCTCTTTTTCTCTCTCTATTTTGGTTTTTCGCTTTCTCTCCTTTTCTCTCTCTTTTTCTCTCTTTATCTTTTTTCTCTCTCTTTTTCTCTCTCTTTTTCCCTCTATCTGGTTCTCTCTTTTGCTCTCTTTTTTCACTTTTTCTCTTTCCCTCTATTTCTCCCTCTTTCTCTCTCTCTTTTTCTCTCTTGTTTCTCTTTTTCTCTTAGTCTCTTTTTCTCTCTTTTTCTCTTTTTCTCTCTCTTTTTCTCTTTTTCTCTCTTTCTCTCTTTTTCTCTCTCTTTTTCTCTCTTTTTCTCTCTCTTTCTCTCTCTGTTTCTCTTTCTCTCTATTGCTCTCACTTTTTCTCTCTCTTTTTCTATTTTTCTCTTAGTCTCTTTCCTCTCCCTTTTTTCTCTCTCTTTTTCTCTCTCTTTTTCTATTTTTCTTTCTTTTTCTCTTTTTCTCTTTATACTCTCTTTCTCCCTTTTTCTCTCTCCTTTTCTCTCTCTTTTTCTCTTTTTCTCTTAGTCTCTTTCCTCTCCCTTTTTCTCTCTCTTTTTCTATTTTTCTCTCTTTTTCTCTTTTTCTTTCTTTTCTCTTTTTTGTCTCTTTCACTCTTTTTCTTTTTTTCTCTCTATTTCTCTCTCTTTTTCTCTTTTTCTCTTTTACACTCTTTTTCTCTCTCTCTTTCACTTTTTCTCTTTCTCTCTTTTACACTCTTTTTCTCTTTTTGTCTCCCTTTTGCTCTCTCTTTTTCTCCCTCTTTTTCTATTTTTCTCTCTTTTTCTCTTTTTCTCTCTTTCTCTCTTTCTCTCTTTTTCTCTCTCTTTTTCTCTCTATTTTCTCTCTGTTTTACTCTCTTTTTCTCTCTCCGTATCTCTTATTCTATCTCTTTTTCTCTTTTTCTCCCTGTTTTTCTCTTTTCCTCTCTCTTTTTCTTTCTCTGTCTTTCTTTCTTTTTCTCTCTCCTTTTCTCTGTCTTTTTCTCACTCTTTTTCTCTTTTTCTCTCTATCTCTGTTTTTTCTCACTTATTCTCTCTCTTTTTCTCTTTTTCTCTCTTTCTCTCTTTTTCTCTCTCCTTTTCTCTCTCTTTTTCTCTCTCTTTTTCTCTTATCTCTCTCTTTTTCTTTTCTCTATCTTTTTCTCTTTTCTCCTTCTTTATCTCTTTTTCTTTCAGTTTTACGCTCTTTTTCTCTCTCTTTTTCTCTTTTTCTCTCTCTTTTTATTTCTCTCTCGTTCTCTCTTTTTCTCTTTTTTCTCTCTATTTCTCTCTCTTTTTCTCTTTTTCTCTCTTTCTCTCTTTTTCTCTCTCTCTTTCACTTTTTCTCTTTCTCTCTTTTACTCTCTCTGTTTCTCTTTTTCTCTCTCTATTTCTGTTTTTCGCTTTCTCTCCTTTTCTCTCTCTTTTTCTCATTTTCTCTCTTTATCTTTTTTCTCTCTCTCTTTCCCTCTATCTGGTTCTCTCTTTTGCTCTCTTTTTTTCACTTTTTCCCTTTCCCTCTATTTCTCTCTCTTTTTCTCTCTCTTTTTCTCTCTGTTTTTTTTTCTTAATCTCTTTTTCTCTCTTTTTCTCTTTTTCTCTCTCTTTTTCTCTTTTTCTCTCTGTCTCTCTCTTTTTCTCTCACTTTCTCTTTCTTTCTCTCTTTTTCTCACTCTCTTTCTTTCTCTTTTTTCTATTTTTCTCTCTCTTTTTCTCTTTTTCCCTCTCTTTTTCTCTCTCTTTCTCTTTCTCTCTCTTTTCCCCTTTTTCTCTCTCTTCCTCTCTTTTTCTCTCTTTTTCTCTTTTTCTCTTTTTCTCTCTCTTTTTCTCTTTTTCTCTTTCTCACTTTTTTCTCACTTTTTCTTTCTCTTTTTCTCTTTTTCCCTCTTTCTCTCTTTTTCTCTCTCTTTCTCTCTTTTTTTCTCTGTTATTCTCTTTTTCTCACTTTTTTCTCTTTTTCTCTCACTTTTTCTCTTTATCTCTCTCTTTTTCTTTTTCTCTCTCTTTTTGTCTTTTCTCTCTCTTTCTCTCATTTTCTCTTTCTTTTTCTCTCTCTTTTTCTCTCTCTCTTTCTCATTTTCTCTCACTTTTTCTCTTTATCTTCCTCTCTTTTTGTCTTTTCTCTCTCTTTCTCTCATTTTCTCTTTCTTTTTCTCTCTTTTTTCTCTCTCTTTTTCTAATTTTCTCTCTCTTTTTCTTTTTATCTCTCTCTTTTTCTTTTTCTCTCTCTTTTTGTCTTTTCTCTCTTTCTCTCATTTTCTCTCTCTTTTTTTTCTCTCTTTCTCTCTCTTTTTCTCATTTTCTCTCTTTTTCTTTTTATCTCTCTCTTTTTCTTTTTCTCTCTCTTTTTGTCTTTTCTCTCTCTTTCTCTCTTTTTCTCTCTCTTTTTCTCTCTCTTTTTCTCTGTTTTTCTCTGTTTTTCTCTCCGTTTCTCTCTCTCTGTTTCTCTTTTTCTCTTTCTCTCTTTTACTCTCTCTGTTTCTCTTTTTCTCTTTCTCTCTTTTTCTCTGTCTTATTCGGTCTTTCTCTCTTATACTCTCTCTTTTCTCTCTCTTTTTCTCTTTTTCTCATAGTCTCTTTTTCTCTCACTTTTTCTCTCTCTTATTCTCTTTCGCTCTTTTTTCTTCTTCTCTCGCTTTTTCTCTCTCTTTTTCTCTTTTTCACTCTCTTTTTCTCTTTTTCTCTCTTTTTCTTTCTTTTTCTCTTTTTCTCTTTATTCTCTCTTTCTCCCTTTTTCTCTCTCCTTTTCTCTCTCTTTTTCTCTATTTCTCTTAGTCTCTTTTTCTCTCACTTTGTCTATCTCTTATTCACTTCCTCTTTTTTCTTTTTCTCTCTCTTTTTCTCTCTCTTTCTCTCTTTTTCTATCTCTTTTTCTCTTTTTCTCTCTTTCTCTCTCTCTTTTTCTCTTTTTCTCTCTTTTTCTCTCTTTCTCCCTTTTTCTCTCTCCTTTTAACTCTCTTTTTCTCTTTGTCTCTTTTTCTCTCACTTTTTCTCTCTCTTATTTTCTATCTCTCTTTTTTCTTTTTCTCTCTCTTTTTCTCTCTCTTTTTCTCTTTTTCTCTCTTTTCTCTCTTTGTCTTTCTTTTTCTCTTTCTCTGTTTTTTCTCTCTTTTTCTCCCTCTTTTTCTCTTTTTCTCTCTTTCTCTCTTTTTCTCTCTCTTTTTCACTTTATCTCTTTCTCTCTTTTACTCTCTCTTTTCGCTTTTTCTCTCTCTATTTCTGTTTTTTGCTTTCTCTCCTTTTCTCTCCCTTTTTCTCTTTTTCTCTCGCTATCTTTTTTCTCTCTCTTTTTCTCTCTCTTTTTCCCTCTATCTGGTTCTCTCTTTTGCTCTCTTTTTTCACTTTTTCCCTTTCCATCTATTTCTCTCTCTTTTTCTCTCTTTTTCTCTCTCTTTTCTCTTTTTCTCTTAGTCTCTTTTTCTCTCTTTTTCTCTTTTTCTCTCTCTTTTTCTCTTTTTCTCTCTTTCTCTCTTTTTCTCTCTCTTCTTCTCTCTTTTTCTCTCTCTTTCTCTCTTTTTCTAACTCTCTTTTTTTCTTTTTTCTATTTTTCTCTCTTTGTCTCTTTTTATTTCTCTTTTTCCGTCTCTTTTTCTCTCCCTTTTTTTCTCTCTCTCTTTCCCCTTTTTCTCTCTCTTTCTCTCCTTTTCTCTCTCTTTTTCTCTCTCCTTTTCTCTTTTTCTTTCTTTCTCTCCTTTGCTCTCTCTTTTTCTCTTTATCGTTCTCTTTTTCTTTTACTCTATCTTTTTCTCTTTTATCTCTCTTTATCTCTTTTTCTCTCTCTATTTCTCTTTTTCTCTTTCTCTCTTTTTCTCACTCTTTCTCTCTTTTTCTCACTCTCTTTCTCACTTTTTCTCTCTTTTTCTCTCTCTTTTTCTCTTATCTCTCTCTTTTTCTTTTCTCTATCTTTTTCTCTTTTCTCCTTCTTTATCTCTTTTTCTGTCTCAGTTTCTCTCTATTTTCTCTCTGTTTTACGCTCTTTGTCTCTCTATTTTTCTCTTTTTCGCTCTCTTTTTATTTCTCTCTCTTTCTCTCTTTTTCTCTTTTTTCTCTCTATTTCTCTCTCTTTTTCTCTTTTTCTCTCTTTCTCTCTTTTTCTCTCTCTCTTTCACTTTTTCTCTTACTCTCTTTTACTCTCTTTTTCTCTCTTTTTCTCTCTCTTTTTCTCTTTTTCTCTCTTTTTTGCTCTCTTTTTCTCTTTTTCTCTCTTTATCTCTCACTTTTTCTCTTTTTCTCTCTTTTTCGCTCTCTTTTTCTCTCTCTTTTTCTCTTTTTCTCTCTCTTTCTCTCGTTTTCTCACTCTCTTTCTTTCTCTTTTTTCTATTTTTCTCTCTTTGTCTCTTTTTCTCTCTCTTTTCTCTTTTTCCCTCTCTTTTTCTCTCTCTTTTTTTTCTCTCTCTCTTTTCCCTTTTTCTCTCTCTTTCTCTCTTTTTCTCACTCTCTGTCTATCTCTTTTTTCTATTTTTCTCTCTTTGTCTCTTTTTCTCTCTCTTTTTCTCTTTTTCCCTCTCTTTTTCTCTCTCTTTTTCTTTCTTCTTCTCTTTCTCTCTTTTTTCTCTCTTTTTCTCTTTTTCTCTCTCTTTTTCTCTTTTTCTCTCTTTTTCTTTCTTTTTCTCTTTTTCTCTTTATTCTCTTTCTCCCTTTTTCTCTCTCCTTTTCTCTCTCTTTTTCTCTTTTTCTCTTAGTCTCTTTTTCTCTCACTTTGTCTATCTCTTATTCTCTTCCTCTCTTTTTTCTTTTTCTCTCTCTTTTTCTCTCTCTTTCTATCTTTTTCTATCTCTTTTTCTCTTTTTCTCTTTTTCTCTCTTTCTCTCTTTTCTCTCTCTTTTTCTCTCTTTTTCTCTCTTTTTTCTCTCTCTTTTGCTTTTTCTCTTTTTCTCTCTTTCTCCCTTTTTCTCTCTCATTTTAACTCTCTTTTTCTCTAAGTCTCTTTTTCCCTCACTTTTTCTCTCTCTTATTTTTTCTCTCTCTTTTTTCTTTTTCTCTCTCTCTTTCTCTCTCTTTTTCTCTTTTTCTCTCTTTTCTCTCTTTTTCTTTCTTTTTCTCTTTCTCTCTTTTTTCTCTCTTTTTCTTCCTCTTTTTCTCTTTTTCTCTCTTTCTCTCTTTTTCTCTTTTCCTCTCTCTATTTCTGTTTTTCGCTTTCTCTCCTTTTCTCTCTCTTTTTCTCTTTTTCTCTCTTTATCTTTTTCTCTCTCTTTTTCCCTCTATCTGGTTCTCTCTTTTGCTCTCTTTTTTCACTTTTTCTCTTTCCCTCTATTTCTCTCTCTTTTTCTCTCTCTTTTTCTCTCTCTTTTCTCTCTTTATCTCTCTCTTTTTCTCTTTCTATGTTTTTCTCTCTCTTTTTCTCTCTTTTTCTCTCTCTTTTTCTCTTTTTCTCTCTTTTTCTCTCAGTTATTCTCTTTTTCTCTCTTTTTTCTCTTTTTCTCTCACTTTTTCTCTTTATCTCTCTCTTTTTTTCTCTCTCTCTTTGTCTTTTCTCTCTCTTTCTCTTATTTTCTCTTTCTTTTTCTCTGTTTTTCTCGCTATTTTTCTCTCTCTGTTTCTCTTTTTCTCTTTCTCTCTTTTACTCTCTCTGTTTCTCTTTTTCTCCTTCTCTCTTTTTCTGTCTCTTTTTCTTTTACTCTTTTTTCTCTCTCTCTTTTTCGCTCTTTCTCTCTTTCTCTCTTATTCTCTCTCTTTTCTCTCTCTTTTTCTCTTTTTCTCTTAGTCTCTTTTTCTCTCTCTTTTTCTTTTTCTCTCGCTTTTTCTCTCTTTTTCTCTTTTTCTCTCTTTTTTCTCTTTTTCTCTCTTTTTCTTTCTTTTTCTCTTTTTCTCTTTATTCTCTCTTTCTCCCTTTTTCTCTCCCCTTTTCTCTCCCTTTTTCTCTCAGTCTCTTTCCTCTCCCTTTTTCTCTCTCTTTTTCTCTCTCTTTTTCTATTTTTCTTTCTTTTTCTTTTTCTTTCTTTTACTCTTTTTTCTCTCTTTTTCTCCCAGCTTTTCACTTTTTCTCTCTTTCTCTCTTTTGCTCTCTCTTTTCTCTCTATTTTCTCTCTGTTTTACTCTCTTTCTCTCTCTCCTTATCTCTTTTTCTTTCTCTCTCTTTCTCTCTTTTTCTCTATCTTTGTCTCTCTCTTTTTCACTCTGTTTTTCTCTGTCTTTTTCTGTCTTTTTTTCTCTTTCTCTCTTTTACTCTCGCGGTTTCTCTTTTTCTCTTCTCACTTTTTCTGTCTTTTTTTCTCTTTTTCTCTTTCTCTATTTTTATCTCTCTTTTTTGCTTTTTCTCTTTCTCTCTTATTCTCTCTTTTTGTCTCTCTTTTTCTCTTTATCTCTCTGTTTTTCTCTTTTTCTCTTTTTTCTCTCTCTTATTCTCTCTTTTTCTCTTTTTCTCACTTTGTCGCTTTTTCTCTCTCTTTTTCACTTTTTCTCTTCTTCTCTCTCTTTTGCCTTTTTGTCTCTATTTCCTTCACTTTTTCTATTTTTCTCTTTTTTCTTTCTCTTTATCTCTTTTTCTCTTTTTCTCACTTTTTCTCTCTCTTTTCTCTCTCTCTTTTTTCTCTCATTCTCCCTTTTTCTCTCTCCTTTTTTCTCTCTTTTTGTCTTTTTCTCTCTCTTTTTCTGTTTTTCGCTCACTTTTTCACTTTTTCTCTTTTTCTCTCTTTGTCTCTCTCTTTTTCTCTTTTTCTCACTTTTTCTCTCTCTTATTCTCTTTCTGTCGCTTTTCTTTTTCTCTCTCTTTTTCTCTCTCTCTTTCTCTTTTTCTCTCTCTTTTTCTATTTTTCTCTCTTTCTCCCTTTTTCTCTCTTTTTCACTTTTTCTCTTTCTCTCTTTTACTCACTCTATTTGTCTTTTTTTCTTACACTCCTTTTCTCTCTCTTTTTCTCTTTCTTATTCTCTTTCTCTCTTTTTCTCTCTCCTTTTCTCTCTTTTTCTCTCTCATTTTCCCTTTATCTCGTTCTCTCTCTTTCTCTCTGTTTTTCACTTTTTCTCTTTCCCTCTATTTCTCTCTCTTTTTCTCTCTCTTTTTCTTTTTCTCTGTGGTTTTCTATCTCTTTTTCTCTTTTTCTCTTAGTCTCTTTTTCTCTCACTTTTTCTCTTTTTCTTTTTCTATCTCTTTTTTCTTTTTCTCTCTTTTTCGCTCTCTTTTTCTCTTTCTCTCTCTTTTTCTCTCTTTCTCTCTTTCTCACTTTTTCTCTCTTTTTTCTTTTCTCTCTTACTCTCTTTTTCTCTCTCTCTTTCTGTCTTTTTCACTCACTCTTGTCTTTTTCTCTCTCTTTTTGGCTTTTTCTCTCTTTGTCTATTTTGTCTCTCTTTGTCTCTTTTTCTCTCTCTCTTTTTCATTCTCTCTCTCTTTTCCCATTTTTCTCTCTCTTTGTCTCTTTTTCTCTCTGTTTCCCTCTCTCTTTTTCTCTTTATCACGCACTTTTTGTGTTTTTCTGTTTTTCTCTATTTTTCTCTCTCTTTATCTCTTTTTCTCTCTCATCCTCTCTATTTTCCCTCTGTTTTACTCTCTTTTTCTCTCTCCTTTTCTCTTATTCTCTCTCTTTTTCTCTCACTTTTTCTTTTTTTCTCTCTCATTTTGTTTCTCTCTATTTCGCTCTTTTTCTATCGCTTTTTCTCTCTCGATCTCTTTTTCTCTGTTTTTCTTTCTCTTTTGCTCTTTTGCTCTCCCTTATTCTCTTTCTCTCTTTTTTCTTTCTCTCTCTCTTTTTCTCTCTCGATTTCATTCTCTTTTTCTGTTAGTTTCTTTTTCTCTCTCTTTTTCTCTCTCTTTTTCTCTTTTCTGTCACTTTTTCTCTTTTTCTCTCCTTTTCTCTCTCTTTTTCTCTTTTTCTTCCTTTTTCACTCTCTTTTTCTCTTTTTCTCTCTTTTCGCTCTCTTTTTCTCTTTTACTCTCTCTTTTTTGCTTTCTCTCTTTTTCTCTTTCTCACTTTGTCTCTCTCTTTTTCTCTCTCTTTTACTCTTTTTCTCTTTCTCTCTTTTTCTCTCTCTTTTTCTCTCTCTTTTTCTCACTCTTTTTCTCACTCTTTTTCACTTTCTCTCTTTTTCTCTCTTTCTCTTTTTCTCTCTCTTATTCTCTTTTACTCTTTCTATGTTTTTCTCTCTCTTTTTCACTTTTTCTCTTCTTCTCTCTCTTTTGCCTTTTTCTCTCTATTTCCTTCACTTTTTCTCTTTTTCTCTTTTTTCTTTCTCTTTATCTCTTTTTCTCTTTTTCTCACTTTTTCTCTCTCTTTTCTCTCTCTCTTTTTTTCTCTCTTTCTCCCTTTTTCTCTCTCCTTTTTTCTCTCTTTTTGTCTTTTTCTCTTTCTTTTTCTGTTTTTCGCTCACTTTTTCACTTTTTCTCTTTTTCTCTCTTTATCTCTCTCTTTTTCTGTCATTTTTCTTTTTCTCTCTCTTTTTCTCTCTCCCTTTCTCTTTTTCTCTCTCTTTTTCTCTTTTTCTCTCATTTTTTTCTTTTTTCCTCTCTCATTTTGTTTCTCTCTCTTTCGCTCTTTTTCTATCGCTTTTTCTCTCTCGATCTCTTTTTCTCTGTTTTTCTTTCTCTTTTTCTCTTTTTCTCTCCCTTATTCTCTTTCTCTCTTTTTTCTTTCTCTCTCTCTTTTTCTCTCTCGATTTCGTTCTCTTTTTCTGTTAGTTTCTTTTTCTCTCTCTTTTTCTCTCTCTTTTTCTTCCTTTTTCGCTCTCTTTTTCTCTTTTTCTCTCCTTTTCTCTCTCTTTTTCTTCCTTTTTCGCTCTCTTTTTCTCTTTTACTCTCTCTTTTTTGCTATCTCTCTTTTTCTCTTTCTCACTTTGTCTCTCTCTTTTTCTCTCTCTTTTACTCTTTTTCTCTTTCTCTCTTTTTCTCTCTCTTTTTCTCACTCTTTTTCACTTTCTCTCTTTTTCTCTCTTTCTCTTTTTCTCTCTCTTATTCTCTTTTTCTCTTTCTATGTTTTTCTCTCTCTTTTTCACTTTTTCTCTTTTTCTTTTTCTATCTCTTTTTTCTTTTTCTCTCTTTTTCGCTCTCTTTTTCTCTTTCTCTCTCTTTTTCTCTCTTTCTCTCTTTCTCACTTTTTCTCTCTATTTTTTTTTCTCTCTTACTCTCTTTTTCTCTCTCTCTCTTTCTGTCTTTTTCACTCACTCTTATTTTTTTCTCTCTCTTTTTGGCTTTTTCACTCTTTGTCTATTTTTCTTTGTCTTTTTCTCTCTCTTTTTCTCTTTTTATCTTTCTCTCTTTTACTCTCTCTGTTTCTCTTTTTCTCTTTCTCTCTTTTTCTGACTCTTTTTCTCATTCTCTCTTTTTCTCTCTTTCTCTTTTTCTCTCTCTTATTCTCTTTTTCTCTTTCTATGTTTTTCTCTCTCTTTTTCTCTCTTTTTCTCTCTCTTTTTCTCTTGTTCTCTCTTTTTCTCTCAGTTATTCTCTTTTTCTCTCTTTTTTCTCTTTTTCTCTCACTTTTTCTCTTTATCTCTCTCTTTTTTCTCTCTCTCTTTGTCTTTTCTCTCTCTTTCTCTTATTTTCTCTTTCTTTTTCTCTGTTTTTCTCGCTATTTTTCTCTCTCTGTTTCTCTTTTCTCTTTCTCTCTTTTACTCTCTCTGTTTCTCTTTTTCTCCTTCTCTCTTTTTCTGTCTCTTTTTCTTTTACTCTTTTTTCTCTCTCTCTTTTTCGCTCTTTCTCTCTTTCTCTCTTATTCTCTCTCTTTTCTCTCTCTTTTTCTCTTTTTCTCTTAGTCTCTTTTTCTCTCTCTTTTTCTCTCTCTCTTTCTCTTTTTCTCTCTCTTTTTCTATTTTTCTCTCTTTCTCCCTTTTTCTCTCTTTTTCACTTTTTCTCTTTCTCTCTTTTACTCACTCTATTTGTCTTTTTTTCTTACACTCCTTTTCTCTCTCTTTTTCTCTTTCTTATTCTCTTTCTCTCTTTTTCTCTCTCCTTTTCTCTCTTTTTCTCTCTCATTTTCCCTTTATCTCGTTCTCTCTCTTTCTCTCTGTTTTTCACTTTTTCTCTTTCCCTCTATTTCTCTCTCTTTTTCTCTCTCTTTTTCTTTTTCTCTGTGGTTTTCTATCTCTTTTTCTCTTTTTCTCTTAGTCTCTTTTTCTCTCACTTTTTCTCTTTTTCTTTTTCTATCTCTTTTTTCTTTTTCTCTCTTTTTCGCTCTCTTTTTCTCTTTCTCTCTCTTTTTCTCTCTTTCTCTCTTTCTCACTTTTTCTCTCTTTTTTCTTTTCTCTCTTACTCTCTTTTTCTCTCTCTCTTTCTGTCTTTTTCACTCACTCTTGTCTTTTTCTCTCTCTTTTTGGCTTTTTCTCTCTTTGTCTATTTTGTCTCTCTTTGTCTCTTTTTCTCTCTCTCTTTTTCATTCTCTCTCTCTTTTCCCATTTTTCTCTCTCTTTGTCTCTTTTTCTCTCTGTTTCCCTCTCTCTTTTTCTCTTTATCACGCACTTTTTGTGTTTTTCTGTTTTTCTCTATTTTTCTCTCTCTTTATCTCTTTTTCTCTCTCATCCTCTCTATTTTCCCTCTGTTTTACTCTCTTTTTCTCTCTCCTTTTCTCTTATTCTCTCTCTTTTTCTCTCACTTTTTCTTTTTTTCTCTCTCATTTTGTTTCTCTCTATTTCGCTCTTTTTCTATCGCTTTTTCTCTCTCGATCTCTTTTTCTCTGTTTTTCTTTCTCTTTTGCTCTTTTGCTCTCCCTTATTCTCTTTCTCTCTTTTTTCTTTCTCTCTCTCTTTTTCTCTCTCGATTTCATTCTCTTTTTCTGTTAGTTTCTTTTTCTCTCTCTTTTTCTCTCTCTTTTTCTCTTTTCTGTCACTTTTTCTCTTTTTCTCTCCTTTTCTCTCTCTTTTTCTCTTTTTCTTCCTTTTTCACTCTCTTTTTCTCTTTTTCTCTCTTTTCGCTCTCTTTTTCTCTTTTACTCTCTCTTTTTTGCTTTCTCTCTTTTTCTCTTTCTCACTTTGTCTCTCTCTTTTTCTCTCTCTTTTACTCTTTTTCTCTTTCTCTCTTTTTCTCTCTCTTTTTCTCTCTCTTTTTCTCACTCTTTTTCTCACTCTTTTTCACTTTCTCTCTTTTTCTCTCTTTCTCTTTTTCTCTCTCTTATTCTCTTTTACTCTTTCTATGTTTTTCTCTCTCTTTTTCACTTTTTCTCTTCTTCTCTCTCTTTTGCCTTTTTCTCTCTATTTCCTTCACTTTTTCTCTTTTTCTCTTTTTTCTTTCTCTTTATCTCTTTTTCTCTTTTTCTCACTTTTTCTCTCTCTTTTCTCTCTCTCTTTTTTTCTCTCTTTCTCCCTTTTTCTCTCTCCTTTTTTCTCTCTTTTTGTCTTTTTCTCTTTCTTTTTCTGTTTTTCGCTCACTTTTTCACTTTTTCTCTTTTTCTCTCTTTATCTCTCTCTTTTTCTGTCATTTTTCTTTTTCTCTCTCTTTTTCTCTCTCCCTTTCTCTTTTTCTCTCTCTTTTTCTCTTTTTCTCTCATTTTTTTCTTTTTTCCTCTCTCATTTTGTTTCTCTCTCTTTCGCTCTTTTTCTATCGCTTTTTCTCTCTCGATCTCTTTTTCTCTGTTTTTCTTTCTCTTTTTCTCTTTTTCTCTCCCTTATTCTCTTTCTCTCTTTTTTCTTTCTCTCTCTCTTTTTCTCTCTCGATTTCGTTCTCTTTTTCTGTTAGTTTCTTTTTCTCTCTCTTTTTCTCTCTCTTTTTCTTCCTTTTTCGCTCTCTTTTTCTCTTTTTCTCTCCTTTTCTCTCTCTTTTTCTTCCTTTTTCGCTCTCTTTTTCTCTTTTACTCTCTCTTTTTTGCTATCTCTCTTTTTCTCTTTCTCACTTTGTCTCTCTCTTTTTCTCTCTCTTTTACTCTTTTTCTCTTTCTCTCTTTTTCTCTCTCTTTTTCTCACTCTTTTTCACTTTCTCTCTTTTTCTCTCTTTCTCTTTTTCTCTCTCTTATTCTCTTTTTCTCTTTCTATGTTTTTCTCTCTCTTTTTCACTTTTTCTCTTTTTCTTTTTCTATCTCTTTTTTCTTTTTCTCTCTTTTTCGCTCTCTTTTTCTCTTTCTCTCTCTTTTTCTCTCTTTCTCTCTTTCTCACTTTTTCTCTCTATTTTTTTTTCTCTCTTACTCTCTTTTTCTCTCTCTCTCTTTCTGTCTTTTTCACTCACTCTTATTTTTTTCTCTCTCTTTTTGGCTTTTTCACTCTTTGTCTATTTTTCTTTGTCTTTTTCTCTCTCTTTTTCTCTTTTTATCTTTCTCTCTTTTACTCTCTCTGTTTCTCTTTTTCTCTTTCTCTCTTTTTCTGACTCTTTTTCTCATTCTCTCTTTTTCTCTCTTTCTCTTTTTCTCTCTCTTATTCTCTTTTTCTCTTTCTATGTTTTTCTCTCTCTTTTTCTCTCTTTTTCTCTCTCTTTTTCTCTTGTTCTCTCTTTTTCTCTCAGTTATTCTCTTTTTCTCTCTTTTTTCTCTTTTTCTCTCACTTTTTCTCTTTATCTCTCTCTTTTTTTCTCTCTCTCTTTGTCTTTTCTCTCTCTTTCTCTTATTTTCTCTTTCTTTTTCTCTGTTTTTCTCGCTATTTTTCTCTCTCTGTTTCTCTTTTCTCTTTCTCTCTTTTACTCTCTCTGTTTCTCTTTTTCTCCTTCTCTCTTTTTCTGTCTCTTTTTCTTTTACTCTTTTTTCTCTCTCTCTTTTTCGCTCTTTCTCTCTTTCTCTCTTATTCTCTCTCTTTTCTCTCTCTTTTTCTCTTTTTCTCTTAGTCTCTTTTTCTCTCTCTTTTTCTTTTTCTCTCGCTTTTTCTCTCTTTTTTCTCTTTTTCTCTCTTTTTCTTTCTTTTTCTCTTTTTCTCTTTATTCTCTCTTTCTCCCTTTTTCTCTCCCCTTTTCTCTCCCTTTTTCTCTCAGTCTCTTTCCTCTCCCGTTTTCTCTCTCTTTTTCTCTCTCTTTTTCTATTTTTCTTTCTTTTTCTTTTTCTTTCTTTTACTCTTTTTTCTCTCTTTTTCTCCCAGCTTTTCACTTTTTCTCTCTTTCTCTCTTTTGCTCTCTCTTTTCTCTCTATTTTCTCTCTGTTTTACTCTCTTTCTCTCTCTCCTTATCTCTTTTTCTTTCTCTCTCTTTCTCTCTTTTTCTCTATCTTTGTCTCTCTCTTTTTCACTCTGTTTTTCTCTGTCTTTTTCTGTCTTTTTTTCTCTTTCTCTCTTTTACTCTCGCGGTTTCTCTTTTTCTCTTCTCACTTTTTCTGTCTTTTTTTCTCTTTTTCTCTTTCTCTATTTTTATCTCTCTTTTTTGCTTTTTCTCTTTCTCTCTTATTCTCTCTTTTTGTCTCTCTTTTTCTCTTTATCTCTCTGTTTTTCTCTTTTTCTCTTTTTTCTCTCTCTTATTCTCTCTTTTTCTCTTTTTCTCACTTTGTCGCTTTTTCTCTCTCTTTTTCACTTTTTCTCTTCTTCTCTCTCTTTTGCCTTTTTGTCTCTATTTCCTTCACTTTTTCTCTTTTTCTCTTTTTTCTTTCTCTTTATCTCTTTTTCTCTTTTTCTCACTTTTTCTCTCTCTTTTCTCTCTCTCTTTTTTCTCTCTTTCTCCCTTTTTCTCTCTCCTTTTTTCTCTCTTTTTGTCTTTTTCTCTCTCTTTTTCTGTTTTTCGCTCACTTTTTCACTTTTTCTCTTTTTCTCTCTTTATCTCTCTCTTTTTCTCTTTTTCTCACTTTTTCTCTCTCTTATTCTCTTTCTGTCGCTTTTCTTTTTCTCTCTCTTTTTCTCTCTCTCTTTCTCTTTTTCTCTCTCTTTTTCTATTTTTCTCTCTTTCTCTCTTTTTCTCTCTTTTTCACTTTTTCTCTTTCTCTCTTTTACTCACTCTATTTGTCTTTTTTTCTTACACTCCTTTTCTCTCTCTTTTTCTCTTTCTTATTCTCTTTCTCTCTTTTTCTCTCTCCTTTTCTCTCTTTTTCTCTCTCATTTTCCCTTTATCTCGTTCTCTCTCTTTCTCTCTGTTTTTCACTTTTTCTCTTTCCCTCTATTTCTCTCTCTCTTTCTCTCTCTTTTATCTCTCTTTTTCTTTTTCTCTGTGGTTTTCTATCTCTTTTTCTCTTTTTCTCTTAGTCTCTTTTTCTCTCACTTTTTCTCTTTTTCTTTTTCTATCTCTTTTTTCTTTTTCTCTCCTTTTCGCTCTCTTTTTCTCTTTCTCTCTCTTTTTCTCTCTTTCTCTCTTTCTCACTTTTTCTCTCTTTTTTCTTTTCTCTCTTACTCTCTTTTTCTCTCTCTCTTTCTGTCTTTTTCACTCACTCTTGTCTTTTTCTCTCTCTTTTTGGCTTTTTCTCTCTTTGTCTATTTTGTCTCTCTTTGTCTCTTTTTCTCTCTCTCTTTTTCATTCTCTCTCTCTTTTCCCATTTTTCTCTCTCTTTGTCTCTTTTTCTCTCTGTTTCCCTCTCTCTTTTTCTCTTTATCACGCACTTTTTGTGTTTTTCTGTTTTTCTCTATTTTTCTCTCTCTTTATCTCTTTTTCTCTCTCTCATCCTCTCTATTTTCCCTCTGTTTTACTCTCTTTTTCTCTCTCCTTTTCTCTTATTCTCTCTCTTTTTCTCTCACTTTTTCTTTTTTTCTCTCTCATTTTGTTTCTCTCTATTTCGCTCTTTTTCTATCGCTTTTTCTCTCTCGATCTCTTTTTCTCTGTTTTTCTTTCTCTTTTTCTCTTTTGCTCTCCCTTATTCTCTTTCTCTCTTTTTTCTTTCTCTCTCTCTTCTTCTCTCTCGATTTCGTTCTCTTTTTCTGTTAGTTTCTTTTTCTCTCTCTTTTTCTCTCTCTTTTTCTCTTTTTCTGTCACTTTTTCTCCTTTTCTCTCTTTTTCTCTCTCTTTTTCTCTTTTTCTTCCTTTTTCACTCTCTTTTTCTCTTTTTCTCTCTTTTCGCTCTCTTTTTCTCTTTTACTCTCTCTTTTTTGCTTTCTCTCTTTTTCTCTTTCTCACTTTGTCTCTCTCTTTTTCTCTCTCTTTTACTCTTTTTCTCTTTCTCTCTTTTTCTCTCTCTTTTTCTCTCTCTTTTTCTCACTCTTTTTCTCACTCTTTTTCACTTTCTCTCTTTTTCTCTCTTTCTCTTTTTCTCTCTCTTATTCTCTTTTACTCTTTCTATGTTTTTCTCTCTCTTTTTCACTTTTTCTCTTCTTCTCTCTCTTTTGCCTTTTTCGCTCTATTTCCTTCACTTTTTCTCTTTTTCTCTTTTTTCTTTCTCTTTATCTCTTTTTCTCTTTTTCTCACTTTTTCTCTCTCTTTTCTCTCTCTCTTTTTTTCTCTCTTTCTCCCTTTTTCTCTCTCCTTTTTTCTCTCTTTTTGTCTTTTTCTCTTTCTTTTTCTGTTTTTCGCTCACTTTTTCACTTTTTCTCTTTTTCTCTCTTTATCTCTCTCTTTTTCTGTCATTTTTCTTTTTCTCTCTCTTTTTCTCTCTCTTTTTCTCTTTTTCTCTCTCTTTTTCTCTTTTTCTCTCATTTTTTTCTTTTTTCCTCTCTCATTTTGTTTTCCTCTCTCTTTTTCTCTCTCTTTTTCTCTCTTTTTCACGCTCTTTTTCCCCTTTTCTCATTCTCTCTTTTACTCTCTCTTTTTCATTTTTTGTCTTTCCCTCTATTTCTCTCTCTTTTTCTCTCTGATTTTCTCTCTCTTTTTCTCTTTTTCTCTTAGTCTCTTTCTCTCTCTCTTTTTTCCTTTTTTTCTCTCTTTTTCTCTCCCTTATTCTCTTTCTCTCTTTTTTCTTTCTCTCTCTCTTTTTCTCTCTCCTTTTCTCTCTCTTTTTCTGTTAGTCTCTTTTTCTCTCTCTTTTTCTCTCTTTCTTTCTCTCTCTTTTTCTCTTTTTCTCACACTTTTTCTCTTTTTCTCTCTCTTTTTCTCTTTTTCTTCCATTTTCGCTCTCTTTTTCTCTCTTTTTGCTCTCTTTTTCTCTTTTACTCTCTCTTTTTTGCTTTCTCTCTTTTTCTCTTTCTCACTTTGTCTCTCGCTTTTTCTCTCTCTTTTACTCTTTTTCTCTTTCTCTCTTTTTCTCTCTCTCTTTCTCTCTCTTTTTCTCTTTTTCTCACTCTTTTTCACTTTCTCTCTTTTTCTCTCTTTCTCTTTTTCTCTCTCTTATTCTCTTTTTCTCTCTCTCTTTCTCTCTATTTTCCCTCTGTTTTACTCTCTTTTTCTCTCTCTTATCTCTTATTCTCTCTCTTCTTCTCTTTTCTCTCTCTTTTTCTCTTTTTCTCTCTCTTTTTCTTTCTCACTCTTTCTCTCCTTTTCTGTCTCTTTTTCTCTCTCTTTTTCTCTCTCTTTTTCTCATTTTCTCTCTGTTTTTCTTTCCTTTCCCACTCTTTTTCTTTTTTCTCTCTATTTCTCTCTCTTTTTCTCTTTCTTTTTCTCTCTCTTTTTCACTTTTTCTCTTTCTCTCATTTTTTCTCACCTTTTCTCTCTTTTCACTCTCTTTTTCTCTTTATCTCTCTCTTTTTCTCTCTCTTTTTCTCTTTTCTCTCTCTTTATCTCTTTTTCTCGATCTTTTTCTCTCTATTTTCTCTCTGTTTTACTCTCTTTTTCTCTCTCCTTTTCTCTTTTTCTCTCGCCTTTTCTCTCTTTTACTCTCTCTTTTTCTCTTTTTCTTTTTCTCTCTTTTGCTCTCTCTTTTTCTCTCTCTTTTCCCTCTGTTTCTGTCTCTCTTTTTCTCTCTTTCTCTCTCTTTTTCTCTTTTCACTCACTTTTTCACTTTTTCTCCCTTTTTCTCTCTCTTTTCCTCTCTTTCTCTCTTTTACTCTCTCTGTTTCTCTCTCTTATTCTCTTTCTCTCTTTTTCCGTTTTCTCTGTCTTTTTCTCTCTCTTTTTCTCTTTTTCTCTCTCTTTTTCTCTTTTTCTCTCTTTTTCTCTCTTTTTCTTTCTTTTTCTCTTTTTCTCTTTTTCTCTCTTTTTCTCTCTCTTTTTCTCTCTTTCTCTCTTTTCTCTCACTTTTTCACTTTTTCTCTTTCTCTCTTTTACTCTCTCTTTTTCTCTCTCTATTTCTCTTTTTCTCTTTCTTCCCTTTTCTCTTTTTCTCTCTTTTTCACGCTCTTTTTCCCCTTTTCTCATTCTCTCTTTTACTCTCTCTTTTTCATTTTTTGTCTTTCCCTCTATTTCTCTCTCTTTTTCTCTCTGATTTTCTCTCTCTTTTTCTCTTTTTCTCTTAGTCTCT
This sequence comes from Chiloscyllium plagiosum, assembly GCF_037043375.1. Taxonomy (NCBI): domain Eukaryota; kingdom Metazoa; phylum Chordata; class Chondrichthyes; order Orectolobiformes; family Hemiscylliidae; genus Chiloscyllium; species Chiloscyllium plagiosum. Next base: position 63,352,772 of record NW_028270156.1, read on the forward strand.
TTCTCTCTCTCTTTTTTCCTTTTTTTCTCTCTTTTTCTCTCCCTTATTCTCTTTCTCTCTTTTTTCTTTCTCTCTCTCTTTTTCTCTCTCCTTTTCTCGCTCTTTTTCTGTTAGTCTCTTTTTCTCTCTCTTTTTCTCTCTTTCTTTCTCTCTCTTTTTCTCTTTTTCTCACACTTTTTCTCTTTTTCTCTCTCTTTTTCTCTTTTTCTTCCATTTTCGCTCTCTTTTTCTCTCTTTTTGCTCTCTTTTTCTCTTTTACTCTCTTTTTTGCTTTCTCTCTTTTTCTCTTTCTCACTTTGTCTCTCGCTTTTTCTCTCTCTTTTACTCTTTTTCTCTTTCTCTCTTTTTCTCTCTCTCTTTCTCTCTCTTTTTCTCTTTTTCTCACTCTTTTTCACTTTCTCTCTTTTTCTCTCTTTCTCTTTTTCACTCTCTTATTCTCTTTTTCTCTCTCTCTTTCTCTCTATTTTCCCTCTGTTTTCCTCTCTTTTTCTCTCTCTTTTTCTCTTATTCTCTCTCTTCTTCTCTTTTCTCTCTCTTTTTCTCTTTTTCTCTCTCTTTTTCTTTCTCACTCTTTCTCTCCTTTTCTGTCTCTTTTTCTCTCTCTTTTTCTCTCTCTTTTTCTCATTTTCTCTCTGTTTTTCTTTCCTTTCCCACTCTTTTTCTTTTTTCTCTCTATTTCTCTCTCTTTTTCTCTTTCTTTCTTTTTCTCTCTCTTTTTCACTTTTTCTCTTTCTCTCATTTTTTCTCACCTTTTCTCTCTTTTCACTCTCTTTTTCTCTTTATCTCTCTCTTTTTCTCTCTCTTTTTCTCTTTTCTCTCTCTTTATCTCTTTTTCTCGATCTTTTTCTCTCTATTTTCTCTCTGTTTTACTCTCTTTTTCTCTCTCCTTTTCTCTTTTTCTCTCGCCTTTTCTCTCTTTTACTCTCTCTTTTTCTCTTTTTCTCTTTCTCTCTTTTACTCTCTCTGTTTCTCTTTTTCTCTTTCTCTCCTTTTCTGACTCTTTTTCTCATTCTCTCTTTTTCTCTCCATTTTTCTCACTTTTATCTCTCTTTTTCTCTTTTTCTCTCTTTCTCTCTTTTTCTCTCTCATTTTCTCACTTTTATCTCTCTTTTTCTCTTTTTCTCTCTTTCTCTCTTTTTCTCTCTCATTTTCTCTCTTTTTTCTCTCTTTTTCTTTGTCTCTCTTTTGCTCTCTCTTTTTCTCTCTCTCTTTTTCTCTTTTTCTTTTTCTCTCTTTTGCTCTCTCTTTTTCTCTCTCTTTTCCCTCTGTTTCTCTCTCTCTTTTTCTCTCTTTCTCTCTCTTTTTCTCTTTTCACTCACTTTTTCACTTTTTCTCCCTTTTTCTCTCTCTTTTTCTCTCTTTCTCTCTTTTACTCTCTCTGTTTCTCTCTCTTATTCTCTTTCTCTCTTTTTCCGTTTTCTCTGTCTTTTTCTCTCTCTTTTTCTCTTTTTCTCTCTCTTTTTCTCTTTTTCTCTCTCTTTTTCTCTCTTTTTCTTTCTTTTTCTCTTTTTCTCTTTTTCTCTCTTTTTCTCTTTTTCTCTCTTACTCTCTTTTCTCTCTCTTTTTCTCTTTTTCTCTTTCTCCCCTTTTCTCTTTTTCCCTTTTTCTCTCTTTCTCTCTTTTTCTCTCTTTTTCGCGCTCTTTTTCCCTTTTTCTCATTCTCTCTTTTACTCTCTCTTTTTCACTTATTGTCTTTCCCTCTATTTCTCTCTCTTTTTCTCTCTGATTTTCTCTCTCTTTTTCTCTTTTTCTCTCTTTTACTCTCTCTTTTTCTCTTTTTCTCTCTTTCTCTCTTTTCTCTCTCTTTTTCACTTTTTCTCTTTCTCTCTTTTACTGTCTCTTTTTCTCTCTCCATTTCTCTTTTTCTCTTTCTTCCCTTTTCTCTTTTTCTCTTTTTCTCTCTTTCTCTCTTTTTCTCTCTTTTTCACGCTCTTTTTCCCTTTTTCTCATTCTCTCTTTTACTCTCTCTTTTTCACTTTTTGTCTTTCCCTCTATTTCTCTCTCTTTTTCTCTCTGATTTTCTCTCTCTTTTTCTCTTTTTCTCTTAGTCTCTTTCTCTCTCTCTTTTTTCCTTTTTTTCTCTCTTTTTCTCTCCCTTATTCTCTTTCTCTCTTTTTTCTTTCTCTCTCTCTTTTTCTCTCTCCTTTTCTCTCTCTTTTTCTGTTAGTCTCTTTTTCTCTCTCTTTTTTTCTCTCTCTTTCTCTCTCTTTTTCTCTTTTTCTCTCACTTTTTCTCTTTTTCTCTCTTTTTCTCTCTCTTTTTCTCTTTTTCTTCCATTTTCGCTCTCTTTTTCTCTCTTTTCGCTCTCTTTTTCTCTTTTACTCTCTCTTTTTTGCTTTCTCTCTTTTTCTCTTTCTCACTTTGTCTCTCGCTATTTCTCTCTCTTTTACTCTTTTTCTCTTTCTCTCTTTTTCTCTCTCTTTTTCTCTCTCTTTTTCTCTTTTTCTGACTCTTTTTCACTTTCTCTCTTTTTCTCTCTTTCTCTTTTTCTCTCTCTTATTCTCTTTTTCTCTTTCTATGTTTTTCTCTCTCTTTTTCTCTTTGTCTCTCTTTCTCTCTTTTTTCTCACTTTTTCTCTCTCTTTTTCTCTTTTTCTCTCATTTTCTCTCTCTTTTTCACTCTTTTTCTTCCGCTTTTTCTCTTTATCTCTCTCTTTTTCTTTTTCTCGATCTTTTTCTCTTTTACTCTCTCTTTTTTGCTTTCTCTCTTTTTCTCTTTCTCACTTTGTCTCTCGCTTTTTCTCTCTCTTTTACTCTTTTTCTCTTTCACTCTTTTTCTCTCTCTTTTTCTCTCTCTTTTTCTCTTTTTCTCACTCTTTTTCACTTTCTCTCTTTTTCTCTCTTTCTCTTTTTCTCTCTCTTGTTCTCTTTTTCTCTCTCTCTTTCTCTCTATTTTCCCTCTGTTTTACTCTCTTTTTCTCTTTCTTTTTCTCTTATTCTCTCTCTTCTTCTCTTTTCTCTCTCTTTTTCTCTTTTTCTCTCTCTTTTTCTTTCTCACTCTTTCTCTCATTTTCTGTCTCTTTTTCTCTCTCTTTTTCTCTCTCTTTTTCTCATTTTCTCTCTGTTTTTCTTTCCTTTCCCACTCTTTTTCTTTTTTCTCTCTATTTCTCTCTCTTTTTCTCTTTCTTTCTTTTTCTCTCTCTTTTTCACTTTTTCTCTTTCTCTCATTTTCTCTCACCTTTTCTCTCTTTTCTCTCTCTTTTTCTCTTTATCTCTCTCTTTTTCTCTCTCTTTTTCTCTTTTCTCTCTCTTTATCTCTTTTTCTCGATCTTTTTCTCTCTATTTTCTCTCTGTTTTACTCTCTTTTTCTCTCTCCTTTTCTCTTTTTCTCTCGCCTTTTCTCTCTTTTACTCTCTCTTTTTCTCTTTTTCTCTTTCTCTCTTTTACTCTCTCTGTTTCTCTTTTTCTCTTTCTCTCTTTTTCTGACTCTTTTTCTCATTCTCTCTTTTTCTCTCCATTTTTCTCACTTTTATCACTCTTTTTCTCTTTTTCTCTCTCTTTTCTCTCTCTTTTTCTCTCTCATTTTCTCTCTTTTTTCTCTCTTTTCTTTGTCTCTCTTTCTCTCTCTCTTTTTCTCTCTCTCTTTTTCTCTTTTTCTTTTTCTCTCTTTTGCTCTCTCTTTTTCTCACTCTTTTCCCTCTGTTTCTCTCTCTCTTTTTCTCTCTTTCTCTCTCTTTTTCTCTTTTCACTCACTTTTTCACTTTTTCTCCCTTTTTCTCTCTCTTTTTCTCTCTTTCTCTCTTTTACTCTCTCTGTTTCTCTCTCTTATTCTCTTTCTCTCTTTTTCCGTTTTCTCTGTCTTTTTCTCTCCCTTTTTCTCTTTTTCTCTCTCTTTTTCTCTTTTTCTCTCTCTCTTTCTCTCTTTTTCTTTCTTTTTCTCTTTTTCTCTTTTTCTCTCTTTTTCTCTTTTTCTCTCTTACTCTCTTTTCTCTCTCTTTTTCTCTTTTTCTCTTTCTCCCCTTTTCTCTTTTTCTCTTTTTCTCTCTTTCTCTCTTTTTCTCTCTTTTTCACGCTCTTTTTCCCTTTTTCTCATTCTCTCTTTTACTCTCTCTTTTTCACTTATTGTCTGTCCCTCTATTTCTCTCTCTTTTTCTCTCTGAATTTCTCTCTCTTTTTCTCTTTTTCTCTCTTTTACTCTCTCTTTTTCTCTTTTTCTCTCATTCTCTCTTTTCTCTCTCTTTTTCACTTTTTCTCTTTCTCTCTTTTACTCTCTCTTTTTCTCTCTCCATTTCTCTTTTTCTCTTTCTTCCCTTTTCTCTTTTTCTCTTTTTCTCTCTTTCTCTCTTTTTCTCTCTTTTTTACGCTCTTTTTCCATTTTTCTCATTCTCTCTTTTACTCTCTCTTTTTCACTTTTTGTCTATCCCTCTATTTCTCTCTCTTTTTCTCTCTGATTTTCTCTCTCTTTTTCTCTTTTTCTCTTAGTCTCTTTCTCTCTCTCTTTTTTCCTTTTTTTCTCTCTTTTTCTCTCCCTTATTCTCTTTCTCTCTTTTTTCTTTCTCTCTCTCTTTTTCTCTCTCCTTTTCTCTCTCTTTTTCTGTTAGTCTCTTTTTCTCTCTCTTTTTCTCTCTCTCTTTCTCTCTCTTTTTCTCTTTTTCTCTCACTTTTTTTCTTTTTCTCTCTTTTTCTCTCTCTTTTTCTCTTTTTCTTCCATTTTCGCTCTCTTTTTCTCTCTTTTCGCTCTCTTTTTCTCTTTTACTCTCTCTTTTTTGCTTTCTCTCTTTTTCTCTTTCTCACTTTGTCTCTCGCTTTTTCTCTCTCTTTTACTCTTTTTCTCTTTCTCTCTTTTTCTCTCTCTTTTTCTCTCTCTTTTTCTCTTTTTCTGACTCTTTTTCACTTTCTCTCTTTTTCTCTCTTTCTCTTTTTCTCTCTCTTATTCTCTTTTTCTCTTTCTATGTTTTTCTCTCTCTTTTTCTCTTTGTCTCTCTTTCTCTCTTTTTTCTCACTTTTTCTCTCTCTTTTTCTCTTTTTCTCTCATTTTCTCTCTCTTTTTCACTCTTTTTCTCCCGCTTTTTCTCTTTATCTCTCTCTTTTTCTTTTTCTCGATCTTTTTCTCTTTTCTGTCTCTTTATCTCTTTTTCTCTCTCTCTTTCTCTCTATTTTCCCTCTGTTTTACTCTCTCTTTCTCTCTCTTTTTCTCTTATTCTCTCTCTTCTTCTCTTTTCTCTCTCTTTTTCTCTTTTTCTCTCTCTTTTTCTTTCTCACTCTTTCTCTCCTTTTCTGTCTCTTTTTCTGTCTCTTTTTCTCTCTCTTTTTCTCATTTTCTCTCTGTTTTTCTTTCCTTTCCCACTCTTTTTCTTTTTTCTCTCTATTTCTCTCTCTTTTTCTCTTTCTTTCTTTTTCTCTCTCTTTTTCACTTTTTCTCTTTCTCTCATTTTCTCTCACCTTTTCTCTCTTTTCGCTCACTTATTCTCTTTATCTCTCTCTTTTTCTCTCTCTTTTTCTCTTTTCTCTCTCTTTATCTCTTTTTCTCGATCTTTTTCTCTCTATTTTCTCTCTGTTTTACTCTCTTTTTCTCTCTCCTTTTCTCTTTTTCTCTCGCCTTTTCTCTCTTTTACTCTCTCTTTTTCTCTTTTTCTCTTTCTCTCTTTTACTCTCTCTGTTTCTCTTTTTCTCTTTCTCTCTTTTTCTGACTCTTTTTCTCATTCTCTCTTTTTCTCTCCATTTTTCTCACTTTTATCTCTCTTTTTCTCTTTTTCTCTCTTTCTCTCTTTTTCTCTCTCATTTTCTCTCTTTTTTCTCTCTTTTTCTTTGTCTCTCTTTCTCTCTATTTCTCTCTCTTTCTCTCTCTCTTTTTCTCTCTCTCTTTTTCTCTTTTTCTTTTTCTCTCTTTTGCTCTCTCTTTTTCTCTCTCTTTTCTCTCTGTTTTTCTCTCTCTTTTTCTCTCTTTCTCTCTCTTTTTCTCTTTTCACTCACTTTTTCACTTTTTCTCCCTTTTTCTCTCTCTTTTTCTCTCTTTCTCTCTTTTACTCTCTCTGTTTCTCTCTCTTATTCTCTTTCTCTCTCTTTCCGTTTTCTCTGTCTTTTTCTCTTTTTCTCTCTTTTTCTCTCTTTTTCTTTCTTTTTCTCTTTTTCTCTTTTTCTCTCCTTTTCTCTCTCTTTTTCTCTTTTTCTCTCTTTTCTCTCTCTTTTTCACTTTTTCTCTTTCTCTCATTTACTCTCTCTTTTTCTCTCTCTATTTCTCTTTTTCTCTTTCTTCCCTTTTCTCTTTTTCTCTTTTTCTCTCTTTCTCTCTTTTTCTCTTTTTCTCTCTTTTTCACGCTCTTTTTCCCTTTTACTCATTCTCTCTTTTACTCTCTCTTTTTCACTTTTTGTCTTTCCCTCTATTTCTCTCTCTTCTTCTCTTTTCTCTCTCTTTTTCTCTTTTTCACTCTCTTTTTCTTTCTCACTCTTTCTCTCCTTTTCTGTCTCTTTTTCTCTCTCTTTTTCTCTCTCTTTTTCTCATTTTCTCTCTGTTTTTCTTTCCTTTCCCACTCTTTTTCTTTTTTCTCTCTATTTCTCTCTCTTTTTCTCTTTCTTTCTTTTTCACTTTTTCTCTTTCTCTCATTTTCTCTCACCTTTTCTCTCTTTTCACTCTCTTTTTCTCTTTATCTCTCTCTTTTTCTCTCTCTTTCTCTTTTCTCTCTCTTTATCTCTTTTTCTCGATCTTTTTCTCTCTATTTTCTCTCTGTTTTACTCTCTTTTTCTCTCTCCTTTTCTCTTTTTCTCTCGCCTTTTCTCTCTTTTACTCTCTCTTTTTCTCTTTTTCTCTTTCTCTCTTTTACTCTCTCTGTTTCTCTTTTTCTCTTTCTCTCTTTTTCTGACTCTTGTTCTCATTCTCTCTTTTTCTCTCCATTTTTCTCACTTTTATCTCTCTTTTTCTCTCTTTCTCTCTTTTTCTCTCTCATTTTCTCTCTTTTTTCTCTCTTTTTCTTTGTCTCTCTTTCTCTCTATTTCTCTCTCTTTCTCTCTCTCTTTTTCTCTCTCTCTTTTTCTCTCTTTCTTTTTCTCTCTTTTGCTCTCTCTTTTTCTCTCTCTTTTCTCTCTGTTTTTCTCTCTCTTTTTCTCTCTTTCTCTCTTTTTCTCTCTCATTTTCTCTCTTTTTTCTCTCTTTTTCTTTGTCTCTCTTTCTCTCTATTTCTCTCTCTTTCTCTCTCTCTTTTTCTCTCTCTCTTTTTCTCTCTTTCTTTTTCTCTCTTTTGCTCTCTCTTTTTCTCTCTCTTTTCTCTCTGTTTTTCTCTCTCTTTTTCTCCCTTTTTCTCTCTCTTTTTCTCTTTTTCTTCCATTTTCGCTCTCTTTTTCTCTCTTTTCGCTCTCTTTTTCTCTTTTACACTCTCTTTTTTGCTTTCTCTCTTTTTCTCTTTCTCACTTTGTCTCTCGCTTTTTCTCTCTCTTTTACTCTTATTCTCTTTCTCTCTTTTTCTCTCTCTTTTTCTCTCTCTTTTTCTCTTTTTCTCACTCTTTTTCAGTTTCTCTCTTTTTCTCTCTTTCTCTTTTTCTCTCTCTTATTCTCTTCTTCTCTTTCTATGTTTTTCTCTCTCTTTTTCTCTTTGTCTCTCTTTCTCTCTTTTTTCTCACTTTTTCTCTCTCTTTTTCACTCTTTCTCTCTCGCTGTTTCTCTTTATCTCTCTCTTTTTCTTTTTCTCAATCTTTTTCTCTTTTCTCTCTCTTTTTCTCTTATTCTCTCTCTTCTTCTCTTTTCTCTCTCTTTTTCTCTTTTTCTCTCTCTTTTTCTTTCTCACTCTTTCTCTCCTTTTCTGTCTCTTTTTCTCTCTCTTTTTCTCTCTCTTTTTCTCATTTTCTCTCTGTTTTTCTTTCCTTTCCCACTCTTTTTCTTTTTTCTCTCTATTTCTCTCTCTTTTTCTCTTTCTTTCTTTTTCACTTTTTCTCTTTCTCTCATTTTCTCTCACCTTTTCTCTCTTTTCACTCTCTTTTTCTCTTTATCTCTCTCTTTTTCTCTCTCTTTCTCTTTTCTCTCTCTTTATCTCTTTTTCTCGATCTTTTTCTCTCTATTTTCTCTCTGTTTTACTCTCTTTTTCTCTCTCCTTTTCTCTTTTTCTCTCGCCTTTTCTCTCTTTTACTCTCTCTTTTTCTCTTTTTCTCTTTCTCTCTTTTACTCTCTCTGTTTCTCTTTTTCTCTTTCTCTCTTTTTCTGACTCTTTTTCTCATTCTCTCTTTTTCTCTCCATTTTTCTCACTTTTATCTCTCTTTTTCTCTCTTTCTCTCTTTTTCTCTCTCATTTTCTCTCTTTTTTCTCTCTTTTTCACGCTCTTTTTCCCTTTTTCTCATTCTCTCTTTTACTCTCTCTTTTCACTTTTTGTCTTTCCCTCTATTTCTCTCTCTTTTTCTCTCTGATTTTCTCTCTCTTTTTCTCTTTTTCTCTTAGTCACTTTCTCTCTCTCTTTTTTCCTTTTTTCTCTCTTTTCATCTCCCTTATTCTCTTTCTCTCTTTTTTCTTTCTCTCTCTCTTTTTCTCTCTCTTTTTCTCTCTCTCTTTCTCTCTCTTTTTCTCTTTTTCTCTCACTTTTTCTCTTTTTCTCTCTTTTTCTCTCTCTTTTTCTCTTTTTCTTCCATTTTTGCTCTCTTTTTCTCTCTTTTTGCTCTCTTTTTCTCTTTTACTCTCTCTTTTTTGCTTTCTCTCTTTTTCTCTTTCTCACTTTGTCTCTCTCTTTTTCTCTCTCTTTTACTCTTTTTCTCTTTCTCTCTTTTTTCTCTCTTTTTCTCTCTCTATTTCTCTTTTACTCACTCTTTTTCACTTTCTCTCTTTTTCTCTCTTTCTCTTTTTCTCTCTCTTATTCTCTTTTTCTCTTTCTATGTTTTTCTCTCTCTTTTTGTCTTTGTCTCTCTTTCTCTCTTTTTTCTCACTTTTTCTCTCTCTTTTTCTCTTTTTCTCTCATTTTCTCTCTCTTTTTCACTCTTTTTCTCTCGCTTTTTCTCTTTATCTCTCTCTTTTTCTTTTTCTCGATCTTTTTCTCTTTTCTCTCTCTTTATCTCTTTTTCTCTCTCTCTTTCTCTCTATTTTCCCTCTGTTTTACTCTCTTTTTCTCTCTCTTTTTCTCTTATTCTCTCTCTTCTTCTCTTTTCTCTCTCTTTTTCTCTTTTTCTCTCTCTTTTTCTTTCTCACTCTTTCTCTCCTTTTTTCTCTCTTTTTCTCTCTCTTTCTCTCATTTTCTCTCTGTTTTTCTTTCCTTTCCCACTCTTTTTCTTTTTTCTCTCTATTTCTCTCTCTTTTTCTCTTTCTTTCTTTTTCTCTCTCTTTTTCACTTTTTCTCTCTCTCTCATTTTCTCTCACCTTTTCTCTCTTTTCTCTCTCTTTTTCTCTTTATCTCTCTCTTTTTCTCTCTCTTTTTCTCTTTTCTCTCTCTTTATCTCTTTTTCTCGATCTTTTTCTCTCTATTTTCTCTCTGTTTTACTCTCTTTTTCTCTCTCCTTTTCTCTTTTTCTCTCGCCTTTTCTCTCTTTTACTCTCTCTTTTTCTCTTTTTCTCTTTCTCTCTTTTACTCTCTCTGTTTCTCTTTTTCTCTTTCTCTCTTTTTCTGACTCTTTTTCTCATTCTCTCTTTTTCTCTCCATTTTTCTCACTTTTATCTCTCTTTTTCTCTTTTTCTCTCTTTCTCTCTTTTTCTCTCTCATTTTCTCTCTTTTTTCTCTCTTTTTCTTTGTCTCTCTTTCTCTCTTTTTCTCTCTCTTTTTCTCTTTTTCTCTCTTTTTCTTTCTTTTTCTCTTTTTCTCTTTTTCTCTCTTTTTCCCTCTCTTTTTCTCTTTTTCTCTCTTTTCTCTCTCTTTTTCACTTTTTCTCTTTCTCTCTTTTACTCTCTCTTTTTCTCTCTCTATTTCTCTTTTTCTCTTTATTCCCTTTTCTCTTTTTCATTTTTTCTCTCTTTCTCTCTTTTTCTCTTTTTCTCTCTTTTTCACGCTCTTTTTCCCTTTTTCTCATTCTCTCTTTTACTCTCTCTTTTTCACTTTTTGTCTTTCCCTCTTAGTCTCTTTCTCTCTCTCTTTTTTCCTTTTTTTCTCTCTTTTTCTCTCCCTTATTCTCTTTTTCTCTCACCTTTTCTCTCTTTTCTCTCTCTTTTTCTCTTTATCTCTCTCTTTTTCTCTCTCTCTTTCTCTCTCTTTTTCTCTTTTTCTCTCACTTTTTTCTTTTTCTCTCTTTTTCTCTCTCTTTTTCTCTTTTTCTTCCATTTTCGCTCTCTTTTTCTCTCTTTTCGCTCTCTTTTTCTCTTTTACTCTCTCTTTTTTGCTTTCTCTCTTTTTCTCTTTCTCACTTTGTCTCTCGCTTTTTCTCTCTCTTTTACTCTTTTTCTCTTTCTCTCTTTTTCTCTCTCTTTTTCTCTCTCTTTTTCTCTTTTTCTCACTCTTTTTCACTTTCTCTCTTTTTCTCTCTTTCTCTTTTTCTCTCTCTTATTCTCTTTTTCTCTTTCTATGTTTTTCTCTCTCTTTTTCTCTTTGTCTCTCTTTCTCTCTTTTTTCTCACTTTTTCTCTCTCTTTTTCTCTTTTTCTCTCATTTTCTCTCTCTTTTTCACTCTTTTTCTCCCGCTTTTTCTCTTTATCTCTCTCTTTTTCTTTTTCTCGATCTTTTTCTCTTTTCTCTCTCTTTATCTCTTTTTCTCTCTCTCTTTCTCTCTATTTTCCCTCTGTTTTACTCTCTCTTTCTCTCTCTTTTTCTCTTATTCTCTCTCTTCTTCTCTTTTCTCTCTCTTTTTCTCTTTTTCTCTCTCTTTTTCTTTCTCACTCTTTCTCTCCTTTTCTGTCTCTTTTTCTCTCTCTTTTTCTCTCTCTTTTTCTCATTTTCTCTCTGTTTTTCTTTCCTTTCCCACTCTTTTTCTTTTTTCTCTCTATTTCTCTCTCTTTTTCTCTTTCTTTCTTTTTCTCTCTCTTTTTCACTTTTTCTCTTTCTCTCATTTTCTCTCACCTTTTCTCTCTTTTCGCTCACTTATTCTCTTTATCTCTCTCTTTTTCTCTCTCTTTTTCTCTTTTCTCTCTCTTTATCTCTTTTTCTCGATCTTTTTCTCTCTATTTTCTCTCTGTTTTACTCTCTTTTTCTCTCTCCTTTTCTCTTTTTCTCTCGCCTTTTCTCTCTTTTACTCTCTCTTTTTCTCTTTTTCTCTTTCTCTCTTTTACTCTCTCTGTTTCTCTTTTTCTCTTTCTCTCTTTTTCTGACTCTTTTTCTCATTCTCTCTTTTTCTCTCCATTTTTCTCACTTTTATCTCTCTTTTTCACTTTTTCTCTCTTTCTCTCTTTTTCTCTCTCATTTTCTCTCTTTTTTCTCTCTTTTTCTTTGTCTCTCTTTCTCTCTATTTCTCTCTCTTTTTCTCTCTCTTTTTCTCTCTCTCTTTTTCTCTTTTTCTTTTTCTCTCTTTTGCTCTCTCTTTTTCTCTCTCTTTTCTCTCTGTTTTTCTCTCTCTTTTTCTCTCTTTCTCTCTCTTTTTCTCTTTTCACTCACTTTTTCACTTTTTCTCCCTTTTTCTCTCTCTTTTTCTCTCTTTCTCTCTTTTACTCTCTCTGTTTCTCTCTCTTATTCTCTTTCTCTCTCTTTCCGTTTTCTCTGTCTTTTTCTCTTTTTCTCTCTTTTTCTCTCTTTTTCTTTCTTTTTCTCTTTTTCTCTTTTTCTCTCCTTTTCTCTCTCTTTTTCTCTTTTTCTCTCTTTTCTCTCTCTTTTTCACTTTTTCTCTTTCTCTCATTTACTCTCTCTTTTTCTCTCTCTATTTCTCTTTTTCTCTTTCTTCCCTTTTCTCTTTTTCTCTTTTTCTCTCTTTCTCTCTTTTTCTCTTTTTCTCTCTTTTTCACGCTCTTTTTCCCTTTTACTCATTCTCTCTTTTACTCTCTCTTTTTCACTTTTTGTCTTTCCCTCTATTTCTCTCTCTTTTTCTCTCTGATTTTCTCTCTCTTTTTCTCTTTTTCTCTTAGTCTCTTTCTCTCTCTCTTTTTTTCCTTTTTTTCTCTCTTTTTCTCTCCCTTATTCTCTTTCTCTCTTTTTTCTCTCTCTCTCTCTTTTTCTCTCTCCTTTTCTCTCTCTTTTTCTGTTAGTCTCTTTTTCTCTCTCTTTTTCTCTCTGTTTTCTCTCTCTTTTTCTCTTTTTCTCTCACTTTTTCTCTTTTTCTCTCTTTTTCTCTCTCTTTTTCTCTCTATTTCTCTCTCTTTTTCTCTTTCTTTCTTTTTCTCTCTCTTTTTCACTTTTTCTCTTTCTCTCATTTTCTCTCACCTTTTCTCTCTTTTCTCTCTCTTTTTCTCTTTATCTCTCACTTTTTCTCTCTCTTTTTCTCTTTTCTCTCTTTTTCTTTGTCTCTCTTTCTCTCTATTTCTCTCTCTTTCTCTCTCTCCTTTTCTCTCTCTCTTTTTCTCTTTTTCTCTCTCTTTCTCTCTATTTCTCTCTCTTTCTCTCTCTCTTTTTCTCTCTCCCTTTTTCTCTTTTTCTTTTTCTCTCTTTTGCTCTCTCTTTTTCTCTCTCTCTTCTCTCTGTTTTTCTCTCTCTTTTTCTCTCTTTCTCTCTCTTTTTCTCTTTTCACTCACTTTTTCACTTTTTCTCCCTTTCTCTCTCTCTTTTTCTCTCTTTCCCTTTTTTACTCTCTCTGTTTCTCTCTCTTATTCTCTTTCTCTCTTTTTCCGTTTTCTCTGTCTTTTTCTCGCTCTTTTTCTCTTTTTCTCTCTCTTTTTCTCTTTTTCTCTCTCCTTTTCTCTCTCTTTTTCTCTTTTTCTCTCACTTTTTCTCTTTTTCTCTCTTTTTCTCTCTCTTTTTCTTCCTTATTTGCTCTCTTTTTCTCTTTTTCTCTCTTTTTGCTCTCTTTTTCTCTTTTACTCTCTCTTTTTTGCTTTCTCTCTTTTTCTCTTTCTCACTTTGTCTCTCTCTTTGTCTCTCTCTTTTACTCTTTTTCACTTTCTCTCTTTTTCTCTCTTTCTCTTTTTCTCTCTCTTATTCTCTTTTTCTCTTTCTATGTTTTTCTCTCTCTTTTTCTCTTTGTCTCTCTTTCTCTCTTTTTTCTCACTTTTTCTCTCTCTTTTTCTCTTTTTCTCTCTTTCTCTCTCTCTTTTTCACTCTTTCTCGCTCGCTTTTTCTCTTTATCTCTCTCTTTTTCTTTTTCTCAATCTTTTTCTCTTTTCTCTCTCTTTATCTCTTTTTCTCTCTCTCTTTCTCTCTATTTTCCCTCTGTTTTACTCTCTTTTTCTCTCTCTTTTTCTCTTATTCTCTCTCTTCTTCTCTTTTCTCTCTCTTTTTCTCTTTTTCTCTCTCTTTTTCTTTCTCACTCTTTCTCTCCTTTTCTGTCTCTTTTTCTGTCTCTTTTTCTCTCTCTTTTTCTCATTTTCTCTCTGTTTTTCTTTCCTTTCCCACTCTTTTTCTTTTTTCTCTCTATTTCTCTCTCTTTTTCTCTTTCTTTCTTTTTCTCTCTCTTTTTCACTTTTTCTCTTTCTCTCATTTTCTCTCACCTTTTCTCTCTTTTCTCTCTCTTTTTCTCTTTATCTCTCTCTTTTTCTCTCTCTTTTTCTCTTTTCTTTCTCTTTATCTCTTTTTCTCGATCTTTTTCTCTCTATTTTCTCTCTGTTTTACTCTCCTTTTCTCTCTCTTTTTCTGTTAGTCTCTTTTTCTCTCTCTTTTTCTCTCTCTCTTTCTCTCTCTTTTTCTCTTTCTCTCTCACTTTTTCTCTTTTTCTCTCTTTTTCTCTCTCTTTTTCTCTTTTTCTTCCATTTTCTCTCTCTTTTTCTTCCATTTTCGCTCTCTTTTTCTCTTTTTCTCACTTTGTCTCTCGCTTTTTCTCTCTCTTTTACTCTTATTCTCTTTCTCTCTTTTTCTCTCTCTTTTTCTCTTTTTCTCACTCTTTTTCAGTTTCTCTCTTTTTCTCTCTTTCTCTTTTTCTCTCTCTTATTCTCTTTTTCTCTTTCTATGTTTTTCTCTCTCTTTTTCTCTTTGTCTCTCTTTCTCTCTTTTTTCTCACTTTTTCTCTCTCTTTTTCACTCTTTCTCTCTCGCTGTTTCTCTTTATCTCTCTCTTTTTCTTTTTCTCAATCTTTTTCTCTTTTCTCTCGCTTTTTCTCTTATTCTCTCTCTTCTTCTCTTTTCTCTCTCTTTTTCTCTTTTTCTCTCTCTTTTTCTTTCTCACTCTTTCTCTCCTTTTCTGTCTCTTTTTCTCTCTCTTTTTCTCTCTCTTTTTCTCATTTTCTCTCTGTTTTTCTTTCCTTTCCCACTCTTTTTCTTTTTTCTCTCTATTTCTCTCTCTTTTTCTCTTTCTTTCTTTTTCACTTTTTCTCTTTCTCTCATTTTCTCTCACCTTTTCTCTCTTTTCACTCTCTTTTTCTCTTTATCTCTCTCTTTTTCTCTCTCTTTCTCTTTTCTCTCTCTTTATCTCTTTTTCTCGATCTTTTTCTCTCTATTTTCTCTCTGTTTTACTCTCTTTTTCTCTCTCCTTTTCTCTTTTTCTCTCGCCTTTTCTCTCTTTTACTCTCTCTTTTTCTCTTTTTCTCTTTCTCTCTTTTACTCTCTCTGTTTCTCTTTTTCTCTTTCTCTCTTTTTCTGACTCTTGTTCTCATTCTCTCTTTTTCTCTCCATTTTTCTCACTTTTATCTCTCTTTTTCTCTCTTTCTCTCTTTTTCTCTCTCATTTTCTCTCTTTTTTCTCTCTTTTTCTTTGTCTCTCTTTCTCTCTATTTCTCTCTCTTTCTCTCTCTCTTTTTCTCTCTCTCTTTTTCTCTCTTTCTTTTTCTCTCTTTTGCTCTCTCTTTTTCTCTCTCTTTTCTCTCTGTTTTTCTCTCTCTTTTTCTCTCTTTCTCTCTTTTTCTCTCTCATTTTCTCTCTTTTTTCTCTCTTTTTCTTTGTCTCTCTTTCTCTCTATTTCTCTCTCTTTCTCTCTCTCTTTTTCTCTCTCTCTTTTTCTCTCTTTCTTTTTCTCTCTTTTGCTCTCTCTTTTTCTCTCTCTTTTCTCTCTGTTTTTCTCTCTCTTTTTCTCCCTTTTTCTCTCTCTTTTTCTCTTTTTCTTCCATTTTCGCTCTCTTTTTCTCTCTTTTCGCTCTCTTTTTCTCTTTTACACTCTCTTTTTTGCTTTCTCTCTTTTTCTCTTTCTCACTTTGTCTCTCGCTTTTTCTCTCTCTTTTACTCTTATTCTCTTTCTCTCTTTTTCTCTCTCTTTTTCTCTCTCTTTTTCTCTTTTTCTCACTCTTTTTCAGTTTCTCTCTTTTTCTCTCTTTCTCTTTTTCTCTCTCTTATTCTCTTCTTCTCTTTCTATGTTTTTCTCTCTCTTTTTCTCTTTGTCTCTCTTTCTCTCTTTTTTCTCACTTTTTCTCTCTCTTTTTCACTCTTTCTCTCTCGCTGTTTCTCTTTATCTCTCTCTTTTTCTTTTTCTCAATCTTTTTCTCTTTTCTCTCTCTTTTTCTCTTATTCTCTCTCTTCTTCTCTTTTCTCTCTCTTTTTCTCTTTTTCTCTCTCTTTTTCTTTCTCACTCTTTCTCTCCTTTTCTGTCTCTTTTTCTCTCTCTTTTTCTCTCTCTTTTTCTCATTTTCTCTCTGTTTTTCTTTCCTTTCCCACTCTTTTTCTTTTTTCTCTCTATTTCTCTCTCTTTTTCTCTTTCTTTCTTTTTCACTTTTTCTCTTTCTCTCATTTTCTCTCACCTTTTCTCTCTTTTCACTCTCTTTTTCTCTTTATCTCTCTCTTTTTCTCTCTCTTTCTCTTTTCTCTCTCTTTATCTCTTTTTCTCGATCTTTTTCTCTCTATTTTCTCTCTGTTTTACTCTCTTTTTCTCTCTCCTTTTCTCTTTTTCTCTCGCCTTTTCTCTCTTTTACTCTCTCTTTTTCTCTTTTTCTCTTTCTCTCTTTTACTCTCTCTGTTTCTCTTTTTCTCTTTCTCTCCTTTTCTGTCTCTTTTTCTCTCTCTTTTTCTCTCTCTTTTTCTCATTTTCTCTCTGTTTTTCTTTCCTTTCCCACTCTTTTTCTTTTTTCTCTCTATTTCTCTCTCTTTTTCTCTTTCTTTCTTTTTCACTTTTTCTCTTTCTCTCATTTTCTCTCACCTTTTCTCTCTTTTCACTCTCTTTTTCTCTTTATCTCTCTCTTTTTCTCTCTCTTTCTCTTTTCTCTCTCTTTATCTCTTTTTCTCGATCTTTTTCTCTCTATTTTCTCTCTGTTTTACTCTCTTTTTCTCTCTCCTTTTCTCTTTTTCTCTCGCCTTTTCTCTCTTTTACTCTCTCTTTTTCTCTTTTTCTCTTTCTCTCTTTTACTCTCTCTGTTTCTCTTTTTCTCTTTCTCTCTTTTTCTGACTCTTGTTCTCATTCTCTCTTTTTCTCTCCATTTTTCTCACTTTTATCTCTCTTTTTCTCTCTTTCTCTCTTTTTCTCTCTCATTTTCTCTCTTTTTTCTCTCTTTTTCTTTGTCTCTCTTTCTCTCTATTTCTCTCTCTTTCTCTCTCTCTTTTTCTCTCTCTCTTTTTCTCTCTTTCTTTTTCTCTCTTTTGCTCTCTCTTTTTCTCTCTCTTTTCTCTCTGTTTTTCTCTCTCTTTTTCTCTCTTTCTCTCTTTTTCTCTCTCATTTTCTCTCTTTTTTCTCTCTTTTTCTTTGTCTCTCTTTCTCTCTATTTCTCTCTCTTTCTCTCTCTCTTTTTCTCTCTCTCTTTTTCTCTCTTTCTTTTTCTCTCTTTTGCTCTCTCTTTTTCTCTCTCTTTTCTCTCTGTTTTTCTCTCTCTTTTTCTCCCTTTTTCTCTCTCTTTTTCTCTTTTTCTTCCATTTTCGCTCTCTTTTTCTCTCTTTTCGCTCTCTTTTTCTCTTTTACACTCTCTTTTTTGCTTTCTCTCTTTTTCTCTTTCTCACTTTGTCTCTCGCTTTTTCTCTCTCTTTTACTCTTATTCTCTTTCTCTCTTTTTCTCTCTCTTTTTCTCTCTCTTTTTCTCTTTTTCTCACTCTTTTTCAGTTTCTCTCTTTTTCTCTCTTTCTCTTTTTCTCTCTCTTATTCTCTTCTTCTCTTTCTATGTTTTTCTCTCTCTTTTTCTCTTTGTCTCTCTTTCTCTCTTTTTTCTCACTTTTTCTCTCTCTTTTTCACTCTTTCTCTCTCGCTGTTTCTCTTTATCTCTCTCTTTTTCTTTTTCTCAATCTTTTTCTCTTTTCTCTCTCTTTTTCTCTTATTCTCTCTCTTCTTCTCTTTTCTCTCTCTTTTTCTCTTTTTCTCTCTCTTTTTCTTTCTCACTCTTTCTCTCCTTTTCTGTCTCTTTTTCTCTCTCTTTTTCTCTCTCTTTTTCTCATTTTCTCTCTGTTTTTCTTTCCTTTCCCACTCTTTTTCTTTTTTCTCTCTATTTCTCTCTCTTTTTCTCTTTCTTTCTTTTTCACTTTTTCTCTTTCTCTCATTTTCTCTCACCTTTTCTCTCTTTTCACTCTCTTTTTCTCTTTATCTCTCTCTTTTTCTCTCTCTTTCTCTTTTCTCTCTCTTTATCTCTTTTTCTCGATCTTTTTCTCTCTATTTTCTCTCTGTTTTACTCTCTTTTTCTCTCTCCTTTTCTCTTTTTCTCTCGCCTTTTCTCTCTTTTACTCTCTCTTTTTCTCTTTTTCTCTTTCTCTCTTTTACTCTCTCTGTTTCTCTTTTTCTCTTTCTCTCTTTTTCTGACTCTTTTTCTCATTCTCTCTTTTTCTCTCCATTTTTCTCACTTTTATCTCTCTTTTTCTCTCTTTCTCTCTTTTTCTCTCTCATTTTCTCTCTTTTTTCTCTCTTTTTCACGCTCTTTTTCCCTTTTTCTCATTCTCTCTTTTACTCTCTCTTTTCACTTTTTGTCTTTCCCTCTATTTCTCTCTCTTTTTCTCTCTGATTTTCTCTCTCTTTTTCTCTTTTTCTCTTAGTCACTTTCTCTCTCTCTTTTTTCCTTTTTTCTCTCTTTTCATCTCCCTTATTCTCTTTCTCTCTTTTTTCTTTCTCTCTCTCTTTTTCTCTCTCTTTTTCTCTCTCTCTTTCTCTCTCTTTTTCTCTTTTTCTCTCACTTTTTCTCTTTTTCTCTCTTTTTCTCTCTCTTTTTCTCTTTTTCTTCCATTTTTGCTCTCTTTTTCTCTCTTTTTGCTCTCTTTTTCTCTTTTACTCTCTCTTTTTTGCTTTCTCTCTTTTTCTCTTTCTCACTTTGTCTCTCTCTTTTTCTCTCTCTTTTACTCTTTTTCTCTTTCTCTCTTTTTTCTCTCTTTTTCTCTCTCTATTTCTCTTTTACTCACTCTTTTTCACTTTCTCTCTTTTTCTCTCTTTCTCTTTTTCTCTCTCTTATTCTCTTTTTCTCTTTCTATGTTTTTCTCTCTCTTTTTGTCTTTGTCTCTCTTTCTCTCTTTTTTCTCACTTTTTCTCTCTCTTTTTCTCTTTTTCTCTCATTTTCTCTCTCTTTTTCACTCTTTTTCTCTCGCTTTTTCTCTTTATCTCTCTCTTTTTCTTTTTCTCGATCTTTTTCTCTTTTCTCTCTCTTTATCTCTTTTTCTCTCTCTCTTTCTCTCTATTTTCCCTCTGTTTTACTCTCTTTTTCTCTCTCTTTTTCTCTTATTCTCTCTCTTCTTCTCTTTTCTCTCTCTTTTTCTCTTTTTCTCTCTCTTTTTCTTTCTCACTCTTTCTCTCCTTTTTTCTCTCTTTTTCTCTCTCTTTCTCTCATTTTCTCTCTGTTTTTCTTTCCTTTCCCACTCTTTTTCTTTTTTCTCTCTATTTCTCTCTCTTTTTCTCTTTCTTTCTTTTTCTCTCTCTTTTTCACTTTTTCTCTCTCTCTCATTTTCTCTCACCTTTTCTCTCTTTTCTCTCTCTTTTTCTCTTTATCTCTCTCTTTTTCTCTCTCTTTTTCTCTTTTCTCTCTCTTTATCTCTTTTTCTCGATCTTTTTCTCTCTATTTTCTCTCTGTTTTACTCTCTTTTTCTCTCTCCTTTTCTCTTTTTCTCTCGCCTTTTCTCTCTTTTACTCTCTCTTTTTCTCTTTTTCTCTTTCTCTCTTTTACTCTCTCTGTTTCTCTTTTTCTCTTTCTCTCTTTTTCTGACTCTTTTTCTCATTCTCTCTTTTTCTCTCCATTTTTCTCACTTTTATCTCTCTTTTTCTCTTTTTCTCTCTTTCTCTCTTTTTCTCTCTCATTTTCTCTCTTTTTTCTCTCTTTTTCTTTGTCTCTCTTTCTCTCTTTTTCTCTCTCTTTTTCTCTTTTTCTCTCTTTTTCTTTCTTTTTCTCTTTTTCTCTTTTTCTCTCTTTTTCCCTCTCTTTTTCTCTTTTTCTCTCTTTTCTCTCTCTTTTTCACTTTTTCTCTTTCTCTCTTTTACTCTCTCTTTTTCTCTCTCTATTTCTCTTTTTCTCTTTATTCCCTTTTCTCTTTTTCATTTTTTCTCTCTTTCTCTCTTTTTCTCTTTTTCTCTCTTTTTCACGCTCTTTTTCCCTTTTTCTCATTCTCTCTTTTACTCTCTCTTTTTCACTTTTTGTCTTTCCCTCTTAGTCTCTTTCTCTCTCTCTTTTTTCCTTTTTTTCTCTCTTTTTCTCTCCCTTATTCTCTTTTTCTCTCACCTTTTCTCTCTTTTCTCTCTCTTTTTCTCTTTATCTCTCTCTTTTTCTCTCTCTCTTTCTCTCTCTTTTTCTCTTTTTCTCTCACTTTTTTCTTTTTCTCTCTTTTTCTCTCTCTTTTTCTCTTTTTCTTCCATTTTCGCTCTCTTTTTCTCTCTTTTCGCTCTCTTTTTCTCTTTTACTCTCTCTTTTTTGCTTTCTCTCTTTTTCTCTTTCTCACTTTGTCTCTCGCTTTTTCTCTCTCTTTTACTCTTTTTCTCTTTCTCTCTTTTTCTCTCTCTTTTTCTCTCTCTTTTTCTCTTTTTCTGACTCTTTTTCACTTTCTCTCTTTTTCTCTCTTTCTCTTTTTCTCTCTCTTATTCTCTTTTTCTCTTTCTATGTTTTTCTCTCTCTTTTTCTCTTTGTCTCTCTTTCTCTCTTTTTTCTCACTTTTTCTCTCTCTTTTTCTCTTTTTCTCTCATTTTCTCTCTCTTTTTCACTCTTTTTCTCCCGCTTTTTCTCTTTATCTCTCTCTTTTTCTTTTTCTCGATCTTTTTCTCTTTTCTCTCTCTTTATCTCTTTTTCTCTCTCTCTTTCTCTCTATTTTCCCTCTGTTTTACTCTCTCTTTCTCTCTCTTTTTCTCTTATTCTCTCTCTTCTTCTCTTTTCTCTCTCTTTTTCTCTTTTTCTCTCTCTTTTTCTTTCTCACTCTTTCTCTCCTTTTCTGTCTCTTTTTCTCTCTCTTTTTCTCTCTCTTTTTCTCATTTTCTCTCTGTTTTTCTTTCCTTTCCCACTCTTTTTCTTTTTTCTCTCTATTTCTCTCTCTTTTTCTCTTTCTTTCTTTTTCTCTCTCTTTTTCACTTTTTCTCTTTCTCTCATTTTCTCTCACCTTTTCTCTCTTTTCGCTCACTTATTCTCTTTATCTCTCTCTTTTTCTCTCTCTTTTTCTCTTTTCTCTCTCTTTATCTCTTTTTCTCGATCTTTTTCTCTCTATTTTCTCTCTGTTTTACTCTCTTTTTCTCTCTCCTTTTCTCTTTTTCTCTCGCCT
This sequence comes from Chiloscyllium plagiosum, assembly GCF_037043375.1. Lineage (NCBI taxonomy): Eukaryota > Metazoa > Chordata > Chondrichthyes > Orectolobiformes > Hemiscylliidae > Chiloscyllium > Chiloscyllium plagiosum. The sequence continues at coordinate 63,373,233 of NW_028270156.1, forward strand.
TTTCTCTCTTTTACTCTCTCTTTTTCTCTTTTTCTCTTTCTCTCTTTTACTCTCTCTGTTTCTCTTTTTCTCTTTCTCTCTTTTTCTGACTCTTTTTCTCATTCTCTCTTTTTCTCTCCATTTTTCTCACTTTTATCTCTCTTTTTCACTTTTTCTCTCTTTCTCTCTTTTTCTCTCTCATTTTCTCTCTTTTTTCTCTCTTTTTCTTTGTCTCTCTTTCTCTCTATTTCTCTCTCTTTTTCTCTCTCTTTTTCTCTCTCTCTTTTTCTCTTTTTCTTTTTCTCTCTTTTGCTCTCTCTTTTTCTCTCTCTTTTCTCTCTGTTTTTCTCTCTCTTTTTCTCTCTTTCTCTCTCTTTTTCTCTTTTCACTCACTTTTTCACTTTTTCTCCCTTTTTCTCTCTCTTTTTCTCTCTTTCTCTCTTTTACTCTCTCTGTTTCTCTCTCTTATTCTCTTTCTCTCTCTTTCCGTTTTCTCTGTCTTTTTCTCTTTTTCTCTCTTTTTCTCTCTTTTTCTTTCTTTTTCTCTTTTTCTCTTTTTCTCTCCTTTTCTCTCTCTTTTTCTCTTTTTCTCTCTTTTCTCTCTCTTTTTCACTTTTTCTCTTTCTCTCAATTACTCTCTCTTTTTCTCTCTCTATTTCTCTTTTTCTCTTTCTTCCCTTTTCTCTTTTTCTCTTTTTCTCTCTTTCTCTCTTTTTCTCTTTTTCTCTCTTTTTCACGCTCTTTTTCCCTTTTACTCATTCTCTCTTTTACTCTCTCTTTTTCACTTTTTGTCTTTCCCTCTATTTCTCTCTCTTTTTCTCTCTGATTTTCTCTCTCTTTTTCTCTTTTTCTCTTAGTCTCTTTCTCTCTCTCTTTTTTTCCTTTTTTTCTCTCTTTTTCTCTCCCTTATTCTCTTTCTCTCTTTTTTCTCTCTCTCTCTCTTTTTCTCTCTCCTTTTCTCTCTCTTTTTCTGTTAGTCTCTTTTTCTCTCTCTTTTTCTCTCTGTTTTCTCTCTCTTTTTCTCTTTTTCTCTCACTTTTTCTCTTTTTCTCTCTTTTTCTCTCTCTTTTTCTCTCTATTTCTCTCTCTTTTTCTCTTTCTTTCTTTTTCTCTCTCTTTTTCACTTTTTCTCTTTCTCTCATTTTCTCTCACCTTTTCTCTCTTTTCTCTCTCTTTTTCTCTTTATCTCTCACTTTTTCTCTCTCTTTTTCTCTTTTCTCTCTTTTTCTTTGTCTCTCTTTCTCTCTATTTCTCTCTCTTTCTCTCTCTCCTTTTCTCTCTCTCTTTTTCTCTTTTTCTCTCTCTTTCTCTCTATTTCTCTCTCTTTCTCTCTCTCTTTTTCTCTCTCCCTTTTTCTCTTTTTCTTTTTCTCTCTTTTGCTCTCTCTTTTTCTCTCTCTCTTCTCTCTGTTTTTCTCTCTCTTTTTCTCTCTTTCTCTCTCTTTTTCTCTTTTCACTCACTTTTTCACTTTTTCTCCCTTTCTCTCTCTCTTTTTCTCTCTTTCCCTTTTTTACTCTCTCTGTTTCTCTCTCTTATTCTCTTTCTCTCTTTTTCCGTTTTCTCTGTCTTTTTCTCGCTCTTTTTCTCTTTTTCTCTCTCTTTTTCTCTTTTTCTCTCTCCTTTTCTCTCTCTTTTTCTCTTTTTCTCTCACTTTTTCTCTTTTTCTCTCTTTTTCTCTCTCTTTTTCTTCCTTATTTGCTCTCTTTTTCTCTTTTTCTCTCTTTTTGCTCTCTTTTTCTCTTTTACTCTCTCTTTTTTGCTTTCTCTCTTTTTCTCTTTCTCACTTTGTCTCTCTCTTTGTCTCTCTCTTTTACTCTTTTTCACTTTCTCTCTTTTTCTCTCTTTCTCTTTTTCTCTCTCTTATTCTCTTTTTCTCTTTCTATGTTTTTCTCTCTCTTTTTCTCTTTGTCTCTCTTTCTCTCTTTTTTCTCACTTTTTCTCTCTCTTTTTCTCTTTTTCTCTCTTTCTCTCTCTCTTTTTCACTCTTTCTCGCTCGCTTTTTCTCTTTATCTCTCTCTTTTTCTTTTTCTCAATCTTTTTCTCTTTTCTCTCTCTTTATCTCTTTTTCTCTCTCTCTTTCTCTCTATTTTCCCTCTGTTTTACTCTCTTTTTCTCTCTCTTTTTCTCTTATTCTCTCTCTTCTTCTCTTTTCTCTCTCTTTTTCTCTTTTTCTCTCTCTTTTTCTTTCTCACTCTTTCTCTCCTTTTCTGTCTCTTTTTCTGTCTCTTTTTCTCTCTCTTTTTCTCATTTTCTCTCTGTTTTTCTTTCCTTTCCCACTCTTTTTCTTTTTTCTCTCTATTTCTCTCTCTTTTTCTCTTTCTTTCTTTTTCTCTCTCTTTTTCACTTTTTCTCTTTCTCTCATTTTCTCTCACCTTTTCTCTCTTTTCTCTCTCTTTTTCTCTTTATCTCTCTCTTTTTCTCTCTCTTTTTCTCTTTTCTTTCTCTTTATCTCTTTTTCTCGATCTTTTTCTCTCTATTTTCTCTCTGTTTTACTCTCCTTTTCTCTCTCTTTTTCTGTTAGTCTCTTTTTCTCTCTCTTTTTCTCTCTCTCTTTCTCTCTCTTTTTCTCTTTCTCTCTCACTTTTTCTCTTTTTCTCTCTTTTTCTCTCTCTTTTTCTCTTTTTCTTCCATTTTCTCTCTCTTTTTCTTCCATTTTCGCTCTCTTTTTCTCTTTTTCTCACTTTGTCTCTCGCTTTTTCTCTCTCTTTTACTCTTATTCTCTTTCTCTCTTTTTCTCTCTCTTTTTCTCTTTTTCTCACTCTTTTTCAGTTTCTCTCTTTTTCTCTCTTTCTCTTTTTCTCTCTCTTATTCTCTTTTTCTCTTTCTATGTTTTTCTCTCTCTTTTTCTCTTTGTCTCTCTTTCTCTCTTTTTTCTCACTTTTTCTCTCTCTTTTTCACTCTTTCTCTCTCGCTGTTTCTCTTTATCTCTCTCTTTTTCTTTTTCTCAATCTTTTTCTCTTTTCTCTCGCTTTTTCTCTTATTCTCTCTCTTCTTCTCTTTTCTCTCTCTTTTTCTCTTTTTCTCTCTCTTTTTCTTTCTCACTCTTTCTCTCCTTTTCTGTCTCTTTTTCTCTCTCTTTTTCTCTCTCTTTTTCTCATTTTCTCTCTGTTTTTCTTTCCTTTCCCACTCTTTTTCTTTTTTCTCTCTATTTCTCTCTCTTTTTCTCTTTCTTTCTTTTTCACTTTTTCTCTTTCTCTCATTTTCTCTCACCTTTTCTCTCTTTTCACTCTCTTTTTCTCTTTATCTCTCTCTTTTTCTCTCTCTTTCTCTTTTCTCTCTCTTTATCTCTTTTTCTCGATCTTTTTCTCTCTATTTTCTCTCTGTTTTACTCTCTTTTTCTCTCTCCTTTTCTCTTTTTCTCTCGCCTTTTCTCTCTTTTACTCTCTCTTTTTCTCTTTTTCTCTTTCTCTCTTTTACTCTCTCTGTTTCTCTTTTTCTCTTTCTCTCTTTTTCTGACTCTTGTTCTCATTCTCTCTTTTTCTCTCCATTTTTCTCACTTTTATCTCTCTTTTTCTCTCTTTCTCTCTTTTTCTCTCTCATTTTCTCTCTTTTTTCTCTCTTTTTCACGCTCTTTTTCCCTTTTTCTCATTCTCTCTTTTACTCTCTCTTTTCACTTTTTGTCTTTCCCTCTATTTCTCTCTCTTTTTCTCTCTGATTTTCTCTCTCTTTTTCTCTTTTTCTCTTAGTCACTTTCTCTCTCTCTTTTTTCCTTTTTTCTCTCTTTTCATCTCCCTTATTCTCTTTCTCTCTTTTTCTTTCTCTCTCTCTTTTTCTCTCTCTTTTTCTCTCTCTCTTTCTCTCTCTTTTTCTCTTTTTCTCTCACTTTTTCTCTTTTTCTCTCTTTTTCTCTCTCTTTTTCTCTTTTTCTTCCATTTTCGCTCTCTTTTTCTCTCTTTTTGCTCTCTTTTTCTCTTTTACTCTCTCTTTTTTGCTTTCTCTCTTTTTCTCTTTCTCACTTTGTCTCTCTCTTTTTCTCTCTCTTTTACTCTTTTTCTCTTTCTCTCTTTTTTCTCTCTTTTTCTCTCTCTATTTCTCTTTTACTCACTCTTTTTCACTTTCTCTCTTTTTCTCTCTTTCTCTTTTTCTCTCTCTTATTCTCTTTTTCTCTTTCTATGTTTTTCTCTCTCTTTTTGTCTTTGTCTCTCTTTCTCTCTTTTTTCTCACTTTTTCTCTCTCTTTTTCTCTTTTTCTCTCATTTTCTCTCTCTTTTTCACTCTTTTTCTCTCGCTTTTTCTCTTTATCTCTCTCTTTTTCTTTTTCTCGATCTTTTTCTCTTTTCTCTCTCTTTATCTCTTTTTCTCTCTCTCTTTCTCTCTATTTTCCCTCTGTTTTACTCTCTTTTTCTCTCTCTTTTTCTCTTATTCTCTCTCTTCTTCTCTTTTCTCTCTCTTTTTCTCTCTCTTTTTCTTTCTCACTCTTTCTCTCCTTTTCTCTCTCTTTTTCTCTCTCTTTCTCTCATTTTCTCTCTGTTTTTCTTTCCTTTCCCACTCTTTTTCTTTTTTCTCTCTTTTTCTCTCTCTTTTTCTCTTTCTTTCTTTTTCTCTCTCTTTTTTACTTTTTCTCTCTCTCTCATTTTCTCTCACCTTTTCTCTCTTTTCTCTCTCTTTTTCTCTTTATCTCTCTCTTTTTCTCTCTCTTTTTCTCTTTTCTCTCTCTTTATCTCTTTTTCTCGATCTTTTTCTCTCTATTTTCTCTCTGTTTTACTCTCTTTTTCTCTCTCCTTTTCTCTTTTTCTCTCGCCTTTTCTCTCTTTTACTCTCTCTTTTTCTCTTTTTCTCTTTCTCTCTTTTACTCTCTCTGTTTCTCTTTTTCTCTTTCTCTCTTTTTCTGACTCTTTTTCTCATTCTCTCTTTTTCTCTCCATTTTTCTCACTTTTATCTCTCTTTTTCTCTTTTTCTCTTTTTCTCTGTTTCTCTCTTTTTCTCTCTCATTTTCTCTCTTTTTTCTCTCTTTTTCTTTGTCTCTCTTTCTCTCTTTTTCTCTTTTTCTCTCTTTTTCTTTCTTTTTCTCTTTTTCTCTTTTTCTCTCTTTTTCCCTCTCTTTTTCTCTTTTTCTCTCTTTTCTCTCTCTTTTTCACTTTTTCTCTTTCTCTCTTTTACTCTCTCTTTTTCTCTCTCTATTTCTCTTTTTCTCTTTCTTCCCTTTTCTCTTTTTCATTTTTTCTCTCTTTCTCTCTTTTTCTCTTTTTCTCTCTTTTTCACGCTCTTTTTCCCTTTTTCTCATTCTCTCTTTTACTCTCTCTTTTTCACTTTTTGTCTTTCCCTCTTAGTCTCTTTCTCTCTCTCTTTTTTCCTTTTTTTCTCTCTTTTTCTCTCCCTTATTCTCTTTTTCTCTCACCTTTTCTCTCTTTTCTCTCTCTTTTTCTCTTTATCTCTCTCTTTTTCTCTCTCTCTTTCTCTCTCTTTTTCTCTTTTTCTCTCACTTTTTTTCTTTTTCTCTCTTTTTCTCTCTCGATCTCTTTTTCTCTGTTTTTCTTTCTCTTTTTCACTTTATCTCTCCCTTATTCTCTTTCTCTCTTTTTTCTTTCTCTCTCTCTTTTTCTCTCTCGATTTCGTTCTCTTTTTCTGTTAGTTTCTTTTTCTCTCTCTGTTTCTCTCTCTTTTTCTCTTTTTCTCTCACTTTTTCTCTTTTTCTCTCTCCTTTTCTCTCTCTTTTTCTCTTTTTCTCTCACTTTTTCTCTTTTTCGCTCTTTTTCTCTCTCTTTTTCTTCCTTTTTTGCACTCTTTTTCTCTTTTTCTCTCTTTTCGCTCTCTTTTTCTCTTTTACTCTCTCTTTTTTGCTTTCTCTCTTTTTCTCTTTCTCACTTTGTCTCTCTCTTTTTCTCTCTCTTTTACTCTTTTTCTCTTTCTCTCTTTTTCTCGCTCGTTTTCTCACTCTTTTTCACTTTCCCTCTTTTTCTCTCTCTTATTCTCTTTTTCTCTTTCTATGTTTTTCTCTCTCTTTTTCTCTTTGTCTCTCTTTCTCTCCTTTTTCTCACTTTTTCTCTCTCTCTTTCTCTTTTTCTCTCTCTTTTTCTCTGTCTTTTTCACTCTTTCTCTCTCGCTTTTTCTCTTTATCTCTCTCTTTTTCTTTTTCTCAATCTTTTTCTCTTTTCTCTCTCTTTATCTCTTTCTCTCTCTCTCTTTTTCGTTCTCTCTCTCTTTTCCCATTTTTCTCTCTCTTTGTCTCTTTTTATCTCTATTTCCCTCTCTCTTTTTCTCTTTATCACGCACTTTTTGTGTTTTTCTGTTTTTCTCTATTTTTCTCGCTCTTTATCTCTTTTTCTCTCTCTCTTTCTCTCTATTTTCCCTCTGTTTTACTCTCTTTTTCTCTCTCCTTTTCTCTTATTCTCTCTCTTTTTCTCTTTTTCTCTCACTTTTTCTTTTTTCCTCTCTCATTTTGTTTCTCTCTCTTTCGCTCTTTTTCTATCGCTTTTTCTCTCTCGATCTCTTTTTCTCTGTTTTTCTTTCTCTTTTTCACTTTATCTCTCCCTTATTCTCTTTCTCTCTTTTTTCTTTCTCTCTCTCTTTTTCTCTCTCGATTTCGTTCTCTTTTTCTGTTAGTTTCTTTTTCTCTCTCTGTTTCTCTCTCTTTTTCTCTTTTTCTCTCACTTTTTCTCTTTTTCTCTCTCCTTTTCTCTCTCTTTTTCTCTTTTTCTCTCACTTTTTCTCTTTTTCGCTCTTTTTCTCTCTCTTTTTCTTCCTTTTTTGCACTCTTTTTCTCTTTTTCTCTCTTTTCGCTCTCTTTTTCTCTTTTACTCTCTCTTTTTTGCTTTCTCTCTTTTTCTCTTTCTCACTTTGTCTCTCTCTTTTTCTCTCTCTTTTACTCTTTTTCTCTTTCTCTCTTTTTCTCGCTCGTTTTCTCACTCTTTTTCACTTTCCCTCTTTTTCTCTCTCTTATTCTCTTTTTCTCTTTCTATGTTTTTCTCTCTCTTTTTCTCTTTGTCTCTCTTTCTCTCCTTTTTCTCACTTTTTCTCTCTCTCTTTCTCTTTTTCTCTCTCTTTTTCTCTGTCTTTTTCACTCTTTCTCTCTCGCTTTTTCTCTTTATCTCTCTCTTTTTCTTTTTCTCAATCTTTTTCTCTTTTCTCTCTCTTTATCTCTTTCTCTCTCTCTCTTTTTCGTTCTCTCTCTCTTTTCCCATTTTTCTCTCTCTTTGTCTCTTTTTATCTCTATTTCCCTCTCTCTTTTTCTCTTTATCACGCACTTTTTGTGTTTTTCTTTTTTCTCTATTTTTCTCGCTCTTTATCTCTTTTTCTCTCTCTCTTTCTCTCTATTTTCCCTCTGTTTTACTCTCTTTTTCTCTCTCCTTTTCTCTTATTCTCTCTCTTTTTCTCTTTTTCTCTCACTTTTTCTTTTTTCCTCTCTCATTTTGTTTCTCTCTCTTTCGCTCTTTTTCTATCGCTTTTTCTCTCTCGATCTCTTTTTCTCTGTTTTTCTTTCTCTTTTTCACTTTATCTCTCCCTTATTCTCTTTCTCTCTTTTTTCTTTCTCTCTCTCTTTTTCTCTCTCGATTTCGTTCTCTTTTTCTGTTAGTTTCTTTTTCTCTCTCTGTTTCTCTCTCTTTTTCTCTTTTTCTCTCACTTTTTCTCTTTTTCTCTCTCCTTTTCTCTCTCTTTTTCTCTTTTTCTCTCACTTTTTCTCTTTTTCGCTCTTTTTCTCTCTCTTTTTCTTCCTTTTTTGCACTCTTTTTCTCTTTTTCTCTCTTTTCGCTCTCTTTTTCTCTTTTACTCTCTCTTTTTTGCTTTCTCTCTTTTTCTCTTTCTCACTTTGTCTCTCTCTTTTTCTCTCTCTTTTACTCTTTTTCTCTTTCTCTCTTTTTCTCGCTCGTTTTCTCACTCTTTTTCACTTTCCCTCTTTTTCTCTCTCTTATTCTCTTTTTCTCTTTCTATGTTTTTCTCTCTCTTTTTCTCTTTGTCTCTCTTTCTCTCCTTTTTCTCACTTTTTCTCTCTCTCTTTCTCTTTTTCTCTCTCTTTTTCTCTCTCTTTTTCACTCTTTCTCTCTCGCTTTTTCTCTTTATCTCTCTCTTTTTCTTTTTCTCAATCTTTTTCTCTTTTCTCTCTCTTTATCTCTTTTTCTCTCTCACTTTCTCTCTATTTTCACTCTGTTTTACTCTCTTTTTCTCTCTCTTTTTCTCTTATTCTCTCTCTTCTTCTCTTTTCTCTCTCTTTTTCTCTTTTTCTCTCTCTTTTTCTTTCTCACTCTTTCTCTCCTTTTCTCTCTCTTTTTCTCTCTCTTTTTCTCTCTCTTTTTCTCATTTTCTCTCTGTTTTTCTTTCCTTTGCCACTCTTTTTCTTTTTTCTCTCTATTTCTCTCTCTTTTTCTCTTTCTTTCATTGTCTCTCTCTTTCACTTTTTCTCTTTCTCTCATTTTCTCTCACCTTTTCTCTCTTTTCTCTCTCTTTTTCTCTTTATCTCTCTCTTTTTCTCTCTCTTTTTCTCTTTTCTCTCTCTATCGCTTTTTCTCGATCTTTTTTCTCTCTATTTTCTCTCTGTTTTACTCTCTTTTTCTCTGCTTTTCTCTTTTTCTCTCGCCTTTTCTCTCTTTTACTCTCTCCTTTTCTCTTTTTCTCTTTCTCTCTTTTACTCTCTCTGTTTCTCTTTTTCTCTTTCTCTCTTTTTCTGACTCTTTTTCTCATTCTCTCTTTTTCTCTCCATTTTTCTCACTTTTATCTCTCTTTTTCTCTTTTTCTCTCTTTCTCTCTATTTCTCTCTCTTTCTCTCTCTCTTTTTCTCTCTCTCTTTTTCTCTTTTACTTTTTCTCTCTTTTGCTCTCTCTTTTTCTCTCTATTTCTCTCTCTTTTCTCTCTGTTTTACTCTCTCTTTTTCTCTCTTTCTCTCTCTTTTTCTCTTTTCACTCACTTTTTCACTTTTTCTCCCTTTTTCTCTCTCTTTTTCTCTCTTTCTCTTTTTTACTCTCTCTGTTTCTCTCTCTTATTCTCTTTCTCTCTTTTTCCGTTTTCTCTGTCTTTTTCTCTGTCTTTTTCTCTCTCTTTTTCTCTTTTTCTCTCTTTTTCTTTCTTTTTCCTCTTTTTCTCTTTTTCTCTCTTTTTCTCTCTCTTTTTCTCTTTTTCTCTCTTTTCTCTCTCTTTTTCACTTTTTCTCTTTCTCTCTTTTACTCTCTCTTTTTCTCTCTCTATTTCTCTTTTTCTCTTTCTCCCCTTTTCTCTTTTTCTCTTTTTCTCTCTTTTTCTCTTTTTCTCTCTTTTTCTCTCTCTTTTTCCCTTTTTCTCATTCTCTCTTTTACTCTCTCTTTTTCACTTTTTGTCTTTCCCTCTATTTCTCTCTCTTTTTCTCTCTGATTTTCTCTCTCTTTTTCTCTTTTTCTCTTAGTCTCTTTTTCTCTCTCTTTTTTCCTTTTTTTCTCTCTTTTTCTCTCCCTTATTCTCTTTCTCTCTTTTTTCTTTCTCTCTCTCTTTTTCTCTCTCCTTTTCTCTCTCTTTTTCTGTTAGTCTCTTTTTCTCTCTCTTTTTCTCTCTCCTTTTCTCTCTATTTTTCTCTTTTTCTCTCTTTTCTCTCTCTTTTTCTTCCTTATTTGCTCTCTTTTTCTCTCATTTTGCTCTCTTTTTCTCTTTTACTCTCTCTTTTTTGCTTTCTCTCTTTTTCTCTTTCTCACTTTGTCTCTCTCTTTTTCTCTCTCTTTTACTCTTTTTCTCTTTCTCTATTTTTCTCTCTCTTTTTCTCTCTCTTTTTCTCACTCTTTTTCACTTTCTCTCTTTTTCTCTCTTTCTCTTTTTCTCTCTCTTATTCTCTTTTTCTCTTTCTATGTTTTTCTCTCTCTTTTTCTCTTTGTCTCTCTTTCTCTCTTTTTTCTCACTTTTCTCTCTCTTTTTCTCTCTCTTTTTCTCTCTCTTTTTCACTCTTTCTCTCTCGCTTTTTCTCATTATCTCTCTCTTTTTCTTTTTCTCAATCTTTTTCTCTTTTCTCTCTCTTTATCTCTTTTTCTCTCTCTCTTTCTCTTTATTTTCCCTCTGTTTTACTCTCTTTTTCTCTCTCTTTTTCTCTTATTCTCTCTCTTCTTCTCTTTTTCTCTCTCTTTTTCTCTTTTTCTCTCTCTTTTTCTTTCTCTCTCTTTCTCTCCTTTTCTGTCTCTTTTTCTCTCTCTTTTTCTCATTTTCTCTCTGTTTTTCTTTCCTTTCCCACTCTTTTTCTTTTTTCTCTCTATTTCTCTCTCTTTTTCTCTTTCTTTCTTTTTCTCTCTCTTTTTCACTTTTTCTCTTTCTCTCATTTTCTCTCACCTTTTCTCTCTTTTTCTCTCTCTTTTTCTCTTTCTCTCTCTTTCTCTCTTTTTTCTCACTTTTTCTCTCTCTTTTTCACTCTTTTTCTCTCGCTTTTTCTCTTTATCTCTCTCTTTTTCTTTTTCTCGATCTTTTTCTCTTTTCTCTCTCTTTATCTCTTTTTCTCTCTCACTTTCTCTCTATTTTCCCTCTGTTTTACTCTCTTTTTCTCTCTCTTTTTCTATTATTCTCTCTCTTCTTCTCTTTCCCTCTCTTTTTCTCTTTTACTCTTTCTCTCATTTTCTCTCAGCTTTTCTCTCTTTTCTCTCTCTTTTTCTCTTTATCTCTCTCTTTTTCTCTCTCTATTTCTCTTTTCTCTCTCTTTATCTCTTTTTCTCGATCTTTTTCTCTCTATTTTCTCTCTGTTTTACTCTCTTTTTCTCTCTCCTTTTCTCTTTTTCTCTCGCCTTTTCTCTCTTTTACTCTCTCTTTTTCTCTTTTTCTCTTTCTCTCTTTTACTCTCTCTGTTTCTCTTTTTCTCTTTCCCTCTGTTTCTGACTCTTTTTCTCATTCTCTCTTTTTCTCTCCATTTTTCTCACTTTTATCTCTCTCTTTCTCTTTTTCTCTTTTTCTCTCTTTCTCTCTTTTTCTCTCTCATTTTCTCTCTTTTTTCTCTCTTTTTCTTTGTCTCTCTTTCTCTCTTTTTCTCTCTCTTTTTCTCTTTTTCTCTCTTTTTCTTTCTTTTTCTCTTTTTCTCTTTTTCTCTCTTTTTCCCTCTCTTTTTCTCTTTTTCTCTCTTTTCTCTCTCTTTTTCACTTTTTCTCTTTCTCTCTTTTACTCTCTCTTTTTCTCTCTCTATTTCTCTTTTTCTCTTTCTTCCCTTTTCTCTTTTTCATTTTTTCTCTCTTTCTCTCTTTTTCTCTTTTTCTCTCTTTTTCACGCTCTTTTTCCCTTTTTCTCATTCTCTCTTTTACTCTCTCTTTTTCACTTTTTGTCTTTCCCTCTTAGTCTCTTTCTCTCTCTCTTTTTTCCTTTTTTTCTCTCTTTTTCTCTCCCTTATTCTCTTTTTCTCTCACCTTTTCTCTCTTTTCTCTCTCTTTTTCTCTTTATCTCTCTCTTTTTCTCTCTCTCTTTCTCTCCCTTATTCTCTTTTTCTCTCACCTTTTCTCTCTTTTCTCTCTCTTTTTCTCTTTATCTCTCTCTTTTTCTCTCTCTCTTTCTCTCTCTTTTTCTCTTTTTCTCTCACTTTTTTTCTTTCGATTTCGTTCTCTTTTTCTGTTAGTTTCTTTTTCTCTCTCTGTTTCTCTCTCTTTTTCTCTTTTTCTCTCACTTTTTCTCTTTTTCTCTCTCCTTTTCTCTC